>NC_064420.1:20925625-21240000 GCF_023375975.1 Astyanax mexicanus | reverse complement strand
CTACCATTGATCCAGCAAGCCAAATGTTCTCATTTATAAGTTTCAGCAGATGAGCGAAGCGCTTGTCTTCATAATCAAAGCGGTCTCCAAAGACGATGGAGCAGATGATGTTGGAGACTGAGTTCATAATAGGATGGATAGGAAAAAAAGCCTTCCCTTCAAGACAAGTGGAAAAGGCATAGACTAGATTAGAAAGAATACACTGACAGAACACTTTTTGTATTTTATAGAGACAGTTCCAACCAGACTATGAATAAAATCACTTGAGAATACTTTTAAACTTTTTTAAGTTTGTGAAAGTATTTTGTCCTTATGTAGTTAAGTAGTTCTTGCTATAATATGAAATAGAACATTACACAAAAAAAATAAAAACTGATGCTCTCAGACACATTTAGAGCCCTATTTTTTTAATCAATTGCAGATCGCACAGCTGGATTTAGTTGGTGTGTCTTTTAGTCAACATTTTAGTCTAGTTTTAGTCTAATATCTTTTAGTCAAATAAATTGTGTGTATTATGTATTTTTATTGTGTTACTATTTTAAATGTAAATTTACATTGTGTTACTATTTTTAAATGTAAATTTGTACGATTTATTACTGCTAAAACTAGTGAACTGTAAAGATGATACAAATAAAGCCAAGTTTCTCAAATTACACACTTACTGAAATAGAGATTTATAGTAATATTACTGGCTTTCAGTAGACTGCACTTACATTATTTAACAAGTGTATTTAAAACTCATGCAGTCCAGTAACATTGAGCGTTAGGAAAAAGACAGGAAGAGCTGCTTTTCGATGAGTTTACTGGTGACCGCTAGAGTCTGAGTCAAGACCAAAACTGGAAAAAAATGAGCCTAAAAACAAATTAGGATTTAAAAATAAAAACATTAAAGTATCTTTCCTATTTATCAATATTATTCTTAATCTGTCTCTTCTCAAACTTAATCAGAAGTCACCACATGAAGTCAACTGAATCAAATTGTATTTATTTTTATTATAAAATATAAAAACCGATCACAATTTGCCCTCAAACAACTTGTTACTAAGGTTGACTAGCTTGTACTCTCCCACGTAACATTAGTATTTAAGCTAGCTCATCACTAAGGTTAGCTAGCTTGTCACTAAGGTTAGCTAGCTCATCACTAAGGTTAGCTAGCTTGTCGCTGAGGTTAGCTAGCTCGTCACTAATGTTAGCTAGCTTGTCGCTAAGGTTAATTAGCTCGTCATTAGCTTTAGTACTCTCCCAGGTAACATTAGTATTTTAGCTAGCTCGTCACTTAGGTTAGCTAGCTTGTCGCTAAGGTTAGCTAGCTCGTCATTAGCTTTAGTACTCTCCCAGATAACATTAGTATTTCAGCTAGCTCATCACTAATGTTAGCTAGCTTGTCGCTAAGGTTAGTTAGCTCGTCATTAGATTTACTACTCTCCCACGTAACATTAGTATTTTAGCTAGCTCGTCACTAAGGTTAACTAGCTCATAACTAAGGTTAGCTAGCTCGTCACTAAGGTTAGCTAGCTTGTCGCTAAGTTTAGCTAGCTTGTCACTAAGGTTAGCTAGCTCGTCATTAGCTTTCTACTCTCCCATGTAACATTAGTATTTTAGCTAGCTTGTCACTAAGGTTAGCTAGCTCATCACTAAGGTTAGCTAGCTTGTCGCTAAGGTTAGCTAGCTCGTCATTAGCTTTAGTACTCTTCCAGGTAACATTAGTATTTTAGCTAGCTTGTCACTAAGGTTAGCTAGCTCGTCATTAGCTTTGGTACTCTTCCAGGTAACATTAGTATTTTAGCTAGCTTGTCACTAAGGTTAGCTAGCTTGTCGCTAAGGTTAGCTAGCTTGTCACTAAGGTTAGCTAGTTCGTCATTAGCTTTAGTACTCTTCCAGGTAACATTAGTATTTTAGCTAGCTCGTCACTAAGGTTAGCTAGCTTGTCGCTAAGGTTAGCTAGCTTGTCACTAAGGTTAGCTAGCTTGTCGCTAAGGTTAGCTAGCTCGTCATTATCTTTAGTACTTCCCCAGGTAACAATAGTATTTTAGCTAGCTCGTCACCCTTTTAGGCATTAAACATCGCTAAAACTAAACCGAAGACATATTAAACAAGCCATGTTACACGGGTTATCTGCCTCCAGAAATCTGAACCAGCTTACCTTTCTAAATATCTTGGTGACGAGTAATATGCCACAAAATGTTTTTATTCCTCATATTTTGCGTGGGAGAAGATCCGCTGTATGAATGAGTGAGTAAAGGGGTTTAGGGGAACCAGTCATAATGTTATAGTCATAGTCAGTCATAGTTCTCCATTTACTGCTCAAAAATATTATTTATTACAAATAATTTCCCCATTTGTCAGTCTTCGACATTTTCGTTTAGTTTTTATTAGTTAACTAAAAAGCCATTCCAGTTGACTCTACCTCATAAAGCTGACTGAGAAAATAATGCCAGGATCTGCAACGCTGTCATCTAAGCAATAGGTGCTACTTTGAAGAATCTAAAAATATTTTTAAAAATTTCTCCTGTTAAAAATTAATCCCCTATCCACAGGAATGTATCACAATAGCTAATCTTAAACTACCTTCATGCTTTAGCATCTCTTCAACAAGGTATCGTGCCTCCTCAGCCACGCGCTCCTCCACACTTTTCTTCCCCAGACCAAAATCACGCAGAGTGTGCAGAGCAAACCGGCGCTGCTGTTTCCAAGCATTACCATAAGGGGCCATCACAATACCTGAGAAAAGCAGAAGAGGATGGAGATATAGAGACATATGTAGGATTTTACAGAGTGGTAGAGACTTAAGAATGTTTATTGTAAGAGAAGATACTGATTCATTTTTTACTGACCCAACCCTTCAGTGATCCAGTCCATTATTGGCACATGTGGTCTTCCAGAAAACACAGATCCATTATGAACGAAAGCCTCCTTCACAATCTCCATCTTATTTAGCACAATTATTGGTCTTCCACCCAGGTATAGACAGGACATCTCACCATAGGTCTCCATCTGAAAGAGACATGAAACCTTTACTATAGGAAAAGTTTGTCCATTAAGCAAATTTTGTAAATCTTAAAACACCACTAGACTGAACTGATCAAAGGTTTCATAGCAAATATATGACCTAAGACTGAACAAAAAATCCTGATGACTGCCAGTTTCATCATAATGTTTTTGATGGTCTTTCACTTGAGTGTAGAACTTCGTACTTTTTTTCAAATTGACTGACCATCAGGTCTTCCAGTATTTTTTCCCCTTCATAGTCATAGTCAAGAACTATAAATCTTGCCATAATATGGATTAGAACATTACTCAAATACTGTAGAGCTATTCATTGTACAACAACACACACAAATTATGCTTTAAAACACATTAAGCGAATTCTGTAGATCTTAAAACACCACCAAACTGAACTGATCAGGCTTCATAGCGAATATAAGACTTAAGTTTGAATAGAAAACATATTTACAAAGCTTAATCATTTTTATTTATTTTTATTTCATTTCCTTGTATGACTTTGGGTTGTATCAAAATTTTACCACATCACAGTGAACAGTTTAAGCTTTACACCCAACTAAGTATGCAGACAATATGAGAAATATTAAGAGGGAAATTAATATCAATTATTGATAAACATGAACAGCAGCAAGGGTCCTTAGTCCCTTTGAATATAAAACAATAGTATGAAGGTTGTGATTTCACTGATGTCAAATATTACTTCCTTAGAGGGGCGGAGTTATCCGAAGATGATTGCGTGAACAGGGAACTCCTGGATATGTTTAAATAGCTTAATATCTCTATGGAAATATCTAAATGAATATTTAAAATGCCTAAAAATTAAGGACTGATTAGTTAAACTAAGGTTTGGAGGAGAACTGGAAATATGGAACCTTATTAAGAACAGGGTTGGCAAAGACTTGAATAAGATAATTTCCTCAAAATTATAAGGGGCAGTTTCCAAGACAGGGATTAAGCCTAGTCTATAGACACTGTGCAGCTTGAATTTGTCACGTTTTTGTCCTGTCTTCTGTGCCCTCCCTGCTGCATCCCTGACAGATTTTGGAAGTGTCAGTGTGTCTTTGCTATCGTAATGACGAGGAAAGTACTCCTTGCACGACTTGAAACATGAAAACGACATGTACTAATTCTCTTAATTAATCATGGTTGTATTTTTGGCTCAACATGCAATAAATCAGTCAGTGTGTCAATTGCCCCCACATTCCCTTTAACCTTTTATCGCAGATTCAATTTTATGCAATTTTTTTAGCTGATTTGCACTACTACTCTATATCTTAAGTTTTACTTATAGCACAATGACCATTCAGGGCTTAAAGTAGACAATTGGATCAAAACAATAATTCCCTTTTAGACTTTTATATCCATTACTTAGGTTCCATTTGAGAACATCAAATGCAGAAGAAAATGTAAAAAAATAAAAAATAAAAAAAACTGCTATTATTTTCAGTTTTTACAATGTGTGTATAAATGTTACCTGTCACGCTCTACATTTCCTGATTCAGTAGGGTCTTGACAAACAAATTACAAAACATTAAAAAAGATACAAGAAAGCATTGATAAGCTACAGAGCATTATATTAGATGTCCACTAGGCATCTTCAAACGGTTCAAAACCTCTCCAGAGTGTCCCCAACCTCTCCAAATACACAGAAGAAATCTGTCACTATACAAAAAAAATATTTTTTTTATTGTTTGTGATAGAACAAACTAATGTAAGTCAATATTAATATATTTTTTTGATGAAATGACACACAAAGTCACATGTGTGCACTTTGTGTGCTCCCTGGAGTTTATAGTTGTGATTGTATTTTTTCTGATGACTGCGCACTGGCTCTGTGTTCTTGTGTGTGGGTAAAAAGCAGTGGTGTACAAACAATTAGCGTGCGAGGTGCACCTTCAGATTAGCAATCTTAGACATCTGATCAATATCAGTATAAACATTGTTGCTGGTGTCTGCAAATCCAAGGCATGAAGCATGCGTGGAATAGTTACGTAATTCTTGGAAGAGTATCTGGCAGCGTTCCAGTGGAACACGTGACAAGAGTTACAAACTTACAGCAAGAGTAAACATGCCCCTGTAGGAAGGAGCTGTTTTCCTGACATGCATATCATCGCTGTTCAGTGGAAAAACAAGTATCTCCATTTTTTGTAGAGTTTAATTTGCTAAATAATTTGAACACAAAGACTGTCCCTTACTCTGTATCAAATCTTCTTGATGAATGGACCAAAAATAAATTCTCCAAAATTACCTGATGGTTTCATCTCTCTCCTGGAAAGTTGCTGCTTTGAAGATACATGTTTTTCATTGGACACTGACGATATACACAGTTATGCACTGCTCCATAGAAAAACAGGAAACTGACCGATCTGACGAGGTCCATTGGGTTCTGAAAGAGCTGCATCAGGTTTCCCACAAAGGGTAGAGGTTTGGGTCCGGGGGGGAAGCGTCTCCTGGAGGAGTTTAACCTGAAAATCTCCAGCAGAACCAGAGAGAGAAGACCACCCAGCAGGGCCAAGCCCACAGACGTCCAGTCCAGATATCTCAGCACAGACTCCATTCTGAGAGAAGTGCTGAAGAGTTCAGCAGTTCAGAGCTTTATACAGGAAAAACTGGTAGAGGGAGGGGGAAAAGAAAGAGAGTGAGGGAGAGAGAGAGAGGTCGCTTTGCTTTAAAAAAAACTCGACAGACAAGTTTCTAGGAATTCACACACACACACACACTTCTGAAAAAGAAAACGCCTAAAGAGAAAGCCAAGTTTAATGAAGTACAGAAATCTGTGGCATGTAAAAAGTACAAGCAATACAAGTAATTGAGGAATGCTGCACTTTTTAATGATGCAATCTCGTATCAGCTTTCAGAATTTCACATTGTAAAGGAAGGTGTGGCTTCCTGAGCTGCTTCTATTGTTTAGGTTGAGGCTAATGGTCTGTAATCTTTGGCCAACAGCATGAAATCCATGTGCACTTTTCTGTTCCATCGAGATTACATTATCTGCCCAGGGTTCAATTTAATTCATTCCAAATGATCTCTACTGTCATTATACTGATACTGGATTGTACACAGAGATGAATAGTAAAGAATTACTACACTACTGTTTTTAGTACTTAAATACTGTATCTGTACCTACTAGAGTATTATTTTTCCTTACACTTTTACTTAACTACATATTTGGATGAGAATACTTTTACTCTGCATTATGTAGCATATGTGCTGCATCATTACTGGTTACAATCATCTGCGATCTGCCTTTTGCTCTGCTGCCTACCTGCAATATGCTATTCAAGTACAAGCAGCACGTGTGTGATCAAGGTAGAGTTATTACTGACTGTAGAGAATATGTAGTCAGTGATATGAATGTGATGGGGGGTGAATGTAATGAGGTTGAATGTGATGGGATTGAAAGTGACAGGGTTGAATGTAATGAGGTTAGATGTTTTGTTGTACTTTATTAGCAGTTAAATACGCCAAATATGTGTAACTTTTATGGTTATTGTAAAGCTTCTTTATAGAATTATAATATTTTTATATCAAAACTTATTTTTTCTGAAGTTTGTTTTAGTGCTGAAAGTTAGACAACATGTGGATTTTACTCAATTCTCCTTCCATTTGTTTACTCAGTTATTATGTGTAACTGCTACAAAATCCAGCAGTTTAATCTTTTGTAAGGTTCTTCACACTTATACATCTCTCCTACAAACATGTTTCATTAGAACTAAAATGATTTTTCTTCTTTTTACCTCTGAACCTTCATTTGTACAATAAAAGTGACGGTTGCTGTGTTCTATTACTGTAATACTTTAGAGAAAATTACAGATTGCTAGGTGTTATGGTTGGGGTAGGTGTTGGATCCAAGTGCAGAGCAGATAGGAAGATTTATATAATACATATATAAAATGAATATATTTATGTATTTATTATTTAATTAAAATGGATATAGTACTATTATTGATCAGTCAGTTCTATTTATAGTTTTGAAATAATGTCGTATGAAATGTGTCACGAAGGAGACTGGAGAACAAAAACTCACTAGAAGTGTAGGAAAAAAGGCGGGAAACAGAACGAAGAAAACACTGCAAATGGTGTGTACAAACAAAAGACAGCTTTCAGCTTCAAATAAACCAAACTAAAACACAACCAAAATTCTTTTTTTTGTGGCTTTCTTTTCAGATCTCTTTGCTTTTTTTGTGAGCATTTTGCTTTTTTTAAAAAACTTATTTTCTTTTCCTCTCTGTTACTGGTCACCCCTCTACAAAGGTGCGACAGTGATGTCTGGTTTGACTGAGGTTTATATAGCGTGCTGTACAGGTGCAGCTGCTTGATGCTAATCACCGACAGGGATTCTGGGATTTGGAGTATTGAGATCCAACTCAGTCATTTCTTCCCCGTGTCTACCAGCCCCCCTGCTGGCAGTCTGTGGTGCCTTACTGCCCTTCACACTAGATGCTACGGTTGTAGCTGTATGATTTGAATGAAGTACAGGAGACGTATTGCATGCTGTTAAGTTTATTTAAATGTAATTAACAGTGAAAGACAAGTGAGGCTAAACTGCAGGATAAACAACAGCCGGGTGTCTGCATCACTCGGTTTGAACAGGTCTGGTTCTTCTTTTTCCTTTCTCAATAGCGTAGCAAAGTGGATGAGCTATGGTTTTATACTGTGGAGACAGAACAAGATCACAATTACACAGAAACAATCACAATCTGTTCACAATAAACTATTTCCATAAATTAGCTCTCCTCTAAAATCTAAAGTGTTACAAACCTGATTGCACTCAGAATGGCCGTCACCATAACGTATCTTTGTAGCGATGTGTTCACATGTGTTTGAAAATTTCCAGGTTCCACATCTTTTATACATATTTGTAATACTTCTCGCCATCTCATCCCATGATCTGGGCTTAACTACAGGGCCGTTTGTTCTATTTTCCATATAGTTGAAGACCTCATAGGGATCTCTTAGATTTCCAAAAACACAGCCATTTTCTCCTACACACACACACACACACACACACACACACACACACACACACACACATTAACAGAAATCAGAATATTTTTAAGAGAAACTCTATAGATGTAATCTTTCATTTGTTTTCTCCCAAAATTTAGAGATACAAAAACATCACCTTTGATTGATAAGATTTAACAATAATCACCACCTGTTTAGCTTTTGTTCTACTCGGGCCCCCAAGACCAATCCACATACTGCTACTCTGTGCACATGACTTCCGAACACCAGCACTATTTTACACCAGCTGCTGGATTTCCAATAATAAGAGTAGATTTTGAAATATACGACTCCAAATACAAATCAAATGCACATTATATTGCATATAGCACAGCTTTCTTCTGATTGGGAAACACAAACAATATCCTGTAAATTGTCAGTTCTAGAAACAACTTGAAAAAAACAATTTATCCATTGAATGTGGAAGATGAGCAGCTATTTAGCTAATTAGTTTAAACTTCAGTTAATTAAGTATGTTTCTCCTTTTAGTTTCTCCTTTCTTTATTTATTTTTATTTCTTTCATTATTTTATTTTTAATTGTTTTGTATTGTTATGTTTAACTTATTTAAATTTCTTTTTTCTATTTTATATTCTTTTCTACATGTTTTCTATATATTCTTCTTCTTATTATTATTAGTACTATTTTTATTATTTTTATCTATTTTTATAATTATTATTATTAATATTATTTATTGTACTATGTAAAAGTTGTTTTAGCTTGTTTTTCTATTTTATTTTATCTTCTTCTTATCTTTATTTTAATTTCTTGTCAGTTAAAGCTCAAGCTTGATTTTTTAAATCTATTTTATCTTTTATTCATTGTTATTTTTTTTTTTTTTTTTTTCATAGTTAGTAGTTTTCATTGTCAATCCCTGTTTTTGTAAACATTAGGCTACATTGAAAATGAGAGTTGACTTCAATGTACTTCCGAGTCAAAATAAAGGTTGATTGATTGACTGTTTAATGAAAAGTTAAATATATTAGAATGCCAGAGGCTGTAAAACTCTCCATAGACTATGTGCTATAATGTTCAAACTATAGAATTTAAAGTATTTTAGTTTAATTAGTTCAAAATAAAGACTAAATACAAATATGTATTTTATTTACCTGACCAAAACATTTGAAATGAAAATAACTGATGTGACAAAAACCTTAAAACATTAAATTGATTTACAATTTAGTCATAACAACTTCAAATCCTCACAGAATTTAATTAGTAACACTTTAAAATGAGGGTCACAAATAACAGTACTTGTGACAGTAATAAACATTGTTAAATATAATTAATCATAAATTGATACTAGTTAAGACATTATTAAACAGTACTATATTTTAATGCTTAGTAATATTATATATGATCATATTCATCATTTGAGACATTAATTAAATGATTCTGTAATAATTGATAATGTCTTAACTAATGTCAATTAATTATTTGAGACATTCTGTAATAAGTACTGTCAATTAATGTACCTTTATTGTAAAGTGTTCCATTTAATTTGATTTAATTCAGCGTATCCAGGCTTACAGTGTATGAGACACTGAGTGCTCAGCAAATAACAGTTTGGCTACAGCTTTCTCTACAACTTCAAACTAGACCAGTGTTGCAGCTGCTTTGTTTTTTAAACATCCATATTTAATGTTAACACAAGCCACAACCACAACCGATGACATAATATTATAACACTGTGAATTACAGATGATTTATTGTCATGTATACTGAACAGGTTGATGCACATACTTGTCATTTCAAACGTATCCTGTTCTGCTGTCTTATTAGGCAGTGCATTATTTAGCCCTTCTCCGACATACACGGCGTAATGGTTGTAGAAATAACAGTGTCCGGGATATCTGATAATATCACCTCTTTCAACCTGTAAAAAATAACAAAACAACAGTGATTATAGAAAATACAACAGAAATGTGTCCTGTAAATGCTTAACCCTTTGATGAGCAACGTACTCAAAAGTGACCCGGCTGAGATTTAATTTTCTATATATCTGCAATAAATTACTGAATTATTTAGTATTCAATGTATTCCATGAATTGACTTGTTTTGGTCATCATACATCCTTACTTTTTGTATCACTACTCCTCTAACGCATTCATTTTCTATGCCAATTAATGTATGGCTGAAGGTTTCTTTTACACAAATCTTAATTTTTTTTATTATTTACTACTTTATAAAGAAACACACAGTTCAGACATGATCCACAATTACCATTTCTCTCACCTTCATTTAAAAACTGCATTTTGTTTTTATTTGATGATCTGAAACATTTAAGAGTGACAAACATGCAAAAAAAAAATTCACATCTATATTCTAGTTTAATTAGTTCAAAATAAAGACAAAATACAAAAATATTTTGTTCACCTGATCACATAAATTGAATTACAGTTTAGGCATAACAACTTTAAATATTCAGTATTCAACGTATTCCTTGAAGTAACTTGTTTTTGGTCATTATACAGCCTTTTTTACTTCTTTTTTACTGTTTGAATAAAGGCCCTTTTTGTATCACTACTCCTCTAATGTACACATGTGTCAAACATGACCCCCTTATTAATTTTCTATGCTAACGGTTTCTTTAGCACAAATCTTAATTTTTATTATACTTTATTACTTTATAAAGAAGAAGCTTCTGTATTTCTACATCAAGTTTACACACACGCTTTAGACACGACCCACATTTACCATTTCTCACTTAATACAAATAATAAAAACCTTAACCATTAAAAATCTGCATTTTGTGTTAACTTGTGTTGTCTTTGACTAATATTTCAATTTATTTGATAATCTGAAACATTTAAGAGTGACAAACATGCAAAAAAAGAAATCAAAAAAAGAAGGGCAAACAGTTTTTCACATCACTGTAAGCTACTGATCAAAGCTATTCATTATTACTCAATATAGATTTATAAACACATTATCATGATTGTGAGTGTTTTCCAAGTAATTAAGCTTTAAATAAAGTATAACTGACCAAACTAACAATGAGATTATTAATAATAGACTTAATATTAAAATCATACCTCAACGGAGAACCCGAGAAGTGCAGAGATCAGGACTAACTTTAGAATCATCTTCACAACCACCATCTTCACTAGACCTTCACTAAAACACAAAACTAAAGACAAACAACAAAAATAACAGAAACAGATATGAAATTATTGTATTGATTAAAAAAAGCTAATATTTGAATTCACTTGAAGGTTTAGAATGGGATCATAATGGATCCACTTTTTTAAACTCTTATAATGAAAAGTGCAAATCTGTAAAACTCAGAGTGTACAGTTTATATACTGTAGTAATTTATATAAATATAGAGCCCCACTTTCTAATCAGTGTCTGTAGTAAGTGTGTAGTTACTGTAGTGTAATTACTGGTGAAGGACGCATTGTTAAAGATTTATTACAGTTGTACAGCTCAGTACAGCTCCCGTCACACAACTAACTCAGTACAGTTATTAATAGTTTTAACATTATTTTTCTCTGCAGCCCCTTATAAGGGTGCTTAGCGTGGCAGCATCCCAATCCACTAGCCAGTTCGGCGGTAGAGCATTGGGCCGCAATGGCCCGGGTTTGATTCCCCTTGGGGTAAAGGTTCAGTAATAATAATGAATGGAAGTTGAAGATTTGTGCTAAAGAAATTCTCAGCCATACATTAATTAACACAGAAAATGAATGTGGGTCATTTTAAACAACGTGTGTTAATTAGATGTAGTGATATAAAAACTATTTTCTTTTAGAAAGTATTAGTGAAAAAGTGAAATTAAAATAATGATCAGCGTTGATCACAAACAAGATATGTAAAGAAAACTTGCACTTCTAATAATAAAATAAACTGATTTCCTGCATCCCTTGTAGCCTGCATTAAATAACCTGGGAAATGAATGCAGGTCATGTTTGACCCGTGCATCTGATACACATGTGAACTTAAATTATAACATGTACAGCTGTAATTAATCTTTAACAAATTTAACAAAGGCTAATAGTGACACTTTTATGACATCATTGTTAAAGTGTAAATATACAGTTATTATATCAAATATGATTCATTCATGATCATAGCCCACAATTTAAACAAAATGAAATAGAGAAGATTCAGTTCTTCAATAGCCAGTCTTCTCCTAAATTAAAACTAAAATGATATGGTCACTAAATAATGACAAACAGAAAGAAGAGAGTTCTAGGCTTACCTGTTGAGCAGATCAGGAGCAGATGCTGAAGACTGAATTCTGAGAGGGACTTAAATACTGTTGCCCTCTGACCAATCTAAGAACATTCATCACATCTAAGAGGATATTTCCACTGGAGTCAATGAGCTTCAGTTTTACATTGACCAGTGTTTTGCATAATTACAGATATGAAGACTGAATTCCATAACAGTAGTGAAGATAATCTCATGCTGTGGTCACATTTGCACACAGAGTGCACGATACTATGTGTGCAGACTTCCTATCACAGGTGATATGGGTTCCTCATGCAAAACGTCCTAACAAATACCAGTTACAGATGCAAAACATGAGTTTTATTGTTACTATGAAGGTCCCGGGACAGTTATTGACTGTTTGTAAAACATTTACTGCTCAGTAGGTGTGCAGTACATACAGTAATTTACTATTCTATACTACTGCAGAACTGTAGAACCCTGTGGTGCAAAGTAGAAATTAAAGACTATTAAGGCTTTTTTAAATGCACTTTAATATGAAAAATAATTAAAATGTTAAGGAATAAAGGCCAAGTTTTAAGGAAAACCACAGACTGTTGTACAAATTCAAACACTTTACTTTTTTTTACATGTATAAAAGCTTTGTTGTTGTTTTAAGTTGTGAGAAGTATGTACTATAAGTTAACCATTCTTTAAGATCAACTTCAGGTCAATGACATGCTTTACATAGTTCCCAACAGCTTTAAATAAGAACCACTGTTAGTTTCTTACTGCCAACAGGTGTGGCAGATATCTAAAAAATACATTTAATGTTCAGTATATGTGCATAAATAAGAGAAAACACATACAAAACTCCATATTTAATAGGGGTTTCACGATTTCGATATTTCATCGAAATCGATCAAGATTTTGTCATGGTCTGGAGCCTCGGATTCAAAAAAAAGAATTGACAATCCCTCCCTCTAAGTTATGCAAGCGAGCACTACGCAAATGGTGCAGCACGCTATGAAAATGGCGCAGCACACTGTAGCCGACGCCGGGAAAGCAGCCCTTTCTCCAGAGAATGTGGAGATTCTCATCTTCTTAAAGAAAAACTTGAAAATGTAAAAATAACAGTCGTTTTGTCTAGCCTCAAATATGTTAATAGTTTTGGTACCGTAAGGAGCATTTTTCTCTCAGATAAAGTTAATAATATATCTTTATTAAAAAAAAGTCTTAAAGTCTTATTTTTCATGTTTAACTGTTATAGTAGGATAGAGTTCAGTTTGTTAGGGCTCTAATTTTTCTATTATTTTGTACATGACTGTTCCTGTATTTTTTTGGTAATTATTTTGTTATGTTGCACATTGCTGTTTTAATAGTGCACACTGCTGTTACCAAAAAAAGCCAGTAGATGGCATTACATATATCTTAATTAAATTATTTAAATTTGACCATTAGTGCCTAATGTGGTGTATTACAGATCACATTGCATCACTTATATCAAGCCCACCTTTTGAAATAAGATATTGTAAATTTGATGAATCAAACCAATGACTGACCATAGACTAATCTAAAACTGGCATAGGCCTCTCTGCTGTAAAAAAAAAATAAAGAAAATCGAGAATCGGATCGAATCGAATCGTGACCCTAAAATCGGAAATAAAATCGAATCAAGGATTTAGAGAATCGTGACACCCTTAGTAATTAACATCTAAATTATATATTTTGTTTCCTGTAGTTGCAGATCAGACCTACACCAGCTCAGGAGGAATTTTGGACCTTTTCTCTTCACAAAACTGTTTCAGTTCAGCAATATTCTTGGTATATCTGGTGTGAATCGCTCTCTTGAGGTCATGAGGCCACGGTATCTCAATTGGGTTGAGGTCAGGACTCTCCAGTAGGGGTATTTTCTTCTGTTGAAGCCATTCGATTGTTGATTTACTTCTATGTTTTGGGTCGTTGTCCTGTTGCATCATCCATCCTCTGTTGAGCTTTAGTTGGTGAACAGATGGTCTTAAGTTTTCCTGCAAAATGTCTTGGTAAACTTGGGAATTCATTTTTCCGTTGATGATGGCAATCCGTCCAGACCCTGAGGCAGCAAATCAGCCCCAAACCATGATGCACCTCCACCATATTTCACAGTTGAGTTAATTGGTTTTGTTTATCCACACATAGCATTGTGTGATCTTCCAAACAACTTAATTTTGGTTTCATCTGTCCACAGTATATGTTGCCAGTAGTGCAGGTGCTCTTTTGCACACTTCAAATGTGCAGCAATGTTTTATTTTTTTGGACAGCAGTGGCTTCCTCCATGGTGTCCTCCCATGATCTCTATTCTTGTTTAAAGTTTTCCTTATTGTAGATTTGTCAAAAAAATGTTAGCATGTGCCAGAGATTTCGGTAAGTCTTTAGCTGACACACTTGTAGACCGTCTGTCTTACTGTGGACACATGAACATCAAGGCTTTTACAGATATTTTTGTAACCCTTTCCAGCTTCATGTCAACAGGGTTCACATCAAGCAATGCTTCTTAAGAACAGCAAACTCAAAACTGGTGTGTGTTTTCTATAGGACAGGGCAGCTTTAAGCAACACATCCAATATCCTCCCATTGATTAGACTTCAGGTTGGCTGACTCCTGGCTCCAATTAGCTTTTAGAAAAGTCATAAGCCTAGGGGTTCACATATTTTTTCCACGCTGCACTGTGAATGTTAACATGTTGTGTTCAATAAAACCATGCAAACATATATTTGTGTGTGGTATTACTGTGTTTGTCTATTGTTGTGACTAGATGAAGATCAGAACACATTTATTGACCAATTTACGCAGAAATCCAAGTCATCCCAAAGGGTTTACTTACTTTTTCTTGCAACTGTATACATGACAGAATTCATTCACTATATAGTGCTCTCTCTTTCTCTCTCTCTCTCTCTTATGATATGTATATACATATATAGACCGTTACCATTCAAAATTAATATTTAAATGAACACTACATAAGTATAACAAGTATTTTAGGTTAGTCTTGATATAAAGCTGATAAAGTTCTTCAGGAATGGTGTTGCTCTGTCACGCTGGCCAGACACTCGCAGATACAAAACACAGAGTTTATTTGAGGGATTAGGCTTCAAGGAACAGTGAGGGACAGGCAAGGTCGACAACAAAATGGCAGCATACACAAACAACATACCAAGGGTAGTCAGGCGGTCCAGGGTCATACACAGTTAAATCCAAAGTACAGAGGAGAAGGCAAAAACGAAGTAAAAAACAAAACGGATGGCAACAGGCAATCAATACAACGGGCAAGGCAAAAGTCCAGGTCGGAAAAAAAAGTCAATACACAATGAGGTGTCAATACTAAGTGAGGGGTATATATACACATGTGACCAGGTGGAAACAATTAGTTTCCACCTGGAAACAATTAAACAACTCAGTGGGTTGTCTCCCTGCTGCTGCAGATTGTATTATAGGGGAAGGGAGAGCGGACCAAGCCCAAGGCGCCGTTCATGTTTGGACGTGGTTCTCCAGGAGGCCATGAGAACTTCAGCCGCTGGATCAGAGAGGAGAAGAAGATAAAGAGCTCTGTCCTTGCCAGACTCTCACCCAGACACACCCTCGGACCTGCAGTAAAAAACACACACACAGTAATGAGTTTATACATACTTCCTAAATTAGTTTGTAGTTCATAAGAACTTCATAAGAATCTTGTCTCAGCAATCAGCAGACATAGAGTCCTCTAAGCAGCTGCCCAGAACTATGCACATTAAAATATGATGTCCAAGAGATCTTGATTTAATCTAATCTAATGTAATCTAAAAATCTAATACACAGCCAAAATAGCTCATTTATTCTTTCTAGTAGCAATTTTAGCAACATGCTACATTCAAACTAATGGGGACAAGCAACCCTGGATGAACTTGTACAGAATATGTGCACCAAAACAGTCAAAAATATCACTAAGAGAGTTTACTCAATTATGTGCTCTTAGGGTTAAAGCTTTATCTTGTAACCTTGAGTGATTGGCCTGTACTACGCTGCTTAGCCTTTTAGCTAGCCTAGCTATCTTGCGTAAGACAAGCTGGCTGGCTATGAGTCAAGAAACTGTGAAACTGTCACATGTAGGGCCCTATAATACACCCTGCTCAAAGTGCGTCACAATGGCCATTGCTATCTTACACCCCTCCCACAGTCTATTTTCAGGCCTTGCACTGGTGTCATTTAACTGGCAATAGCAGTGCTTGTGAATATATCTACGCAGCGAGATGTGTCTGTCTTGAAATAAGGTGTGTTTAGGTAATTTTTTGGCGTATTGCTATCTTGGCAACGAAAAACTTAGGTGTGTCATTGACTGAATTCAACCTAGACAGACACCAGACAGAACAGTCAGAAGTTCATTGCTATCTTGGCAAAGAATTGTCAATACAGATGCGACCCTAATACACATACACATGTACACCCCTGCTTGTTAAGCACACATGCAGCAGTGCAAAACCTCATAGCACGTGCCAGCTGGCAGCTATGCAAACGTTTACATCAACAATAAAAAGAATGCAGAATAAAATAACATTATTCTACATCATTACGTCAGTGTCATTTCTTAGTGTTTGCTAATTGTTGAATGGAATGGAATGGTAAATGATATTCGCTAATTGGTTGAGCAATTGCGTCAATATCCAAAAAACGATTCCCGTAAATGACCTGCTCATCTGCTGAAAAGCGTTGGACATGTCCAGGTAGCTGAGCCCCTGAAATAGCAATCCGCCAAAGTCAAGAGAGCACCTGGCTCTTAAAGGGAAAGGCAAGTGACACACTGATTGGTTTATTTCATGTTGCGGCCAAAACACACCCATGATTATTTAAGAGTATTAGTACATGCACAGTTCGGTTGCCTGGGAGGGAGGATGAGTGTAAATCCAACCCTCAAACAACACTGCTTGGTCTATTGAGCACAAGGTGAGACCAATCAGAATCTGTGTCACTCGCTCTGCATCTGCACTGAGCTGCAACTCATAGTGTAAAAAACATTCCACAGGGTTAAGAAAATGTTAAGAGGTCAAATTAATTGAGGAGGATTTAAACAATTAAATATTAGAAATCATTGTGCACCTTATGTACTGAAAATAAATAAGTAAAATAAACTAATTCAACCAATATTTTGTAAAAAAAGAAAAAAAAAGAAAAAGAAAATAGTAACTACACTAAACAGCTGAGACACAGTAATAAAATAACGTAACATCTACCTAACATTTCTTAGTACATAACACAAAACATCAATATTTCCTATTGGTTCCGGAAATAATTTATTTGCATGATGTGTGTGTGTGTTTGTCCAACGTTCACTTGTCATCAGTGTGGAGTCCTGCCCACCAGTGCTACCTTAATGTAATGTTTACCTGCCTGGGCACAGTGTTATAGGTCATAAGAGCAAGTTACTGTTTACTTTACTACAAAGTGTGACTTAAAGCTGGTTTTAAGACTACACACAGATGAATTATTCACAAAAATGAATAACGCCTGGAATAATGAGAGAAGATGTATCCTTGTTTACGCACTGCAGACACTCACCCATAGAAAATGGCAGGAAGAAGTCATTTTTACAGAACTGTCCTTTCTCATCTAGGAAGTTCTCCGGGTTAAACACATCTGGATACTTCCAGTAGTTTCTATTACTCATGATGGCTGTAAAATTGGCCAAAACCTGTGTTCCCTGCCATGAGACACAAAAAACACAGTAAATCATTCCCACACAATTAGTCAGTCAATGAATCTACATGTATAACTCCTCTATTTCTCCATCAGTACCGCTGGGATGTGGTATCCATGCAGCTGTGTTGGTTGTGTGGTCTCATGGCCTACGCCAAGAGGAACGATGTTGGAACAGCGCAGGATCTCGTGAACAGTGGCGTGAGTGTAGGGGAGCTGTGCACGATCATCCATGCAGGGAGAGCGGTCAAAACCCAGCACCCGAACTATCTCGTTGTGACAGCGCTCTGAGACGTGGTAAATCGGGAACACAAACATAGGAGAACATGATATTATAGTTAAAGCATTAACAGAAATCAGTTGTACAGGGTGCTTTCACTGAGTCATTTCCACAGGTGGTCAAATGGAAAAGGTATTCCAAGTGTATCACAGCTATTTCAGTGGTGTGCAGTGAGGCCCTTCTAACCCTACAGAGAAGGGGTGACAATAAGTGCATGTAAAACATTACATAATATTTAATCAGGAAATATTTATTATAGTTATCGCAAATTGTAAACATATATTTTATAAATTAACAAAAATAAAAAAGCAACTAATTTAAAGCATTATTCTGCGTTTTTCAGTAGCTAGAGGACTCTTATCTGGCTGTTCTAACCAATCAAAGCTTTTAAAAATGGCTTCTGCCCTGCTTGTGTCTGCGTGGACCCTTCTCGTGATTTTGAGAAGGGTGTAGTAATGAGTATATTAGCAAAGTCGTAGGACGATCTAACCAATCAGATTCATGATTTTCACTGTGAGGGCGGGGCCATGGCTGTCTAACCCCTTCTCAGAGCTCTGATGAAGGGGCTACGCATTGGTTAGTCATAAAATGCTGGCTTATAGTTAGCTAACTATCATGGATTTGCGACTGCAAATGAGACAAATATTGTGTCGTATCTAATTAAAAAGACTTTTTAAAGGCTGTTCTTCAATGTGAAACTAATTCACAATAATAGGCCATCTGACTGGTGAGTTTTTGGGTGTACTTAATGTTTTGGCTGCCCTGGAAAACTGTAGAAGTGATCTTGAACGATTGTATTTGTAGTCAAATTAAGCATTGATTTTTGTGATCTACTGTACATGGTACTTTTGTAGTTTGTAGTTGTATTTGTGGGCTGTTGATGTGTATTAAGTTCATATATCTAAGTCAAGAAGAGAATACTGTATGTAGTTATTGTAATATTCATCTATGTGTAGGTCGGCGGGGGTGGGGTGTTGCAGAAGGGATAGTACTGTTCTAGAATGTTTTCGCCATCATACATACTGTTCTACAGCGTCTTCTTCAACATTCACTGTGCTGGTATAACTTCAAATGAGAGACTTGAGGCACATTACATGGTTCTAACACCCCCTAATGGCTTAGAAACAGCATAGCCTCAATGCAAACTGGTTTAGCTGTTAACTGCCCATTCAGCAGTGCAGTCAGTCATTGTTTTCCCTTGGTGAAATCTTGGCCCACATAGGCCTGTAAGTTGCTAATTTTTATGTTTTAATTATATTGTTTTGGTGAGTTGAATATATCTTGTTTTTAGTTAGTTTGATAGACCAAACAAGCTGTTAAATATTTGAAATCTAAGCTAACTGTATTAGCATGTATGCTAGTGTGTTTACATGGAGGTAACTAGCTCTGAAAAAATGTAGATAGAGCTGTGTGTACATGTATCTGAGATTAGTTAATAATGTTAATATTGTAGTAACTATCTCAGTAATGTTAGACTGCAACCAATGTATATTTGGTGGTTTAGAAACTGATATTTTCCCTTGTTTATTTCAGTTTTACAAAGAGATAAGAGAGAAGAAATAAAGACTTTGAGTTTGAACTCTCTACTGTATGCTGTCTGTCTAACTGGATAGCTCTAGCCAGTTTCACGTTCAGTTGGGACAGAACATTCACAATATTTTAAAATATTACCTGAGCTGTTTATACTGTTCTAGAATGTTTTCATAAAAATACAGACCATTCTACAATGTTTTTCTTATCAATTAAACTGTTCTAGAATTTTCTTTTTACTGTTGTCACTGGTCTAGAAGGTTTTCCGAACCATTTACGCAATTCTACAATATTTTCCCACCATTAACAATGTTTTAAAATTATTTCTTGACATTTACACTGCTCTAAAGGGTCTTCTCCACCAAAAAAAACTGTTCTGTAATGTTCTCTTTACCGTTTACACTGTACAGTGAATATTCATCACTCTTCAATTATAATATTTACCTCACTGAATGGTCATTGGGGATCTGTAACAGTACCTTGTACATCAGGGTGGTCCATTATGTAAATGATGCCCCATCTAAGAGTGGAAGCTGTGGTGTCGGTCCCGGCGAGAAAAAGGTCAGCAGTGGATATAATCATGTTCTCTTCATGGAATGTAGATTCTTCCATTGCCTCTTGCTGCTCAAAACAAACGTGGATAATTTTGTAGAATTTCAATAAGGAATTTCCATTTGTATAGGAAAATAAAAATTTCTATTTAGAATTTCAGTGGAAATATTTTATTCTTATTTTTTATTTAGAATTTATTTTATCTGAGACATAAGAGATTTTTTTTTTTTATCAGAGGATCCTATTTTAGCGATCTATAGCTTAAAATGTGCAAAAGGCATGAACTAATTCTCTTATGGGTGTGTGTTGGGTGTAGTGTGAAATAAACCAATCAGCGTTTCACTTGCCATTCCCTTTAAGAGGCAGGTGCACTCTGACTTTGGCGCCTTCTTATCTTAACAGCTCTGCACTTTGCACGTCTCAACAGAGGATACTGACCTAAGCACTCGCTCTGTGAAGGTACGCCAGCAGCTCATTTTTATTGTTAAGCTAAAAGTCAGGTTTGTGATCTGCAGTGATTTCGCGTGTGTGTGTGTGTGTGATGAGTGGAGGTGTACACCTATAGAAATAACTTTTGACTATCGTGTAGCATAATTTCTCTGCTTTTGATTTCTGGTCAATTTTTGTCCTGATGTTTTCACCTTGGTCATCTCCACCAGGTAGGCATCAATGAAGTCCCGCAGGTTTTCTGGGTCCAGAGTCTTCCTGTGTTCCTCTACAACCTCACGAATGAAGCCTTTCAGAGAATTGGCATTTCTCAAGACCTTCTGGTGAGGCCCCGGAAAGTGTTTTATAAAGGGAACCAAGTTGAAAACCTGTAGGACAAACCAAAAGAATTCCACATTTCTAGTTAATTCAACAGAAATTCTCCAAAACTAATACAATGAAAGTTAATCTATTGATAATTAAAAGTTATGTTCTTTTATTCTATAAAGGTGTCATATTTTGAAGATATGAAGTCCATGAAAAGTCTAGTCAACATTATATTGAATAGCTAAATGTTGGTTGTTACCTGTCCTATCATTGATCCAGCAAATCGAATGTTCTCAGTTCGAGTTTCAGCAGATGAGCGAAGCGCTTGTCTTCATAATCATAGCGGTCTCCAAAGACGATGGAGCAGATGATGTTGGAGACTGAGTTCATAATAGGATGGATAGGAAAAAAAGCCTTCCCTTCAAGACAAGTGAAAAAGGAAAAGACTGGATTAGAAAGTATACGATGGACAGAGCACTTTGTGACAAGTGAGAGATAACCAACACAAAAAGCATTTTTTCTGTCATTTTATAAGTAGAGTACCAGTGAAAAGCTGTCATCTAAGCAGGAGGTACTACGTTGAATAATCTAAAATAGAAAACGTATTCCGGTTTGTTTAACACCTTTTTGTTTACTAAATTGTGTCATATGTTTGAATGACTAGTATTAGTGTACAATGCAGAAAAAAACACTGAATTTGATGTGTGTCTAAACTATTGACTGGTACTGTACATTTCATAGGGTGGAGAGGAGTTTACTGTGTAGTTTCAATGTTTTAAAACAATTTTCACTTGATAATATTTTGTCTCAGTAGCTAGCTAGCTAATTTTCCTGTTCCACCTTAAATGATGGAACTGATGGTAGAGGCTAAGGGATTTAAGGAACGAAAAATAAAATAAAAGCTAATAAATGCTAATTTAATTGCTGCAGCACATGCCCCCTTTCTGTTCTGAATGTTACTAGTTAACCAGCAGCTATCAGACGAGCACTATGGACTGATTAGCCAAGCTGGGCAGATTTAAAGGCTGCCTCAGCCGTCACACGAGAGAGGACTGACTTCTTATTTCTCCAGTTTTGGGGTTAACTTTGTGGTGGAGGGCAAAATTATGTTAATTAAAACAAATTGTCTGGAGTTCACTTAAAGGAGAACTCCGGTGTAAAATGGACTTTTGGTGTAGTACAACATGATAAAAAGTACTTATATTTGATGAATAGCACACCTATGTTCTCCCACAGTGTTCCGAGATCCAGTAATTTTAACAGTTTGTCCAAACACCCTTCAGACTGGGTGACATGGGGCATAATTTGCCCCGATAAGCGTTTCCAACGTTATCAAGCTTAAAGTAGCTCCACACCTCTTTGCTAGAATCCGGAGAGCCCTGACATTTAAAACGAAGCAATAATAACTTAAAAAGTGCACAAGAACCTTATTAAAAACACTGTTTACATCCCATAATGCTAGCTTCTATGTCATTATCAGTACCATGGAAAAAGCAATTTATCGGGGCACATTATGCTGTTAAAATTTCTGTATCTCGGAACACTGTGGGAGAACAAAGGTGTGCTATTCATCAAAGGTAAGAACTTTTTATCATGTTTTACTAAACCACCTAACTTACTGACAGACCACAGTAGGCACGACTTTATCCCCAGGGACGTGTCACAATAGCTTATCTTCAACTACATTATATTACATTACATTTGGCAGATGTAGTTTTGAGGTTTTCACATCAGCAAGGATCTGACCTGGACAGAACACACCACACGGGTGGTGAAGAAGTCACAACAATGCCTGTACTTCCTCAGACGGCTGAGGAGGTTTGGTCTGAATCCCAGCATCCTCAGGACTTTCTACACCTGCACTGTGGAAAGCATTCTGACTGGCAGCATCACCACCTGGTATGGGAACTGTACTGCTCTGGAGAGGAAATCCCTGCAGAGTATATCACTGGGTTTCAGCTCCCAAACCTTTTGAATTCATACACCAACCGCTGCCTGAGGAAATCCAGAAGGATTATGAAGGACCCGTCCCATCCAAACCACTCCCTGTTCTCACAGCTGCCGAGTGGAATGAGACTCAGAAGCTTGAAGAACAGAACCAGCCGGTTCCAGGACAGCTTCTTCCCCCAGGCGACCAGGCTGTGGAACAGCCAGTAGAACAGTGTTCTCCCCAACCCACTCCACTGACACCCATACAACTCTGCACCGTGCACTTTACTTTACACTGCATCTATCAGACTTTCCCATATTATACAGCGTTCTGCCTCTTGTACTTCCCACTTAACTCATTCCTTACCCGCACTTACTCATAGTTAATCTGTCACCTACTGGACTATTTCCTCACTTCCACACACACACACACACACACACACACACTCTTGATATCTGCATATCTACATCTGTGCAATATTTGTCTATAGTGTAAGTTATTATGTGTATTGTTATTGAGTGTATTGTGTATAGTGTTTATACCGTAAAGCTATCTGTATGTCTTATTTTATATTATATTTTATTTTATTATTCTTCTTGTAAATATTATTCTCTATACATTGGTGGGAATCTGCACCCAAGTTTTTCACTCACATGTACACCTGTACTCTGTGATGTGACAATAAAAATCTTGAATCTTGAATGCTTTTGTACAAAGCGTCAATAATATATAGTAATAGAAGTTCAATGTTAAACTACCTTCATGCTTTAGCATCTCTTCAACAAGGTATCGTGCCTCCTCAGTCACACGCTCCTCCACACTTTTCTTCCCCAGACCAAAATCACGCAGAGTGTGCAGAGCAAACCGGCGCTGCTGTCTCCAAGCATTACCATAAGTGACCATTATGATACCTGAGAAAAGAAGAAAAAGATGTTTTTTGCCCGATTATGGATTTCTTTTGTTTTTGGATTTTTGACACACTTACATTTTCTTTAATATCAGACAAAAATAACCTGAGTAAATATAAAAATCAGTAATTAAATGATTTTAATCACGCACCATGTGGCCTCGGTTGCTTGGTCCTGCCGCTTTGCGCTCTATAACATCCGAAAAATTAGACCGTTCTTGACGCAACAGGCCACCCAACTCCTGGTGCAAGCGGTCGTCATCTCACGCCTCGACTACTGCAACGCCCTGCTAACTGGCCTCCCGGCCTGTGTAGTAAAACCACTCCAGATGATCCAGAACACAGCAGCACGTCTGGTCTTCAACCAGCCAAAACGGGCACATGTCACCCCGCTGCTCATTGAGCTCCATTGGCTACCAGTTGATGCTCGCATCAAATTCAAAGCTCTTACAATCGCCTACAAGGTGATGACAGAACAGGCTCCTTCCTACCTGCACTCGCTCCTGAAGGCTTACGCTACCTCCCGGCCGCTGCGCTCCTCCAGTGAACGTCGCCTCGCTTTGCCAAAAACTCACACAAAGCAATCCAGACTGTTCTCATACAGAGTTCCCCAATGGTGGAACAAACTACCTTCCACTACCAGATCAGGAGAATCTCTCGCTATCTTTAAGAAACTCCTGAAGACAGAGCTCTTCAAAGAGCTCTTACTCTCCTAACACCTCTAACACACTAACTACTTCTAACCTCATTTCCTTCTTCCTCTCCTTCACTCCTCTATCCTATTATTCCCCTTTGTCCTCCTTTTATCCCTATCCAAAGATGTTTTACCTTGAAACTTATTTTACATTGTACTTGACTATTGTAAGTCGCTTTGGACAAAAGCGTCTGCCAAATGTAATGTAATGTAATGTAATGTAATGTAATTTTAGGAATTAGCTATTATTAACCATATGAGTTAAGCTGAGTTCAATTTCACAACAAGGCCTGATTACTGCCAGACCTGTAGAATCAAGAAAGAAGCAGCTAAAAGATCTCAAAAAGCATCACATTATGTCCTGATTTGAAGAAATTCAAATTCAAAACAAAATAGGGCATTTGTACAGTTGCAGGAAAAGTATGTGAAAGTGTGTTAAATGTGTTCTAATCTTTATCTAAGTCACAACAATAGACAGTACACAATACACAGTCTGCTTAAACTAGAACCACACAAAAAATTATATGTTTGCATGGTTTTATTGAACACAACATGTTAACATTCACAGTGGGGGGGGGGGGGGGGGTATGTGAACCCCTAGGCTAATGACTTTTCTACGAGCTATTAGAGCCAGGATGTGATGAGATTGGATGTGTTGGTTAAAGCTGCCCTGCCCTAAAAAAACACAGCAGTTTAGAATTTGCTGTGTTTAAGAAGCGTTGTGTTGATGTGAATCATGCTTCACACAAAAGAGCTCTCAATAAACCTACGTTCAAGAATTGTTGGCTTGCATGAAGCTGGAAAGCGTTACTAAAGTATCTCTAAAAGTCTTGATGTTCCTGTGTCCAGTCCCTGCACTGTGAATGTTAAAATGTTGTGTTCAATAAAACCATGCAAACATATACTTTATGTTTATTGTGTGGTATTAGTTTAAGCAGACTGTGTTTGTCTATTGTTGTGACTTAGATGAAGATCTGAACACATTTAAGGACCAATTTATGCAGAAATCCAAGTAATCCCAAAGGGTTCACATAATTTTTTTGCAACTGAACTTTTAAACAGCACTGTAAGTATGATATGACAGAATGGTAGAGACTAAAGACTGCAGATTGTTTATAGTAAAAGAAGATACTGATTCATTTGTTACTGACCCAAACCCTCAGTGATCCAGTCTATTATTGGCACTCTTGGTCTTCCAGAAAACACAGATCCATTATGAACAAAAGCCTCCTTTACAATCTCCATCTTATTCAGCACAATCATTGGTCTCCCACCCAGGTACAGACATAGTTCTCCAACTGAAAGAGACATAAAATATTTATACTGGGATGGAAAGGTGTAGCATCTGATGCAACAGCTTTAGTATCAAGTTTGTTCATTAAGCAAATTCTGTAATCTTGAAACAACACCACACTGAACTGATTCAATACTTCATAGGTTCATTATTGGAAAGCTTTTTTATAATTATCAATTTTTTGTTTGTTTGTTTTGATCATTTATCATATTTATAACTACACAGAAATCATATTTTCTAAGCTTAATCATTTTTATTTTTCAAACATTTTATTTCCTTGTATGACTTTGGTCAAAGGTTTTACCACATCTGGGTTGTCAGCTTATTAAGTATGGACACAATATGAGAAATATTAAGTATTATTAATATTATTCATTGCTGAATCTGCAGTCCATTGAAAATAAAAGTTACTTTGTAACTTCAATCCAAAACCTAATCCTGTTAGAATTAGAGAGAGAGAGAGATCTCTGACTGGGTTGGAGCTGGAAGTCTGAACCGGAGTGTTACTGCTGGACACAGTAAGAGCGTGCGGTTCAATCATTCAGGCAGAAAACTATCAGTACGTCGGACGGGGGCGGGGCAGATTACAGCGGAAGTAGGGGTCAAACTTGGTGCCTTAATTAACTTGCGTTAAAAAACAGTAATGCATTACTGATTTCAAATTAACAGCGCGCTTTAACGTTGACAGTCCTATCAAAAACCCAATCCTTACTATCTACCTGGCCCAAATCCTAACCTTAAACATGAAATAAAAAATAACCTCAGCCTAATTCATCAGCCCATCATCCTGGGCCTGGTCCAAAACTCCACCTTAACACAAACCTAATCCTAACCCTCATTTTGGCCCAATAAATGCCAAATAAAAAAAAAAAGTTCTAACAGAGTTTTAAACAGTACTGTATGTTCAGCTTAGAAGATTTTAGCAGTCTTATTAGTACTAAACCAAGGCATGAAGCATGCATGACATGCATTCTTGGAAGGGTATCTGGCAGCGTTCCAGTGGAACACGTGACAAGAGTCGTGCAAACTTACAGCAAGAGTAAACATGCCCTTATAGGAAGAAGCTGTTTTCCTGACATGCATATCATCGCTGTCCAGTGGAAAAAACAAGTATCTCAGTTTTTGTAGGGTTTTAGTTTGCTACATAATTTAAACACAATAGAAATTCTCCAAAATTACCTGTAATAAATGATTATTATTGAATTCCATTAAAAGTAAAGATGGTTGGAGGATGGATGGATGGATGTTTTTCATTGGACAGCAACAATATACAGTTATATACATAGAAAAACAGGAAACTGACCGATCTGACGAGGGCCATTGGGTCCTTTAATAGCTGCATGGTGTTTCCCACAAAGGGTAGAGGTTTGGGTCCGGGGGGAAAGCGTCTCCTGGAGGAGTTTAACCTGAAAATCTCAAGCAGAATTAGAGAGAAAAGACCTCCCAGCAGGGCCAAGCCCACAGACGTCCAGTCCAGATATCTCAGTACAGACTCCATTCTGAGAGAAGTGCTGGAGAGTTCAGCAGTTCAGAGCTTTATACAGGAAAACAGGTAGAGGGAGGAGGGGGAAGAGAGAGAGAGAGAGAGAGAGAGAGAGAGAGAGAGAGGTCGCCTCGCTTTAAAAACGTGACGGACAAGTTTCTAGGAATTCAGACACACACACACACACACACACACACACACACACACACACACACACACACAGAAAAAGAAAAGGTCTGAAGAGAAGGTTCAGTTTAATGAAACATTACAAGCAATAAAAGTAACTGAGGAATGCTGCAGCTTTTAAAGATGAAAGCTCCTGTCAATGTTCAGAATTTTACATTGTTTTAACATATAGAGTGTAATTAGTGTAATAGTAAAGGAGGGTGTGGTTTCTTGAGCTGCTTCCTGTAATTAGGCAGAGGTTAATCTATAGCCAACAGCATGAAATCCCTGTACGATACTCTGCTACAGTTGCAAGAAAAAGTATGTGAACCCTTTTGGATGACTTGGATTTCTGCATAAATTGCTCATTAAATGTGTTCTGCATCTAAGTCATAACAATAGTCAAACACAGTCTGCTTAAATTAATACCACACAAATAATTATATGTTTGCATGGTTTTATTGAACACAACATGTTAACATTTACAGTGAGTGGGGAAAAAGTATGTGAACCTTTGGTTTAATAACTGGCTGACCCTCCTTTAGTAGCAATAACCTCAACCAAACGTTTCCTTTGTAGTTGCAGATCAGACCTCCACAACAGTCAGGAGGAATTTTGGATCATTCCTCTTCACAAAACTGTTTCAGTTCAGCAATATTCTTGGGATATCCGGTGTGAATGTGGGTATTTTCTTCTGTTGAAGCCATTCGGTTGTGAATTTACTTCTATGTTTTGGGTCGTTGTCCTGTTGCATCATCCATCCTCTGTTGAGCTTCAGCTGGTGGACAGATGATCTTAGGTTTTCCTGCAAAATGTCTTGGTAAATTTGGGAATTCATTTTTTCCGTTGATGATGGCAATCTGTCCAGACCCTGAGGCAGCAAAGCAGCCCCAAACCATGATGCCCCCTCCACCATGTTTCACAGTTGGGATGAGGTTTTGATGATGGTGTGCTGTGCCTTTTTTCTCCACACATAGCGTTGTGTGTTCCTTCCAAACAACTCAATTTTGGTTTCATCTGTCCACAGTATATTTAACTAGTACTGCTGTGGAACATCCAGGTGCTCTTTTGCAAACTTCAAACATGAAGCAATGTTTTTTGTGACAGCAGTGGCTTCCTCCGTGGTGTCCTCCCATGATCTCTATTCTTGTTTAATGTTTTCCTTATTGTAGATTTGTCAACAAAAATGTTAGCATGTACCAGATATTTTTGTAAGTCTTTAGCTGATACTCTAGGATTCTTCCTCACCTCATTGATCATTCTGTGCTGTGCTTTTGCAGTCATCTTTACAGGATGACAACGCCTAGGGAGAGTAGCAACAGTGCTGAACTTTCTTCATTTGTAGACCGTCTGTCTTAGCGTGGACACATGAACATCAAGACTTTTAGAGATACTTTTGTAAGCAAGTCAACAATTCTTGAACGTAGGTCTTCTGAGAGCTCTTTTGTGAGAGGCATGATTCACATCAAGCAATGCTTCTTAAGAACAGCAAACTCAAAACTGGTGTGTGTTTTTTATAGGACAGGGCAGCTTTAACCAACACATCCAATCTTGGCTGACTCCTGGCTCTATTTACTGTAGTCAACTGTAGTAAATATGTAGTCAGTGATATAATTAAGCAATATATATATATATATATATATATATATATATATATATATATATATATATATATATATATATAAATGAGTGAAAAATTTAGTATAAGGTAATTTTATTACAAAAATTACTCAGCATCTTTTTTTCTAGTTTACAGTATATCATAGTATTTTTTTTTTTTGGCATGAAGTCAGATGACATTATCTCTGTAGTAAATTGCACAAATAAATACAACTGTTACGTATGAGGAAGGGGATGGAAGTGCAGAGTATAGTGATAAAGTATATATTTATTAAACAAACAAGATAAATCAAAACACTAAACAAAATGCGGGTAACGCAAAAAACTCAGAACTAAGAAAACTATGAACAAAACTAGGTGTAACTACATAAATAAAACACAGAATAACTATAATAACACTAGAAACATATAATTAACAAACTTTGTAAACTAACTAAGATAACAAAACAGTCCTGGATTCAGGGACCACAGAACACAAAACTACAGTACACGGAAGACAAAGATACAAAAGACTCGACACTGCACAGAGGGGCTTATATACACGAGGAGAGTGAGAAACACCTGGGCTTAGATGACGAGGGGGCGGGGTTACAGACAAGACACAGGTGAGAACACTAATTGCTAGGGCAGGGCTGGGGTGGAGCTAGGGTGGAGACAGGTACAAAAACACAACAGAACCACATGGCTGGGAAACACATGACAGGTAAACAGAGGGGCAGGAGGACAAGAGACCAAATAAGGGAGAAACACAAGACAGACATGGGCTAAACTGTGACCCCCCCTCAACGGCGCCACTACCAGAGGCACAGAGACAGAGGGGACAGAAAAACAAAAGACATGGCTAGACAAGACCAGGGGAAGAACACAGGGGCAGGAACTGAGACAGGAGACTAGACAGGGGATACATACTGGGACTGGAATGGAGACTGGAGAGGTGGAAAAAACAGAGACTGGACAGGGGATGAGAACTGAGATTGGACAGGGGGCTGTACATTGGACAAGATCACAGATCGAACAGGGGGAACTGGCCGGGAACTGGGACTGGACATGGGGCTTAACACTAGACAGGAATGCAGATGGGGTAGTGGACGGGAACGAGGACTGGAAAAGACTGGGCAGGGGAACTGGGACAAATACATTGACAGGGACGGACACGAACACAGTGACAGGGACGGGAACAGGAAAACCACCGGGGACAGGAACGGGAACAAACACAGACACAGGGACCAGGACAGGGAGAGACATGGGTACAAACAAATGAGGGTGCCCAGGACTGGCAAAAGTTCTTGAAGTCTGTGAAACCAGCCTGGGCACAGTTCTGGGGTACAGTCTTGGAGACCTAGGGCTTGGAGTGGGGGCAAATGATCTGGGGGTTGGCCTGGGAGATGGCCTGGGGGTGTACAAAGTTCTGGGAGCGGGCACAGGGTCAGAGGTGGCCGGAGTCACGGACACGGGGTCAGGAGCAGTGGCTACCACATGGGTGGCAGGCACTGCTGGTGCTGGAGCTGAGGCTGTAGCAGCGGGAGCTGCTGGTGCTGGAGCTGAGGCTGTAGCAGCGGGAGCTGCTGGTGCTGGAGCTGAGGCTGTAGCAGCGGGAGCTGCTGGAGCTGAGGCTGTAGCAGCGGGAGCTGCTGGTGCTGGAGCTGGGGCAGCAGGCGCGGTGGATGCAGCTTGAGCAGGCGCGGCGGGTGCAGCTTGAGCAGGCGCGGCGGGTGCAGCTTCATCAGGCGCGGCGGTTCTAGGAGCTCGTGACCTGGGAGTAGGCACGGGAGCAGAGGCGGGTGGCCCAGGCACATGAACTGGGGTGGCAGCGGGCACAGAGTTAGAGGCGGCTGGAGCCGCGGGCACAGGGTCAGAGGTGTCCGGAGCCGCGGGCACAGGGTCAGAGGCGGCCGGAGCCGCGGGCACAGGGTCAGAGGCGGCCGGAGCCGCGGGCAGCGCTGATCCAGAGGCGGCCGGAGCCACGGGCAGCGCTGATCCAGAGGCGGCCAGAGCCGCGGGCAGTGCTGATCCAGAGGCGGCTGGAGCCGCGGGCAGCGCTGATACAGTGGTGGCCGGAGCCGCGGGCAGCGCTGATACAGAGGCGGTGGGTCCTGCTGGCGTGAGCGCGGCAGGCACCGCTGATGTGGAGGCGGCTGCCACCGCGGGCATGGAAGCGGCTGGCACCACTGGCGAAGAAGCCGCTTCAGCGGGAGCTGAGAGTGCAGCTGCCGCCAAGATCAGGACTGGAGCCGCAGATTCAGCAGTGGGTGAGGCTGTGGAAACCGGACAGGAGCTTGCTTCTGGAGCAGGAGTCGAAAACCTGGAATCCGGCCGGGCTGTAGAGCTGGGAGCCGGCCGGGCTTGAGAGCTGGGAGCCGGCCGGCCTGTAGAGCTGGAAACCGTCCAGGCTTGAGAGCTGGAAGCCGGCCGGGCTTGAGAGCTGAAAGTCGGCCGGGCTGGAGAGCGTGGTGGAGCTAGCAGGCTAGCTAGCTTAGCTGGAGCTGGACTGACGAGCTCCAAGCCGAGGAGAGGCGCCGGGAGCGGTTCATCTCCCCGAATTTGCTCGGCGAGGAACCGGAGATACTCTAGGTCCGCCCTCCTCGTAGCCTGCCACTTTGCTACATCCATATTAAGGTCGAGTCTTATGTTATGTATGAGGAAGGGGATGGACGTAAGTGCAGAATATAGTGATAAAGTATATATTTATTAAACAAACAAGATAAATCAAAACAGTAAACCAGACGCGGGTAACGCAAAAAACTCAGAACTAAGAAAACTATGAACAAAACTAGGTGTAACTACATAAATAAAACACAGAATAACTATAATAACACTAGAAACATATAATTAACAAACTTTGTAAACTAACTAAGATAACAAAACAGACCTGGATTCAGGGACCACAGAACACAAAACTAGAGTACACGGAAGACAAAGATACAAAAGACTCGACACTGCACATTCAAACAGAGGGGCTTATATACACTAGGAGAGTGAGAAACACCTGGGCTTGGATGACGAGGGGGCGGGGTTACAGACAAGACACAGGTGAGAACACTAATTGCTAGGGCAGGGCTGGGGTGGAGCTAGGGTGGAGACAGGTACAAAAACACAACAGAACCACATGGCTGGGAAACACATGACAGGTAAACAGAGGGGCAGGAGGACAAGAGACCAAATAAGGAAGAAACACAAGACAGACATGGGCTAAACTGTGACAACAACAGTAATGGAAAAAATGGAACAAACTATTTCAGTTTGGGGCGGCTGACAAAATTTAGGACAGTTGGGGAAAAAGTCTGGAGCATTTCTTTTTTAACTTTTTTAACTACCTAACTTCTGCTTTTTATTTATTGCATGACTGGGCTTTATTATAGGTTTATTATATGGCTTTATCACTTACTCTGTGGTTAGTAGTACATACAATTTAAAACACTAAGGCTTTAAATTAAGGCTTTATTTAGCAGTGGGTTTTACTTTGTCCCACAAAATTACACAATATATGAAAACATCAGACTTCTAAAGAATGTAAACAATAGACTAGGGGTGAAACAATTACTCGAGTAATTCTAGTTACTCGATTTAAAAAAATGGTCGAGTCATTTTCTGTGCCTTGAGTAATCGTTTATTTAATTAAAAAACCCAGCACACGGTAATTCGCGCTTTTAATGTGACAACGCGCTCACCTGCGCACAGGAAGAAGGAGCATGCAGCGGAGGTTTTAGTTGAGAAGATAGTATTTTAAAGCGGTGAGGGAAAAGCGCGACAACTTACGAGGAAAAAGGCCAATAATACTGGATCATTTTAGGCTGGACAGCGTGTATTCGGTGCAGCATGGCTCTTTCCTCCCACAACAGCACGTCTTTAATGCTGAACCGTCTCTGCCGAACTCGTCTCAGCCGAGGACACGTTAGCGGTGGAGCCGAGAGATGGTTAATATAACTTATAACAAATCAATGAGATGAACATTAATGTACCTTAATAACATAACGAGTGCTGATTGTTAGGAATACTGTCTAATGTGTGGTTAGTTTATAAAAACAGACAATTCTGGACTTAGGCTTATGTAAGTGAACACAGCGCTGAGGAGTTCATAAACTAGTACAGGTCACCTGCTTGGTGAGAGGAACTGGCAACATCTCTGCTGTTCAGAAGCTAAGATGTAAAACATAATGCAAATGTTTATGCCTTTTTTATTGATTAATTCCCTTTTGATACTTCCTTGTTGGAAATAATTTAACTTAATTTATTAAAGTACTAATGATCAAACTATTATTATTCCTTTATTTATTTCTATTTGTGTTTGCAGTTTGGAAATGTATGTTGTGAATTTAAAAATATAACTTCATCAATTGGTCATTCATTATTCAGTGAAATGTCTTATTTTCTCTTGTGTATTTTTAAATACTTTTTAAGCAAACAAATATGTTTTATCCGATTACTCAATTAATCGAATCGATTTTTCAGTAGAGTACTCGAATACTAAAATAATCGATAGCTGCAGCCCTACAATAGACCTTAACCCAGCTAGCAAAATGTAGTTGGCCCAGCTCTGGCCCGATCCCAACTTGCCGGCAAAAAGTTGTAGGTCCGATTCTGGCAAGTAGACTCGGCCCGAGTCCGTTTTGAATGACTGCCCGGAGCTGGCCTGAGTGAACAGGGCTGATTCCGGCAGGTGATTCCGTGTCTACTCGTCCAGCATCGGTCCGATTATGGGCCGCGTATTTGAATGATGCTGGGGCTGCGCTGGCCCAATTCCAACCTACCGGCAAAACGTCTTCAGGATCCGATTCCCGCTCGCCGGCTCGGCTCAAGTCCGTTTTGAATGACTGCCTGGATCTGGCCCGAGTGAATAGTGCCGATTGCGGCCGTGTGATTAATTATGAGACCTGTTACCCCTTGCTCCTAATTATTGATTATTAATAATAAATTAAACCCAATGCTACTTATTAATGATTACTAACAATCACACCCAACACCCATTGATCCTTATTGTTTTCTATTAATAAAAGACACCCAACACTCCTTATTAATGATTAGTTATAATACATCACATACAAAACTAATTGCTCCTAATTAATGATTACTAATAATAAATCACACCCAACACCCATTGATCCTTATTGTTTACTGTTAATAAAATATACCCAATACCATATTTCACGGCTGGTTGAGCATTCCATGTAAATTTCCATCTTTAAATCTCTGAAAATGTTTCAGAGAAACACTGAAAAAACATGAATAATAAATAAATAAAAACATGAAAAAATGTATGTGCAATCAAAACCTGTAATGTAACAAACATCTCTAAATTAACCAATATCAAATCGAATGTTGAATATCGTCGCAGTCCTATGAAAAACACTTATCTCCATTTTTGTCGATTTTTAGTTTACGACATAATTTGATCAGCCAAACTGTCCCTTACACTGTGCCAAAATTTCTTGATAAATGGACCAATAGAAACTCTTCAAAATGACCTGAAATAAACTATTTTTACATTGACTTCCATTGAATGTTTAGAAGGTTTTTTCTCTCTCCTGTAAAGTTGCTGTTTTGGAGATAAGTGTTTTTCATTGGACAGCGACGATATAAACTTTGAATTGTTTATATAAATGCATACATTACATATTCATTTTAGATGTTTGACCTATTGTGTTGTTTCAACACAAACAAAATAAATGTGTATAACAAAACATGTTGTCACGTCTTGGCCTTGTCTCGTGTCTCTGTGTGTCTTCCCCACGTGACCTGTGCTCCCCTGTGTCTCCCGTCTCAGTACTTTTCCACCTGTTTCTCATTTGTAGCTCCGCCCCTTCCCCAGGTGTTTCCTATTCTTGTGTGTTACATGTTACTATAAATAGCACTCCTCTGCCACTTTGTCTCCGTTGGTCTTTGCACCTTACAATGTTGTTTTGTCTCTCTCAGTGTTATCAGTCCTCTTAGCGTTTCTCTGTTATCTATTTTTGCCATATATATAGTCTATTTCCTTGTTTATTTCTCAGTGTTTTGCTTCTTGTTGTTTCCCTTGTATATATATCCCTGCCCTGTTTAGTTTTGTTTATTTCTTGGTTATTTTTGGTAGTTTCTTGTTTATTCCTTGTTTATGTTCTTAGCTTTGTTTGTTTCTTTGTTTATTTACTCCCTGTTTGTATATATATATATATATATATTTAGTACTTCTTGTTTGTTTAGTTTATGCTCACTAGTTCCTCTCGTCTGTTTTGGTTTACTTTATTATTACGTGTTCTTTGTTATTTGTTTATCTTTGTTATTTATATATATATATATATTTATTAAATTATTCATTTCGTCCCTACCTGCACTTGTGTCCGCCTCCTCGTCTCCCTGCCTGGGTAATCCTGACACATGTACAGTTATGCCAACAACTTTATCACAGCTTCCTTTACAAAACTAAATATTAAATAGTTCCATAAACACTATAAATGGTCCAAAAATACTCAGTGTTTAATTATTTAAAGAGATATTTCTCAACAGCTATTTTGCACAAATAAGACACAAGTTTAATATCTGTATATTAAGTTTAAGCTGTATTAATTTATTTAAAAGGGCTGTAGTTACTGCTCTATAATACTGGGATAAAAGCACTTATAAGCAGCAGCAGGAGTTGTTCTTATTTCAGCACTAGACCAGCAGTCAATACCTGATTTGAACTGGAAACCCAATTAGTACTACGCATGCATAGTAAAATTAAACACTTTTAAACAGTCGGTTTCTGCCTGAATTACACAAAAATTTTCCAGCAGGTGTCTGCTTTTAATTCACATTACTGGATCCTGATTACACTACTTACAGTGTTGGGAAGTAACGGATTACATGTAACGGTGTTACGTAATCAGATTACAAATTATAAGTAACTGTAATCCGTTACAGTTACTGCTTCAATAAATGGTAATCAGATTACAGTTACTCTGCTAAAATTAAAGGATTACATTGCGGTACTTTCCTATTTTTGCTCTTCCAACACTGACAAAACGCAAATAACATTTTGCGGTGAAATCGCTCTGATATGACAGGGAACTGTCTGCCCCTCCTCCCGTCTCGCTGCACACACACACACAGGGAGGAGGGGCAGACAGCGGCTCCGCACACATGACGAGACGAAATTAACTGACATTTTGGTCAACGAATAAAAACGAGACGAAAATGTTTGGCAGGGACGAAGAGTTAGGAAGAGATCCAATCACTGCTACTTTAGCGAAGGTGGAGAGGCGGGACAAGCGGGGTACTCATCCAATCAGTACCCGCCTCTCCTGCAGTAGCGCTGCGCGCTCAGTTACAAACCTGGGAATTAAACTGTCGATACTTACGGAGCTCGACTGGAAGTTAACTCGACAGTGTTCAGCAAGGAGAGAGAGAGAGAGAGGGGCGATATATTTCTCCTTTGACGTCGCAAAAAACAAGATAACGTGTAAACCGTGTGGAGCGACTACATCTCCGGTAAAAACACCACTAATCTTTCAGCTTCTGCAGACCAGAGTCCCACAGATCTCAATGCAGAGATCCGCGTTTTAATGCTGATGTTATTTCATGAGCTGATGTGTTTAACTCGGCAGTGCACTAAAACACAGAACTGATACAGAACCCTAACTCATTAAGATCCGATCATCTGTTTAGTCTCACAGTGGGAAAGATATAGCTAGTGTTAAAGCAGGAACAGGTCAGAAAGAAACTCAATAATATATCCAAAATAAAACAATAAAATAAGTGAATCTCTGAACCCAAAAGTCTGTGTACAGTTTCTTACAGCACTTTCTCATAAGTTTCTCACTTTAACTCATGAAGTCTCTCAGTACATCCTGAGAGCATCTCTACAGGACAGTGTGTGAGTGTGAGTTTCTGATCTCATTTATAGACTGTAGCTCCAGTAGGTGTGCTGGGTTAGTGCTGGAGATAAAACTAGATCATTTAAAAGCTGTTTTTTGCATCTACAGCTCTGTTTAAACTATAATTTAACTATTCAGTTGTTTTATGACCTGATTTCTAGAGCAAAATTTTAAATGTAAAATATATATAGTCACACACCTATAATAATAATAATATACATTAAATCATATATAAATATATTTCACATTCAAACATTAACAATATTACTCAATTGGTTATTAAACGTTTCATTTCGTATACGTGTAGAGTTAATAATTCAAGGGAACTGATGAAAAAGCATTTACATTTACACCCTTTACATTTTAGTCGACTAAATTTACTGTAATTTTAGTAGACTATATTCTTATGACATTAAGTCGACTAAAACTAAGTCAACTAAATTACTGAATTGTGACTAAAACTAAATGCTATTTTCGTTACAAAACTATGACTAAGACTAAATCAAAATTTGTTGTCAAAATTAACACTGGTGGCAAACCTGCAAGTAGATAGCTTACAGTTGTTGTTACATTGTTTGGTTTTAAATTGTTTTATCATCAATTTATAGAAGTGTTTCATAAAATTGTTTGATGAAATGGTTTCATAAGTATTTTTATAGAGTGATTGAAAAGGCTGTTTTATTTGTTTATCTATTTGTTAACTGGAAAGAAAAATAAAAGGATAATATGCAATATGTGGTTGCTACATTCATTCAGGCTTAAAAAAATGACAATATTGTAAGTAATCCAAAGTAATCAGATTACGTTACTCACTTGAAGTAATGTAACTGATTACGTTACAAATTACATTTTGAGTGATGTAATCAGTAATCTGTAAGGGATTATATTTTAAAAGTAACCTTCCCAACACTGACTACTTATATATATATACATATATATATATATATGTATATATATATATATATATATATATATATATATATATATATATATAGTTAAATGCATAATCAGCAATACAAATAATGTATAATGATGTTAATTGTAAGGAATTATCTAATAAAATTCAATAACTTTCCTTACTAAGACGAAATGAAACACTGAAGATCAGCAGTAGGCAAGTAATTTATGATGTGAAGTTATTTTATTAAATTATAAACAGTTCAAAAGGTCTTTAAAGTGCATCATTTATTTTAATGTATGTGTGTGAAATAACCAGCAGAGGTCAGTAAACCTCCATCAGAGAAGCTCCAACACTCCAACAACTCCAACATATTCATCTGTACAATACCTGTTGACATTTTTAGCACGTTACATGAGCAACAGGCAATTTTACTTAAAATATATATAAAATATAGAACCAAGCAAGCATGACTATTATTCCCAAGGACATGAAGAGCAAAGCAAATCTACAAAATTGGGGAAATGTTGTAATTATTTGGATTCATGATTAGGGCTGTGACGATAATTTTATTACCGCAATACCGCGGTTATGGGACGTCACCGCGGTGATGAGCTCATTACCGTCATTACCGCATTTTTTTATGGCTGTCAAATCTGATTGACTGCGTTTTGAGCGGTAGTAAAATGCTCCATATAAGCACAACTGTGGTGAATTCAGTATTAATATGTCAAGTGTAAGTCCTACACTATAGGGCTGTGCAATATATCAAATATATTTTGATCGCGATAGATATTGGTGTCAAACGATCTCAAAATTCATAATATCGAATATAAATTTTTTTGTCATTTATCTGTGCTGCCGCTGCACTGGCGCGGCAGCGAATGGGTTAAGCAAAACGCGGTGCGTGGTACTCATTGAGGTCCTGCTCACTTCGTCTCCATTGAGGCTGCTGAAGAGAGTGAAGATTAGCAGCACTAATATTGGCTCGGAAATGGAAGCTACAGGGCAGGCTCAGTAAGTTGAGAAAAAAGGAAGAAAAAGACTCAGAACAGAAGAGAATCATCTGCAAGATTTGCCGGAAAGTGGTGTCTGCACCTCTCGCCAACACATCAAACTAATTCACCCACCTCAAGGTAAACCATAGAGCCATGTAAGGTGTTCCGTGGTCACATTTTGAGAAAGTAAAATATATTAATTCATTGTCTGGCTGCTGGCTGTTCTGCGTGAGCACCGCGGAGAACGCGCGGCATTGCGCCTCAGTCTTGGTAAAAATAGTAAGGTTGGTTGAAGTGTAGTTCAAACAGCAAAGCAATGATATAAAACTATAACCACCATCTTTACTGAAATGTTGTTATCTGACCAAGTCTGAGGTAAAATGCGCTGCGCCTTGTCTCTTTCACAGCACGCGGAACTGAGTTCAGAACCGCTACAAATATAACCATATGAAACTCAGTTCAGATAAATAAACTTCAGATGAGTAAGGACACGTAAAGTGAAACAAAAATTGTCAAACATAAAGGACAGGTTTCTATTATTTTAAAATGGAACTAATGTCTTTTTTTTGGTCGGTTGTCTCTTGCGAGCCGATTTCTTAACGTCACGACATTTTAATCAACATATTATATGACGCGGGTCCCGTCAGGATATCTTGCGGCACAGACAGAACTGAATTGTTATTGGCGGGAACAGGAGTTTAATCAATCCAGAGGATGTGGGAGCACATTAATAAATAGTTAAGAAAATTGTAATAATCACGCAGTGATTCTCATGCACGCAACAAAAAAAAAACCCTGAGCACAAAAAAGGAGCGGAGAATGGACCGACACGCGCACACACACACCGATTTTTTTTTTGTAATGTGGTAAGAAACGTGACCGCGCGCGGTTTTAATAAATATTTTTTTTTAATTTTAAGCACTAAATGTAATTTATTAAATTTATTTAGGACCGCGGGGCAGGTGCGGCAAAACTGTGTATGTGGCGGGCTGATGCGGGATTAAAAGAAGGATTTTTTTTGCGGAACGGTAACGGGACAAAAAAGAAATGATGTCTGAATTAATTTCCTCCAATCGAATATAATTTAACATGGTTTAAGAATATAAAATAATTTATAAACAAACGAAATATTTAATATTGAGCTAATAGCCCAAGTGCAAAAATACAAAATCTGTAATACTCTGCACTGCACAATTCAAACGAAATAGCCGTAACGCAGCTGCGCTCCTGCCCTGCGATGCAGCCGAAGCCTGGGCAGCAGCAGAAATTCTGGGGTGAAAACTACATAACTACACAACATAAGGATACATAATGCACTCCAAATATTCAGGAGGGAAGTGAAATAAATGATACTGTACAGATATAATCTGTATCTAGTAGATATTTAATGAGAAATAAGAAGAGTGTGAATAAAAAAAAAACAGACGCCTATCACAGACTTCTTGAGCCTTGAGCCCGAACGGCCCGAGGAAAGGGGTGAGAAATATATTTTTTTCGGGGCCGGGGGTCAGTGGAAAATTTTGCTGTGGATTAATTCGTCTTTTTTTTTTTAAACGAATATTAGAATATTCGCTACCAATTACTGCCGAATATCCTGAGCTCAAAACCGCTATTCGGGCCAGCCCTAAAATAGATCTATGGATGGAGAAGGGGGAGGCGGACAAGCTCCTCCTTCAAAAAGTCTGCACGGAAAAAGACAGGTTAGCTGTACAATGACGAATTATACAGGCAGCATATGTTCACTTGTTATGCTGTATTTATGGTTTATGTAGAAGTTGTATGTAGGCTGTATGGTTTGAAGAATAAAGATTTGTTACCAATAAATTTGCGGTGTTTTTTTTTTTTTGGGGGGGGGGGGGGGGTGGGGTTGGGGTCTCGCGGTTAACCGCAATATCGCGGTGATGCGTTAGTTTTTTACCGCGGTTATAAAAAATCAATACCGCCCCAGCCCTATTCATGATTATATGTTTAACTATTAATATAATAGTATAGTTATGTATAGTTCAGATGTGATAGAGCGTTGGGTTTAATTTATTATCAATAATCAATAATAAGGAGCAATGGGTAACAGGGCTCATAATCAATCACGCTGCAGTAGGCAGACTGGGCTGCCGAATCGGCACTATTCACTCGGGCCAGATCCGGGCAGTCTCGGCTTGAGCCGAGCCGGCGTGCGGGAATCGGACCGATTACTTGACGGAATAGGACCTACAACTTTTTGCCGGCAAGTTGGAATCGGGCCAGAGCTGGGCCAACTACATTTTGCTAGCTGGGTTGAGAGCGGTAAAGCATATCATACAAACTGTGCCAAAAACTCACAAAACAGAAGTTTCCAGAAGCTGCAGCGCGGGCTTCCCGACAGTTTCAGTAATATTGAAAGTTTATGCAAGTTATCTATGCTTCAGAGCTTTAAAACACATTGCTTAAACCTTACAAACCGTACCAAGAATTCGGGACGACGTCCAAACCCTGTGTTCTGAAGTAGCCTCTGCCTCAAGTATAGTGGGCTCTGCTTTATAAGTGACGTCAACAAATAGCCACCTGAGGTTTCACATCCAAATGCCAGCTCAAAAGTTATAAAAATATAATAAGGATATGAAATTACACATTATTCGGACACATACGTTGTAAAAACTGTTTATACGCATACACAGCATTAATATAATATGTTTATGTTTTTATTATTATTATTATTATTATTATTATTATTATTATTACTACTACTAGTAGTAGTAGGCTAGAAGTAGTAGCAGCATATAATAACAATAATACTTTTCTATGCATTTATTATGTAATATGATTATTACTATATTACTGTGTGTGTAAAATATGTAAAATAAATAAATACTACAATAATAAGAATAAACAAGAATAATAATGATTATTTTAATCAATATAATAATCAATAATTTAAACAATATAATAATAATAATAATAATAATAATAATAATAATAATAATAATAATAATAATAATAACTAAAAATGGAAAGTCTGTGAAAAAAATTTAAGTTGCCATGCAAATAACGTTAAAGAAGCTGTGCGCCGTGTTCGTGCCGACACTCCGCCAGCGGCGTTCAGCCGATGTCGGGTCAGATGCTGTGCGCCGCTTGCGCCGACACGTCATCAGCGACATTCAGCCTATATCGGGCCAGATGCTGTGCACCGCGTTCGCGCTACATTGGCTTTTTTTCTATTCCAATTTAAATGCTGAAGCTATTATAGATTTAGTGTTTGCCAAAATTAGATTTTTCTGTTCCACCTAAAATAAAGAAGGATTTTGATACAAGTGCCACAACTTGGTTTCTTACTGTTAAATTTCTTACCTTACCTTGTATTATTCAGTGTGGTCATACTGGCAAAATGAAATGCAGGCCGCTTGAGTGGATTAGTTGGTAAAAATAGTCACATTTTGTCTCTTTTGGCCCCTCATCAGACTTTTACTTAGGGCCCCAGGAAAGTCTATAATTACTGTAGTCTTGTGGTTTCTGACACGTTATGTGTAAACATTTTTTAATCCGTAAACTTACTGTAAAATTTACAGGGATCTCAACAGTGTAAGGTGCACAATAATTTGCAATATTTAAAGGCTTTCCTGCAGTTTGTTTTAGTGCTGAAAATTAGGCAACACATGGATTTTAGACAAAACAAGGCAAGGCAAGTTTATTTATATAGCACCTTTCATACACAATGGCCATTCAAAGTGCTTTACAAATTAGAAAATACGAAGAGAAGTCAAATTAAGTAGTGTGCAGAGATATACAAATGAAGAACACTCCCCAAGTGTAACCTGTTTGCACTGAAATTTTTTTCAAGAGAGTAGCGACTCCACCACCCCTCCTTTTCACTCTGGATACATGATAAAACTGAAAGTTAAGAGGAGCTGTTTCAATAAGAACACTTAAAATTCCTCTTCCAGTGGCTTACTCAATTATTTTGTGTAAATGCTATACAATTAACTGATGTGATGTTTGTGGGCACCATGTAATTAATTTGAAACTATTCTGGGCTTTAAGCTTGCCAATAACATTTATTTTAAAACTTTTAACTACACTCTTAAAAGTCTGAGCTTTGCAATAGAAAAACCAGCAATTCAATAATGAAACATCTTGGTACTAGAAATGTGTGAATATAAAAAAAACCTTTGCATCAAGCAAAAGGTTGTTTAATTCATTCTAAATTTCTTCACACTCATACATCTCTCCTACAAACATTTTAGAATAAACAGCATTTGGGTGTTTTTGAGGTCCACTGCGTCATCCGTGTCGCTTGCTTTGAACAGGTTTTATTATTTGTTTTGCCTTTCATAATAAATCTTAAGAAATGAGCCACGGTTTTATACTGTGGAGACAAAACAAGATCACAATTACACAGAAACCATCCCAGTATGTTCACAAAAAACATTTCCATACATTAGCTCTATTTCAAGGTTGACATACCTGACAGACAGAGCTAAGTAGGGCTGTAACGATTAGTCGATATAATTGAAAATGTTGATTATTTAAACTTGTCGACTACAAATTTCATTGTCGACTAATGGTTAATTTGTTACAGTAACAGTACCACATTACACAAAGTGCTGGGGACAGAAGCAAAATGGGAGATGGGTAAATGGCTCTCTTACACAGTTTACACTCAATGTAGTCTGTGTCTCCAAAAGTGCCCAAACACAACAGAATACATATTTAATCACTAAATATATCAGAACTTTCAATGTTTAAACAACATTCAGACATTTAAATGCCTTTTAATGTTCAGCTGTTTCTATCATTTTTAGAGATGGAGAACATGGCACAAGTAATAATCGTTTACTAATCGACTAATCAAAAAAATAATAATCATATTAGTCGACTAACAAAATAATCTTTAGTTGCAGCCCTAGAGCAAAGTGTTACAAACCTGCATGCACTTTGAGTGGTTGTCACCATAACGAATCCTCGTGGCCATGTGTTCACATGTGTTCTTCAATGTCCATTTTCCACATCCTTTATTATATATAGCTGTAATATTGCTTGCCATATCTTCCCATGATCTGGGCTGAACTACAGGGCCGTGCCTTCCATCTTCCATATAGTTGAAGATCTCGTATTTCTTTTTTAGAGTTCCAAAAACACAGCTATTTTCTCCTACACACATACATACATACATATATACACACATACAAATTATACTTTATTTATTTACAATATACAATATAAAACAACAACAGGAATTACAATCATTTTAGAAAAACATCTAATTTCATATACAGTTCGCTACTCTGCTGTAACATTTAAATTTTACACCAAAAGAAGCAATAGTAGGCTATAGAAGCAATATTTTACCACCTGTTTAACTTTTGTTCAACTGCTACTTGTCCAAGACTTCCAAACACCACAATATAGCTAAAATCTGCAGTATACTCTCTCTGGAATATGCTGAGAAGCTGGTGCATGCATTTAGAACCTCGGCTACTGCTACGCGTTGTTGGCTGGAAGTCCACATAAATTACTTCATAAACTCCAGCTAGTTCAGAATGCAGCCGCGAGAGTGCTTACTAGAACCAGAAAGTTTGATCATATTACTCCTATTCTTTCATCCCTACACTGGCTACCTGTTAAATTTCGTATAGATTATAAAATACTTCTCCTGATGTATAAATTCCTCAATGGTCTGGCCCTTCATTATCTAGAGGAACTCCTTACTCCTTACAATCCGCCACATTCACGCCGCTCCCAAGACGCTGGCCTGTTATTAGTCCCGCGTATTAGAAAAAACTTTCTTTTATAAAGCTCCCCAACTTTGGAAAAGCCTCCCTATTAACATACGGGACTCAGACACACTCTCAATCTTTAAATCTAGACTCAAAACATTTCTATTTGCTCAAGCTTTTGAGTAATGTCTCATCGCAATTTCTGTAATTTGTCTTTTACTGTTGCCCTTCTAACTATTCCTCTACAGCTTATCCAGCATATATAAACCCTGTCCTAATCATCTGCTTTCTCTTTCTCTCCCCATGTCCTGAGCTGCTGCCTCCAAGTGCTCATCCCACTCCAGCAGAGTTTTAAAAACCATTCTATCCCCTTTTTTCTTCCCTCCCCTCTCTGTTCTCTCTCTCTCTCTCTCTCACATGTGCTGAGATGCCCGGCCGGCCGGTCTGCCTGGATGTGTCCGTCTGTGGTTCCAGCTTCAGGAATCAGCCCTGTCCTTCTACTCATCAGAATTATTACAAAACCATTCTAACTTCTGCTTTTTGTTTCTCTTTCTTTCCTTTCTGCTTTCTCTCTCTATCTCTTTTACATGTATGGAGATGCCCTGTTCCCGATGTTCCCAGCCTGGCTCTCCACTGCCCGCTGTGTTGTACTCCAGCTTAACACACTCAGTATCTGTTTCTGTATTAGCCATAGCTCTATAGTTTGTGCCCATCACATTTTTATATTCATAAATTAGTACCTGTTATATTAGCTATAGCTCACATTAATTATCTGTACTGTTTCATTGGCTATAGCTCCACATTATCTCTCTGTACTGTTCTTTTGTTCTGTTATTTGATTGTTGTTTGTTATATGATTGTACTGAGTGGGTCGACCCGAGTAGGATGGGTTCCTCTGACTGAGTCTTTGTTCCTTCCAAGGATTCTTCCTCTTAAAGGGAGTTTTTCCTTGCCAAGTCTGTTTTATATAAAATTGGATATTTACAAACATTACTAAAATATTTTAAACGTGGGCTCATATACATTCAAACAGAGTTCTTTGAGTTGAATCAACTGAGTTTAGTCTGTTGCCATTGGCAGTTTCTTTTCCTTCGGCTTCTGTTACAATCTATTTGCATACTGGGTGTGTCCTGCAGTTTTCCAACACTCACTATTCGCGTTTAGTCATTCCCAACAGGGCCACCTTAGCTAAACTTGTTGATTGTATGTACAATGCTCAAAAAAATAAAGGGAACATTTAAACAAGCAAAGTCAACAACACTTTGGTGAAATCAACCTGGTTCTATTAATGTTAACACAAGCCTCAACCACAACTGATGGATCCTTCACTACTATTCCAGAGACTTTTACAGATTCAAACAGATTCAAACACACACAGGTACTAAGTAATAACAACATAATATTAAAACACTGTAAATTATAGATGATTTATTATCATGTATACTGAACAAGTTGATGCACATACTTGTCATTTCAAACGTATCCTGTTCTGCTGTCTTATTAGGCAGTGCCTCATTAATCCCTTTTCCGACATACACAGCGTAATGGTTGTACAAAAGGTTTCCAGGATATCTAATAATATCTCCTCTTTTAAGCTGTAAAAAATAACAACACAACAAATATATATATATATATATATGTATTAATCTTCATCTGGGTTTTTCCATGAAAATAAAAGAAAAGAAAAAGTATGTGGAGTAGAAGAAATAACTTGCAGAATATTTGTGGAACATATTAAGAAGACCTTTGTGGTTGTATATGAGTTATTGGCCAAAGCTTTTCATAATTAATAAAACTTTGATTTATAAGCACATTATAAACACAATAAGGTAAGCTTCAAATAAGGTTTAAGGGATGTAACCAACAACAATATTATTAATAAAAGGTTTAATATTAAAATCATACCTCAACAGAGAGCCCGAGAAGTGCAGAGATCAGGACTAATTTTAGAATTATCATCGTCTTTACTAGACCTTCAAAATACAAAAATAAAGACAAACAACAATAACAAAAACAGATATTAAATTATTTACTCATGTAAAGAGCTGATAACTGAATTTAAATTACGGTTTAGAAAGGGAATAGAAGCAATCCACTTTTTAAACTCTTTTTAGGAATAGTGCAAATCTGTAAATATATAAATATAGAGCCCCACTTTATTATAAGTATCACTGATAAGTGTGTAGTTACACATTAATAATCCATGTCATAACTGTAGTGTAATTTCTAGTAAAGTATGCATTGTTATATATTTATTACAGTTGTACAGGTTATGTAATTACTAGTGGTGTCAATCGATTTAAAAATGTAATCCGAATAATCAGGACAATCGCATTAGTTTTTTTATAGAGAATATTTAAATGTAAATTAAAGAATTAATGTAAGTGTAATACAATGTAAAATACAATAATACTTAAATTAGTGGTGTCCATTAAAATACCATAATATACTTGTATGTTGTGAGGATATATGGATTTGAACTTAATTTGCTGAGTATAAAAATCTCAGGGATGAGGCAAGTAAGCGCGGGTCACTGTGTGGGTGTGCGCGCGCACGTGTATGTGAGTGAGAGAGAGGCAGAGAGAGAGATAGAGAGAGAGGCAGAACGAGAGAGAGGGAGAGGCAGAGAGAGAGATAGAGAGGCAGAGAGAGGGGGCAGAGAGAGAGGCAGAACGAGAGAGAGAGAATCAGAAAGATTATTATCATTATCCACTGCTACCAGACAGGATGAGGAGTCACCATAAATGCACTGGAAACTGCATAAAGAAACAAGCTCTAAATTTCTGGAAGCATACAAAATCCAGAGACCCCCAGTCACTGCACTTCCAAGCGCTGTCCGAACAGGAGCTCAACATCAAGCGGAGTTCCCTCAGCCAACCTCAATGACCTAAAACCCAACAACATCACTGATAACAAATATCCTCACCACACAAACCCAGCAACAACAACATTACCTTACACACTGGACCCACACTTCACAACAACAATCCAAACTGCAATGCTACACAGCCCTCAATCGTAATTACACACTAGCCCCATACCTCACAGTTATTAGAGAGAGGTCACTGAGGAATATCCTCAACAGGTACAGACTCAGTGAGCACAGTCTGGCTATAGAAACAGAGCTGGTCTCACATATCTCTTTTCCACCAACAAAGTGCTGGTGCCGGAGCCAGTTCCTGCGAACCTGCAAATCTTTTAAGAACCAACCCGTGTTTCCACTGCTGATAGGAATCACTCACTACGTATGCAAATGTGAGCATCAACAGAAGCCGGGGGGTGATTTGAAAACAACACAGCGGAACCAGAGCTCCTCTTGAAACTTGTGCTGCTGTCCTCGGTGAAGCACTATTGATTCATTTTCATTCAGTTTGCTGCTTCTGCTGCTCTTAGCTGTGAATGGAGGTGAGGTTTGTAATCAACTTTGCCCCGGACTCCCCGCCATTTGGCTGCTTGTGTCACAGGTTCGCTGGTTCCAGACCAGCAAGATTGTGGGGCCAGAACGGAACCTGCTTTTCTGGCCGAGAACCTGTGATTTTGCGGTGGAAACGCAAAGAACCGTTTTGGAACCTGGCACCAGCACCGGCATCATGCCGGTGGAAAAGCGCCTCCAGAGAGGCCAGGCTGTACTCTCACTGTGATCTGGAGACAGAGCTGCACTTTCTTGCAGAGTGTTCTAAATATGAGTCTGTGAGAACTTGGTTCTATCAGAGAGTGAGCAGATTCTGCCCTCGGTACACACTCTGAGAAGCTCCAGTATATACTGGGAGAGATAAGGGAGCTGATCACTCAGGCAGCTCAATATGTTACAGACTGTCACAACCTGAGGGACAACCAGTTTCAACAAAACCACACAATATAAATTATTATAACTCATTTCTAACATTAATGATTTATTGCTCCATTAGTCTCCACACCCTTGTTTCCTTCTATTTGAATCATAATTATAATAATAATAATTATAAGTGTTAATCCTGTAAATAACTAAATAACTAAGTTCTGTTTTTGTAATTGTATGTACATAATCTTTCCTTTAATTATTTTTTTTTCTGTTTTCTGTTTTGTGCTTTGGCAATAATGTTGCTTGTTACATTCATGCAAATAAAGCACTGTTGAACTGAACTGAACTGAACTGAGAGAGATCTCTGACCGGAGTTGGAAGTCTGAACCTGAGTGTTACTGCTGGACATCACAAGAGCGTGGCATTCAATCACTTTGCCAGACAACAGATCAGTTGGGCGGGGCTAGGCAGATTATGGCAGAAGTAGGGGTCAAACTTGGTGCCTTAATTAACTTGCGTTAAAAAAAAGTAATGCAATACTGAATCCAAATTAACAGCATGTGCTAACACTTTAACGTTGACAGCCCTAATATTTACATGTGTGGCAATGTTACAACATTAGAACTGTGATAGTTTTTTTAACCCTTTGATGTGCCACATGGGTCAAAAGTGACCTGGCTGAGTTTTCATTTTCTATATCTTAGTAATAAATTAATTCAGTCATTCGGTATTCAAGATATTTCTCAATTCATGTCACCTGTCAGAAAATTACAAGTCATTTGTATTTGCTATTAGCTGTAAACATCCTTTTTTAGTTCTAAATCAACTGGAATCAACTTAAGTAGTTAACTACTTAGTTTAGTACATTGATAGGCTATTTAGCTACACAATTTACTTTGTGATATCAATATTCCACAAACTGCAAACAAACAATTATTTTTTACAAAAAAAGACAATAGCAAAATAAATACAAACTAAAATGTTTAAAAGAAAAAAGAATAGCATTTTATTACAATATGGAATTGTAGTGGTTTAAAATAAGCTAACTACTTTGCCAAATAGGCACCAATGTACTTAGCTAAGTAGCTATAATTAAATATATATTTTAGTTATAGTTAACTTACTACAGTAAATTTAGCTAACTAATATACAGTACAGTAGTCAACAGCTAACTAATAATAATTACTTAGTAACAATTAATTTGTGTGTGTGTGTGTGTGTGTCAAAATGATAAACATGTTGCAAACAATGAATAAGTGTTGGGTGGCATCAAATATGTTCTATAGTAGTATTAATACAGTACTGAGTTAGTTAGCTGTGTGACGGGAGCTGTGCTGAGCTGTAAAATGGTAAATGTGGGTTGTGTCTGACCCGTGTGTATAAACCTAATGTAATATAAAAAATAAAAACTATAACATTAGCTGCTTCTTCATAAAGTAATAAAGGAAAATAAAAATGAAGATTTGTGGTAAAGAACCCTCAGCCATACATCAGTTAACATAGAAAATAAATACAAGTCAGTTTTGATCAGCGTGTGTAAATTCAATATAGTGATATAAACATTTTTAGATATTGTGATACAACATTTTTTATAAAGTATTAAAAGTAAAAATCTAAATAATGATCAGTGGAGATCAAAACAAGATATTTAAAGAATAATTAAAATATACAATCATAACATAAGCTGATTTCAAAACATAGAACAAAGCAAAAATCAAAATGTGACCTTAAATAACCTGTAGAACTGTAATTAATCTGTAACAATGTAATCAAGACTAATTAACACAGTTATAACATGATTGTTAAAGTGTAAATATACAGTCATTACAAACATAGTAGTGTTTTATTATCATAGCCCTCAATTTAAACAAAATCAAAAAGAGAAGATTAAGTTTTCTGTTAAACTGGTGATAAATAATGAGAAAAAGAAGAAAGAGAATTCTAGACTTACCTGTTGAGCAGATCAGGAGCAGATGCTGAAGACTGAAGTCTGAGAGGAAATTTAAACACTGTCGCCCTCCGACCAATCAGACGAATCTTCCTCTAATCTAAGATAATATTTCCACTTTTTTTTTTTTTAACTTGACCAGTTATTTTGCATAATAACAGATATGAATACTAAATTTAATTTTACTCTGAAAACAGTAGGGAAGATAATCTCATGCTGTGATCACAATTTGCACACTGTGGTCAAGAACAGTTTTTTTTGCAACAGTTACAATGTCACTACAGTAATATGCGTGCTTCCTAGCACAGATAAAATCGGTTCCTCATGCAAAACCTGGAGAGTCACTGTCAGTTATTCTCACGAGATTCTACACTACAAGGTTTAAACTTCTCTAATAAGGTTTTTAAAACCTTTACTGCTCAGTAGGTGTACAGTACAAACAGTAATTTACTATTCTACACTACTGTAGAACTGCAGAACCCTGTGATGCAAAGTAAAAATGATGGACAACTAAGGCTTTTTCAACTGCACTTAAAAACATTCAAGGCAACTTTATGGCTACAATTCGTAGAAACAAACACATGCAGTTGTGCCAGCCAAAATTATTTGGTTCAGATATTTAATTTTTCACATGTAGATACAAATTTCAAAGTCTCACCAACTTAAATATTCAGTTTGTTGTTGTTCTGAGAAGTGTGTACTGTATTTTCTGCTGGCTACTCTTTAAGATAAACCAAAAACACTGTGTCAACGACATGCTTTATTTTAATCAAAATCAAATAGCAGGCCAACACTATATTTGTTTTGTGTTTATTTAGGTTAACAACTGGAAACAGGAAACTGTGTAATGCAAATGTGAGCAGCAGGATCCAGCCAATACAGCCCGCAGGCCACAACCGGCAGGCCACAACCGGCCCTCATGACTATCTCTGACCTGCTAGCATGAGATCCACCCATGACACTGTCCTAGGTGCTCGACATACAGCAACACAGCCTTTAATTAAAAGCCAACCCATTGTTTTTTGTTTTTTTCTTTTCTTTATTTGCTTCTGCCTTTTTACAGTGCGCTTTACTCAAATGTGTTACAAAGCTTTCAAGATAGCTCTTAGCACTGCAGCCACGCCCTCTGTACTTAGAAAACACTCTATCGCACTGGCCACACCAATTGCGTGTTTATAAACTGTGTATTATTTATTTTTTTTTTTTTATTATTTATGCACAATACATCAAAAAACATAGTAAAGACAAAAAGTTGTAGTAATACAAACACTGCAGGGAAAGTACAAAAAAGCCAGCAGGGCTTGTACTAGGCACTTTCCCATTGTATTTAAATACATTATATTTTAAGTAAATATATAAAATATGAAGTAAAGGAGATTAGGAAGTGGGAAAAAAAGAAAAGGAAGGGAATAAAAATAGTGACAGTAACAAAGACAATAACATTGATAGGTAGTCACAGATAGTGGTGCAGGATGTTAAAATAATATAGCTTTAGGTAATAACTGATCCTTATGAAAGCAAGTAGTCTTTAGTTAGCTTTTTGAAAGAAATCAGATTATTTCACATTCTTAGGTTGTGTGGTAGACAGTTCCAAATACGAGGACCTCTGTGTGAAATTGTGAATTGACCTAAAGTAGTTCTGTAAAATGTGGGGTGTAGGTTGTCAGAGGCTCTGGTAAAGTGATGATGAATATTAGAGTTTAATAGGAATACATTTTGGAAACAGTCAGGTAGGAGGTTTTGTTTAAACAAGAAAACAAATTGACTTGTTTGAAAAGGGTTAGTTTCATAAACATTTTAAATCTTAAAATTCAAAAACTACTCTGCGCCGCTGGTTAGAAATGCAGCCGGGCTCCTCAGCCACTGGAACTTAATGCTACGTTAGTTTGTTGCTGGACTTCCTTTAACCGACATCTTGTTAAAAAGGATTGGATCTTATAAAATCGGTCATGGGTCCTAGGAAAGCAGCAGCTACAACTGATGATGACGATATCTATGTCGCTACTAGGTGAACTTCTCGATCAACAAAAAAACTTTTATAAAGAGCGTCAAGAAAACTCGTACAGGGGTGGGTTTCCCGAAAACGATCAATCTTAGCGAATAACGAACAAACTAACGAATGGCGTGAGTAAAGAAAGAGCCAGTTCTGCGAGTGTTTCCCAAAGAGCTTCGCAACGCGAAAATTAACGAACGAGGTTAAAGAACGTCTTTGTTGACTCCTCCCCCAAAACAGCGCACTCAATCGATCCACAAATATCGATTCAACACTGCCAATATGCAGTATTTATTCACTATCACACCCTAAAAACGTAGAAATGTGTTGTAATCATCAACATTATACATATTCTGAACTTTAAATTACAAAAGGATGTACTTTGGCATTAATAAAATACTCCTAAAGATACATATGACTAAATAAATACTCGAAAATCTAATCTATTTAAAAATATATTTTGATTTACTTTTTTAAAACTACTATTGTTAGTATATATATATATATATATATATATATATATATATATATATATATATATATATATATATAGATATTATACTAATATTATTAATAGTAATTTGGCTAATAATATTAATTTATTATTATAATTATGAATAATAATATAAAAATATAATATATAAAACATATACAAATAATATAATAATACATAAACATATGTTATATATATTAAACCAACATGAGTAGGCTCATCCAAATCACCATCCAAAGGGGATTGTGAAGGCCATGCACCTTTTTGTTTACTAGATAATTCCATTTGCGTCAATTAATAGTTTTCATGGTTTTAATATTAATCGACAATGTAAAAAAAATAAAAATAAAAACATTGAATGAGACGTGTCCAACTTTTGACTGGTATTTATATATTTGCGAGCTGATACACCCCAGAGTTTACCCAGATGAACGGCCACGATGTTGGTTAGAATCACCTGATTAAGGAATAATATTAAATATTACCTGCACATTCACCGATACCCTTTACAATACGTGTAGGTGTGATTAAAGACACCGCAGGCGTCCCTGCACCGGACCTACAGTACCAGGGATTTTCCCAATAGCATGGAATTATATAGTGTTGTGCTGTAATTCCCTGGTTGGAATTGTATATCAGTGTGTGTATGGCACAGTAACAGCCTGATTACAGAATCCACGGACTTGGTGACATTGCAGCTTTGCTTAGACCGTGAGCATCATCTGCAGGAATCTGGATTTTAATAATGGGTTTGCCCAGTTAGACTACAAGCCACAGACAAAGTTGGCATTATAATATAATATAATATAATATAACTCATTCACTCACTCACTCATCGTCAACCGCTTTATCCGTTAAGGGTCGCGGGGGGGGCTGGAGTCTATACCAGCTGGCTATACACCCTGGAAAGGCTGCTAATCCATCGCAGGGCAGACAGACACAGACAGACACACAGACACATCCGCTCACACACTCACACCTAAGGGGCAGTTTTTAATTTTTATCCGACATCCAATTAGGTCTTTGGACTGTGGGAGGAAACCGGAGCACCCGCAGACACGGGGAATAATATAATATAATATAATATAATATAATAGTAACAATAATAATAATAATATAATTGATTATAATTAATAGTAATATAATATAATTGCTTCAACCACGGAAATTATCATTTTTCTTCCTCAAAATTGGCGGTCCCTGGTGTTTAAGGTGCTGAACTGCAAGTCGAGATCCCCTAAAGAAGCTCTCTAAAAATAACGACTGCGTCAGGGCACTCGTTAATCTGCGAGTGAGTTTACGTAGTACTTTAGTTACGCACGGGTTTGGGAAACACTCTTTAATTAACGATCAATCTTAAGTACGAGTTAAAGAAGTTCTTAGCGTTACGAAGCTTTCGGGAAACCCACCCCAGATCATTTATTCAAATGATAATGGATTCTACCAATGCGAGAATGGACAACTTATTTAAAGATGTCCAAGAAGTGAAAACCAGTCTTATCTACTCACAGGCTGAAATAGATTAATTAAAATCCCATTCAACAACCTGCTTAAGTGCGCTAAAGTCAATTACAAATGATGCCCTCAGAGCTGCAGGAGGAGGAAGACTCACATTAAAGGGGGGACCATCCTACCACTGGTCAAATGGCTTTTAAATTAATTTTAAAAAGTCTTTCATACATCTACATAGGTTTTATATATTCAGGTGTATAGCAGCTCCACTAATGGCTTATAGAGTAAGATGGATGATGAGCAGCTGATCTGTGGTGGTGGATGGAGAAGAGCTGACTTCAGAAACTTCCAGTCTGGCCAGACAGAGGACATGAGAGCCTGAGGGTCCAACATCCCTCGGTATCGGGTCAGACAGGTGGGCAGTCAGTAACTCGGAGGAAGGCAGAGAGATGGAATTAGTTTTGACTGGATTTATGTAAAACAGAGAATATAAAACATTATCAGAGTGTGGCAAATGACTCCGGCAGATCTAAATAAAACAGCCTAACTAAAGGCAGAGAGCCAGAAGGTAACATAGACATGGAGGCTCCCTGAAACACTGGCATCCACCCACTCCACCGTCCACAAACCTGAGTGACCGTGTGCAGTGGGAGAACAGCAGCACCAGCATCTCAGTTTACCACAATTTCCTCTGTCCATGAACCCCTGAATCTGCAGCCTTATCTAAAGGGAAAAACATTAATTACCAAAAGCTAAACTAAACAAGTAAGTTTTCAGTCTAGACTTAAAGATTGAGACTGTGTCTGAGTCCCGAACATATTCGGGGAGATTATGAGTTGAGGCGCTTTATAAGAGAAAGCTCTTCCTCCTGCAGAGCTCCTCTGAATTTTAGGAACTACTAATAAACCAGCACCCTGAGATCTAAGTAATCGCGGTGGTGAGGTCTTGTAAATACTCAGGAGCGAGCCCGTGTAGGGCTTTACACGTTAACAGGAGAATTTTATAGTCTATGCGGAATTAGACTGGAAGCCAGTGCAGTGCTGATAGTACTGGACTAATATGGTCAAATATGCTGCAGCATTTTGAACTAGCTGAAGTTTATTTAAGTTACTGCCGGAACATCCAGACAGTAGCGCATTACAATAATCTAGCCTTGAGGTAATAAAGGCATGTACTAATTTTTCTGCGTCATGCAGTAATAGGGCATTTCTTAGCTTGGCAATATTACGGAGGTGTAGAAAAGCTGTTCTAGTAACATTAGATATGTGTTTATCGAATGCTAGATCTGAATCTATGATAACTCCAAGGTTTTTAGCTGCTGAACCAGGGGTGGCTGAGAAGTCAGCCAGATTTAGCATTAAGTCTGATAATTTATTTCTAGCAGCTTTGGGGCCTAATAGGAGAACTTCTGTTTTATCACTATTTAATAGGAGGAAGTTGTGCGAATCCATGATTTTACATCTTCTACACAATCCTCGATTTTCTTTAATGTCAGTCTGTCATCAGGTTTGGCTGATATGAAGAGCTGCGTGTCATCCGCATAACAATGAAAATTCACATCATGTTTTCTAATAACTTTGCCCAGTGGGAGCATATATAATGTAAATAATAACGGTCCTAATATAGAGCCTTGTGGGATTCCATATCTTACCTTGGTATAACTGGAAGACATATCATTTAACCTCACAAACTGATAGCGATCGGTTAAGTACGATTTAAACCATGCTAAGGCAGTTCCGGTTACACCGACCATGTTCTCTAGTCTTTCTAAAAGGATAGTATGATCTATTGTATCAAAGGCTGCGCTCAGATCGAGAAGTACGAGTAGGGAAACACAGCCTTGGTCGGCGGCTATAAGTAGATCGTTTGTTATTTTAACTAAAGCTGTCTCAGTGCTATGATAAGGCCTAAATCCAGATTGAAATTTTTCATAGATCTGGTTTCTTTGCAGGTAAGAGCAAAGTTGTTGGGCTACAGCTTTTTCTAAAATCTTAGAAATAAAGGGTTAGTTTGAAATAGGTCTATAATTACACTACACTAGGATCAAGATTTGGTTTCTTGATCAGAGGTTTAATTACAGCTGTTTTAAAGGCTTTGGGTACATGGCCCAGGGTGAGCGATGAGTTTACTATCAACTCATCGCTGGATTGCTTTGTGTGAATGTTTGGCAAAGCGAGGCGACGTTCATTGGAGGAGCGCAATGAACGAATGAGCTTGAAAGAGCACATCTTATTGGCCAGTATGACGCAGGACGCGTAAGAACTGTAGTTTTAAAACTTCTGCGCTACGAAATAAAGAGGAAATACTAAAAAGATCAAAAATACTGAAAAATGCCAAATATCATATCAATGAGGACTTTGCAGAATCTGTGTGGCTAAAGAGAAAGGAACTAGTGCCCCAACTTCAAGAAGCACACCGACAGGGAAACATAGCCTTTCTCAAATATGACCAACTTGTAGTGCGGCCCCAAAGCTGCCAAACAGGAGTCACTGCATAGGTCATAGGTTCACCAGTCTTGAGTAGCTGATGATTCAAAGGCACTGACAACCTCAGGGTATATATATATATATATATATATATATATATATATATATTATTTTTTTTTCTAGATCCCTGTTTTTGCAAACTAGAGTCTACTAATCTCTCCATGTCCTCTATTTGTAATAACAATCTGAACCGTCCCTTGTTGCGTCCTGTCTCAAGTAAACTGGCTACTTTCAGTGGCGTTGATCCTAACTCAAACTTTATGAACACGATCTCTACTTACACTGTGTGTCAATACCATACAATCACATCATTTGAGAACTTATGCGCAGAAAAGGAAATTGAAAGTAACAAATCTCTCTCTTTCTAAACACGTGTTGCTTAGTAAAACACTATGAGCTTCTAATGGATTATTTAACTTTTCTTCCCATTCAGTTTTCTGTTATAGGTCTGTCAGAAACATGGGTATGTTGTGATAAAATCCCAGTATACAACATTCCTGGTTATAATCACATTTCATATTGCAGAAAAGAAAGAGTAGGTGGTGGTGTATCCTTGTTTGTTAAGAATCATATCAACATAACATTACGATCTGATTTAGCAAATTTAATGGGAAATGAGTCTGAATCTGTCTTCATTGAATTTAAACCGGTGTCTTCTGAAAGTAGCATCATTATTGGTTGCCTCTATAAATTTCGCAGCTCAAATAGTCAAACATTTACTAACTATCTTATCACCACACTAAATAAAATAACTGAACTAAATAATTATCTGATGGGTGATTTCAATATCAAGTGCATGGATACCTGGATTTTAGTGAAACCATTCACCAAGTGGTCACTTTAGCTTTTCCCTATCAAACTTACTAAAATCTTAAAAAAAGAAATCAGTAAAAAACATAAACTTTACAAAGCCTATTTAACAAATCCCTCGCCATTGAATCACAAAATCTACACAACCTTTCAAAACAAATTAGTGACCAAAATCAGAAACGAAAAAAGCAATATTACTTAAATAAATTTCACACAAATGGTAATGATATGAAATGTACTTGGAGAACTATAAATTAACTTACCAATAGAACTACCATAGAACAATCCAATCTAACCACCAAATTCAAACAGGATAACTAGCAAGACATTACCAATCTATTGGATATATCTAATGCATTTAATGACTTTTTTCAAAATTCAGAATTAGTTCATATAAACACCTGTTTTAATACCAATAAACTTCTCTGAACATCAAGAAAAGCTGTTATTTACTCCAAAAAACAAAAAAGGAACATATGTCCTACCATCAGTAGTCATGTCAAACAATAACATATCTTTTGTCCACTGTACCAAATTTCTTGGTGTACTTATAGACAACAAACTGAGTTGGAAAGACCATGTTGCAATAATTTCTCAAAAAAATTCTAGGCACATTGGTCTAATTAGACGAATCAAATGTATTTTACCTCAGCAAATACTCATATAATCTGTATAATTTAATTATTTTCCTTACCTGTCATACTGCAATATCATTTGGGCTAGTACCTTCAAAAGCAATCTCACAGGCCTACATATTCTCCAGCTTTGTAACTAGCGTAGGAGCCCGGCGGCATAGCTAATCAGCGGCGCAGAGTAGTAGCCCGGCGGCATAGCTAATCAGCGGCGCAGAGTAGTAGTCCGGCTCCGTAACTAGCGTAGGAGCCCGGTGGCGTAGTGAACCAGTGGCACAGAGTAGTAGGCCGGCTCCGTAACTAGTGTAGGAGCCCGGCAGCGTAGCTAACCAGCGGCACAGAGTAGTAGTCCGGCTCCGTAACTAGCGTAGGAGAATGGCGGCATAGCTAACCAGCGGTGCAGTGTAGTAGACCGGCTTTGTAACTAGCGTAGGAGCCCGGTGGCGTAGTAAACCAGCGTCACAGAGTAGTAGGCCGGCTCCGTAACTAGCGTAGGAGCCCGGCGGCATAGCTAACCAGCGGTGCAGTGCAGTAGACCGGCTTTGTAACTAGCGTAGGAGCCCGGTGGCATAGTAAACCAGCGGCGCAGAGTAGTAGGCCGGCTCTGTAACTAGCGTAGGAGCCCGGCGGCGTAGCTAACCAGCGGCGCAGAGTAGTAGGCCGGCTCCGTAACTAGCGTAGGAGACCGGCGGCGTAGTCAACGAGCGACACAGAGTAGTAGGCCGGCTCCGTAACTAGCGTAGGAGCCCGACGGTGTAGTAAACCAGCGGTGCAGAGTAGTAGTCCGGCTCCGTAACTAGCGTAGAAGCCCGGCGGCGTAGTAAACCAGCGGTGCAGAGTAGTAGTCCGGCTCCGTAACTAGCGTAGAAGCCCGGCGGCGTAGTAAACCAGCGGCGCAGAGTAGTAGTCCGGCTCCGTAACTAGCGTAGGAGCCCGGTGGCGTAGTAAACCAGCGGCACAGAGTAGTAGGCCGGCTCCGTAACTAGCGTAGGAGCCCGGCAGCGTAGCTAACCAGCGGCACAGAGTAGTAGGCCGGCTCCGTAACTAGCGTAGGAGCCCAGCGGCATAGTCAACGAGCGACACAGAGTAGTAGGCCGGCTCCGTAACTAGCGTAGGATCCCGACGGCGTAGCTTATCAGCGGTGCAGTGTAGTAGACCGGCTTCGTAACTACAATTCTTCTGTGTTCTGAGGTAGCCTCTGCCTCAAGTATAGTGGATGCTGCTTTATTACTAGTGACGTCAACAAATAGCCACCTGAGGTTTCACATCCAAATGCCAGCTCAAAAGTTAAAAAAATATAATAAGGATATGAAATTACACATTATTCGGACACATACGTTGTAAAAACTGTTTATACGCATACACAGCATTAATATAATATGTTTATGTTATTATTATTATTATTATTATTATTACTACTACTAGTAGTAGTAGGCTAGAAGTAGTAGCAGCATATAATAACAATAATACTTTTCTATGCATTTATTATGTAATATGATTATTACTATATTACTGTGTGTGTAAAATATGTAAAATAAATAAATACTATAATAATAAGCATAAACAAGAATAATAATGATTGTTTTAATCAATATAATAATCAATAATTTATCAATAATTTAAACAATATAATAAAAATAATAATAATAATAATAATAATAAAACTAAAAATGGAAAGTCTGTGAAAAAATGTAAGTTGCGATGCAAATAACGTTAAAGAAGGTGTGCGCCGCGTTTGTGCCGACACTCCGCCAGCGGCATATAGCCAGTGTCGGGCCAGATGCTGTGCGCCGCTTGCTCCGACACGTCATCAGCGACATTCAGCCTATATCGGGCCAGATGCTGTGCACCGCGTTCGCGCTACATTGGCTTTTTTTCTATTCCAATTTAAATGCTGAAGCTATTATAGATTTAGTGTTTGCCAAAATTAGATTTTTCTGTTCCACCTAAAATAAAGAAGGATTTTGATACAAGTGCCACAACTTGGTTTCTTACTGTTAAATTTCTTACCTTACCTTGTATTATTCAGTGTCATACTGGCAAAATGAAATGCAGGCCGCTTGAGTGGATTAGTTGGTAAAAATAGTCACATTTTGTCTCTTTTGGCCCCTCATCAGACTTTTACTTAGGGCCCCAGGAAAGTCTATAATTACTGTAGTCTTGTGGTTTCTGACACGTTATGTGTAAACATTTTTTAATCCGTAAACTTACTGTAAAATTTACAGGGATCTCAACAGTGTAAGGTGCACAATAATTTGCAATATTTAAAGGCTTTCCTGCAGTTTGTTTTAGTGCTGAAAATTAGGCAACACATGGATTTTAGACAAAACAAGGCAAGGCAAGTTTATTTATATAGCACCTTTCATACACAATGGCCATTCAAAGTGCTTTACAAATTAGAAAATACGAAGAGAAGTCAAATTACAAAAACAAGTAACAATAAAAATGGAAATAAAAGAATAAAACATGATTCAAACATGATTCAAATGAAGATAAGTAAAATTAAAAACATGTATTTAAGACAATAGTTTAAGAACAATGTTGAAAAGGAAATAAACAAGAAAAGTAAATACAAGACATTATAATTAAAATAATATTTAAGTAATGAAATATTAAGAACAAAAATCAATAATAACAATGTACAAAGCTGAGAAAGTTACATAGTGTGGAAAGCGCAGGTAAACAGATGTGTTTTCAGCATTTTCTTAAAAGAGGTTATAGTTTGAGCGCAACTCACAGCTTCTGGAAGTTTATTCCAAGTAACTGCAGCATTATGTCTGAAAGCTGCCTCACCGTGTTTAGTTCTAGTTCTAGGTACTGTTAACAGATCTGCCTCTTATGATCTGAGGAGTCTAACAGGCCGGTATTTATCAAGCATTTCAGAAATGTATGCTGGTCCGAGCCTGTTTAATGCTTTATAAACAAGGAGCAGTGTTTTAAACTCAATTCTCCAGCTGATCGGGAGCCATAATAACCTGAGCACTGGAGTGATGTGTTTCTGCCTCTTTGTCCTAGTTAGGACTCTGGCAGCAGCGTTCTGAATAAGCTGCAGTTGTCTGATAGATGTTTTGGGGAGGCCAGTGAGGAGGCCGTTACAGTAATCTAATCTACTGGAAATAAATGTGTGGATGAGTTTTTCTAGATCTTCTGCCCTCATAAAGTCTCTAAATCTTACTATGTTTTTCAGGTGGAAGAAAGCTGACTTAGTAATATATTTAATATGGCTGTTAAAACTGAGCTCTGAGTCAATTACGACTCCAAGATTCTTCACTTGTGATTTAGCAGTGACACCCTTTGCATTGAGATAAGCACTGACCTTCTGTTTATCTTCACTTGGACCAAGCTCAATACAGTTGCACAGACTGTCTATAGGATTGTAGTGATCAGAGGAACAGGCGATGTAAATCTGAGTATTATTTGCATAGCTATGATAAGCTATTTTATTTTCCTGCAGGATTTGGCCTAGTGGAAGCATACAGTTAAAGAGAATGGGTGCAAGTATTGACCCTTGTGGGACCCCACATGTCAAAAGGATTCGCTCTGAATTACAGCTGCCCAGTGCAACACAATAGTCCCTGCCTTCAAGATACGATTTGAACCAGTTTATGACTTATCCTGAAAGTCCTACCCAGTTTTTTCAGTCTGTTTATTAGAATACCATGGCCACCGTGTCAAAGGCAGCACTGAGGTCCAAAAGCACCAGAGCTGAGACTTTACCCGAGTTTGAGTTTAGGCGTATGTCATTTAGAACTTTTACTAGAGCAGTCTCTGTGCTGTGATTTGGTCGAAATCCTGACTGGAATTTATCAAGGCAGTTTGTTACGGGTCTAAAGTTGTTCAAAACAGCAGGATCAAGATTATTCTTTTTAAGTAACTGTTTAACAACTGCAGATTTCAGTCTGAAAAAATACCTGAGGATAATGAGCCATTTACTATTTGCAGAAGATCTCTTTTTAGACACTTTAACACATCTTTAAGAAATTTTGCTGGTAGGGGATCGAGGCAACAAGACGAGGATTTTAGGTTTTCTCAAGAGTCTTGTCAGTGATGGGGCTGAAGTGAGACAACGCCATCGTAATCTTTCTGTCCTGAGTTTTGAGGGAAACTAGTTTATTTGCTGGCATAGAGGTTGTTATAGTCTATCTGATTCCAGTAATTTTGTCTCTAAATAGGCAGAACATTCATTGCAGTTATTAACTGACAGAAATTCAGGGTCAGTTATTTTGGGAGGTTTTATTAGTCGATCAATAGTTCTAAATAAACTGGTTGAGTCGTGCATGTTTTTATTAATGATGTCAGAAAAGAAGATAGATAGATAACAACACAACAACACAATACAATAAGAAACAGATTCAAACATAAATTAAAACACAGAAGAATAGAAAAAATATATAAGGCTATAAAAAACCTTATATATTTTTTCTATTCTTCTGTGTTTTGCCTGGCTTTCTTGGTTATAGACATGAAGGCTTTGTCTGTATATATCATAGTGAATCTGGAGGCCAGATTTCCTCCATGTACATTCTGCTTTTCTGCATTGCCTTTTTTGGGCTTTTAAAACAGAAGTATTTTTTCCAAGGAGACATTTGTTTATGAGAAGTTATTTTATTTTTCTCTGGTGCAAGCGTATCAATAGGTTTATAATCCTGGCATTAAGGTTGTCTAGGAGGATAATAACAGACTTAGTTCCAGCAATCGATTCAGTAGACATGGCTTTAATAAACTCATCTCTGACATTATCATTTAGGTGTCTCTTTTTGATACATACAGGTTCTCCTTGTACTATTGATGTAATTGAAATATCAAACATAATGCAGAAATGATCAGAGAGGGAAAGGTCTTTGATAATGACAGAGCTGATGGTGAGATTCTTGCTAATAACTAAATTCAAAGTGTGTCCTCGGTTGTGAGTGGGCTTATTTACATGCTGTGAGAATCCAAAAGTGTCAAGTATTGCTAGAAATTCCTTAGCCAAGCTGTCCTTTGGATTATCTATGTGTATGTTAAAATCCACAGTGATCAGTAGAGATTGTACTAAAAAGTTCAGAAAAGTCATCAATTAAACTTGCCAAGTATTTTGGGGGTCTGTAAATGGTTACTAGAAGTATTTGAGGTGCCCCCTTAAGTAGTGTGCAGAGATATACAAATGAAGAACACTCCCCAAGTGTAACCTGTTTGCACTGAAATTTTCTTCAAGAGAGTAGCGACTCCACCACCCCTCCTTTTCACTCTGGATACATGATAAAACTGAAAGTTAAGAGGAGCTGTTTCAATAAGAACACTTAAAATTCCTCTTCCAGTGGCTTACTCAATTATTTTGTGTAAATGCTATACAATTAACTGTATTTATTTATTTTTATTACAGTTTGGCTCAGAAACTATTCCTAATATAAGGTGTGATGTTTGTGGGCACCATTTAATTAATTTGGAACTATTCTGGGCTTTAAGCTTGCCAATAACATTTATTTTAAAACTTTTAACTACACTCTTAAAAGTCTGAGCTTTGCAATAGAAAAACCAGCAATTCAATAATGAAACATCTTGGTACTAGAAATGTGTGAATATAAAAAAAACCTTTGCATCAAGCAAAAGGTTGTTTAATTCTTTCTAAATTTCTTCACACTCATACATCTCTCCTACAAACATTTTAGAATAAACAGCATTTGGGTGTTTTTGAGGTCCACTGCGTCATCCGTGTCGCTTGCTTTGAACAGGTTTTATGTTTTTTTGCCTTTCATAATAAATCTTAAGAAACGAGCCACGGTTTTATACTGTGGAGACAAAACAAGATCACAATTACACAGAAACCATCCCAGTATGTTCACAAAAAACATTTCCATACATTAGCTCTATTTCAAGGTTGACATACCTGACAGACAGAGCTAAGTATGGCTGTAACGATTAGTCGATATAATTGAAAATGTTGATTATTCAAACTTGTCGACTACAAATTTCATTGTCGACTAATGGTTAATTTGTTACAGTAACAGTACCACATTACACAAAGTGCTGGGGACAGAAGCAAAATGGGAGATGGGTAAATGGCTCTCTTACACAGTTTACACTCAATGTAGTCTGTGTCTCCAAAAGTGCCCAAACACAACAGAATACATATTTAATCACTAAATATATCAGAACTTTCAATGTTTAAACAACATTCAGACATTTAAATGCCTTTTAATGTTCAGCTGTTTCTATCATTTTTAGAGATGGAGAACATGGCACAAGTAATAATCGTTTACTAATCGACTAATCAAAAAAATAATAATCATATTAGTCGACTAACAAAATAATCTTTAGTTGCAGCCCTAGAGCAAAGTGTTACAAACCTGCTTGCACTTTGAGTGGTTGTCACCATAACGAATCCTCGTGGCCATGTGTTCACATGTGTTCTTCAATGTCCATTTTCCACATCCTTTATTATATATAGCTGTAATATTGCTTGCCATATCTTCCCATGATCTGGGCTGAACTACAGGGCCGTGCCTTCCATCTTCCATATAGTTGAAGACCTCATATTTCTTTTTTAGAGTTCCAAAAACACAGCTTTTTTTTCCTACACACATACATATATACATACATACACACATACACATATAGTTTATTTGTTTACAATATACAATATAAAACAACAACAGGAATGACAATAATTTTAGAAAAACATCTAATTTCATATACAGTTCGCTACTCTGCTGTAACATTTAAATTTTACACCAAAAGAAGCAATAGTAGGCTATAGAAGCAATATTTTACCACCTGTTTAGCTTTTGTTCAACTGCTACTTGTCCAAGACTTCCAAACACCACAATATAGCTAAAATCTGCAGTATACTCTCTCTGGAATATGCTGAGAAGCTGGTGCATGCATTTAGAACCTCGGCTACTGCTACGCGTTGTTGGCTGGAAGTCCACATAAATTACTTCATAAACTCCAGCTAGTTCAGAATGCAGCCGCGAGAGTGCTTACTAGAACCAGAAAGTTTGATCATATTACTCCTATTCTTTCATCCCTACACTGGCTACCTGTTAAATTTCGTATAGATTATAAAATACTTCTCCTGATGTATAAATTCCTCAATGGTCTGGCCCTGCATTATCTAGAGGAACTCCTTACTCCTTACAATCCGCCACATTCACGCCGCTCCCAAGACGCTGGCCTGTTATTAGTCCCGCGTATTAGAAAAAACTTTCTTTTATAAAGCTCCCCAACTTTGGAAAAGCCTCCCTATTAACATACGGGACTCAGACACACTCTCAATCTTTAAATCTAGACTCAAAACATTTCTATTTGCTCAAGCTTTTGAATAATGAATCATCTCAATCTATGTAATTTTTCTCCTACTGTTGTACTTCTAATTATTCTTCTTAAAGCTTATCCTGTATTCCTCTTACAGTTTATGCTTACAGCTGTTTTTACATTGGTTCTGAACCCAACTTTATGCGCCCCACGCATGTGAGTTACAGCAGAACCGAACTTCTGAGGATTAAGGACAGTTTGGTCAGTAAAACAGCAACTATGGACAATAATATCCGAGCTACACTGGGCGAGCTACAGCTACTCCTTGCTCTGGTGTGGGGGAGCGGATCGCTGCAGACAAAGGGCAGGAGGAGGAGGCGGTGCGAGCGGCGTCAGAAGAGAGGCAAACGTGCTGGGGTGCTAGCCAGACTAAAGGCTAATGCTAACCGACCCCTGATTCCATCGCTTTTTCTCTCTAACGTCCGCTCTTTGGATAACAAGCTGGACCTGCTGCGGCTGAGGATGAGTGTTTCTGAGGAGATGAGGAACTGCTCTGTGATTTGTCTCACGGAAACCTGGCTGAACCAGACCATGCCGGACTCAGCCTTTCAGCTCGCCGGCAGGCAGCTATTCCGAGCGGACCGCAGCCAGCTATCTGGGAAAGCCCGGGGGGTGGCTTGTGCGTCTACATAAACAAAGGTTGGTGCACAAACTGCGTGCTGGTAAACAGCCACTGCTCCGAGACGACAGAACAGCTGACTGTGAAGTGTCGCCCTCACTATCTGCCTCGTGAGTTTTCGGCGGTGTTCGTGATTGCTGTTTACATAGCACCGGATGCTAATGCTAACAACGTGCTGAATGAGCTTCATGACAACATCAGCTCGCTTCAGAACAAGCATCCGGACGCGCTCTACGTGGTAGCGGGGGATTTTAACCACGTATAACTGAAGAACACACTGCCGAGGTTTTACCAACACGTGAACATCCCAACTCGAGGTAATAACACCTGGACCGTGGACCGTGAAACATGCTGGACCGTGTTTACTCCTCTGTGAAAGACGCCTACAAAGCCTTCCCCCGCCTCCACCTCGGGCTATCAGACCACATCTCCATCATGATGGTCCCCGCATACCACCCCCCGTTGCGACGCTCCAAACCCACACAGAAGACCATCACTGTGTGGCCCAGTGATGGCGTCGCTGTGCTGCAGGACTTCTTCGACTGCACAGACTGGCAGGTCTTCAGGGAGGCTGCTGAGTGTGAGTGGGAGCTGGATCTGGAGGAATACACATCTGCTGTTCTCGGGTACATGTCACTTCCACCAAGACTTTGACTTTCTACCCAAACCTGAGGATTAACCCCCGGAAAGCTACCGGCCCGGACAACATCCCCGGACGGGTGCTAAGAGACTGCGCAGACCAGCTCTCGGACGTCCTGGACGACATTTTCAACGCGTCCCTCACCCAGGCAGCTGTCCCCACTTGCCTGAAGGCCGCCACCATCATCCCGGTCCCCAAGAGCGCCACAGTGGCAGGTCTGAATGACTACCAGCCAGTAGCCCTCACTCTGATAGTCGCAAAGTGTTTTGAAAGACTGGTTCAGACCCACATCAAAGCCACCATCAACATCACTGTGGATCCACACCAGTGTGCATAGAGGAAGAACCGATCCACAGAGGATGTTATTTCCTCCATGGTCCACACTGCCCTCACCCACCTGGAGCAGAAGTATTCCTACGTCCGTATGCTCTTTGTGGACTTCACATCTGCTTTCAACACCATGATTCCTCAGACACTGATAACCAAACTCTCCTCACTTGGACTGAGCTCTTCCCTGTGCAACTGGGTCCTAGACTTCCTGACCAACAGGCCGCAGTCTGTGAGGATTCACAACATCTCCTCCCCCTCCATAATCCCCAGCACTGGCTCCCCTCAGGGCTGTGTGCTGAGCCCCCTCCTCTTCACACTGCTCACATATGACTGCTCACCTCTCCATCCAGGCTGTCATATTGTGAAGTTTGCGATGACACGGCAGTGGTTGGATGCATCAAGAACAGAGATGAGTCCAGCTACAGGCAGGAGGTGGAACACCTGGAGGATTGGTGCAGAGAAAACAACCTCTGCATCAATGTAAAGAAGACAAAGGAGATGGTTGTGGACTTCAGAACGGGCCAGCATGCCCCCCTCCCCCTGCACATTGGAGGATCTGCGGTGGAAGTGGTTGACAGCTACAGGTACTTGGGTGTGCACCTGACCAGCAACCTCACCTGGAGCAACAACACTTCCACTCTGGTCAGGAAGCACATCAGCGGCTCTACTTCCTCAGGAGGCTGAGAAGAGCTGGACTCGGGAGCGTAGTCCTCAGCTCCTTCTACAGATGTGTGGTGGAGAGCGTTGTGTGCTCCAGCATCAATGTGTGGCATGGAAGCTGCTCTGCTGTAGACAGGAAAGCACTGCAGAGGGTGGTGAAGGCTGCACAGAGGATTGTTGGAGTTAGCTTCCCCAGCACCACAGACATCTACACCTCCAGATGCAGGAAAAGGGCCACCTGCATCAGGAAGGATCCCACCCACCCAGCACACGCACTTTTTGTCCCACTCCCCTCAGGCCGGAGGCTGCGGAGCATTAAGTGCAAAACAACCAGACTCAGAAACAGCTTCATTCCGGAAGCTGTAAGACTCTTAAACTCCACTTAAGAACACACTGCACTGACACCAAGGACAAAATACTGTTTACAAACATGGTCACTTTACTTGCACTGAGACACTTTATCTCCACTGCTCTAATTCCATATCATGCTGCTATAGCACATTTGCACTCTGGACTTCATGTTGCTGAACCTTTCTACTCTATTTATTTATTCTATTTATTCTTTTGGGATATTTATCTATCTATTTTGTATATTCTATTTTTTATTGTACTTTTTTATCTATATATCTATTTAATAACAGCTCTTGGGTGTAAACTGGATCGTGAGAACACAATTTCGTTCCACCTCATGTACCACATGTGATGCGAATGACAATAAAATCTCCTTGAATACAGCAAATATAAACCCTGCCCTAATCATCATACAGCTCACCCAGCAAACATAAACTCTGCCCTAATCATCTGCTTTCTCTTTCTCTCCCCATGTCCTGAGCAGCTGCCTCCAAGTGCCCATCCCACTCCAGCAGAGTTTTAAAAACCATTCTAACCCCTTTTTCTTCCCTCCCCTCTCTGTTCTCTCTCTCTATCTTTCTCACATGTGCTGAGACGCCAGGCCGGCCAGTCTGCCTGGATGTGTCCGTCTGTGGTTCCAGCTTCAGGAATCAGCCCTGTCCTTCTACTCATCTGAATTATTACACAACCCTTCTAACTTCTGCTTTTTGTTTCTCTTCCTTTACTTTCTGTTTTCTCTATCTATCTCTTTTACATGTATGGAGATGCCCTGTTCCTGATGTTCCCAGCCTGGCTCTCCACTGCCTGCTGTGTTGTTCTCCGGCTCTGCAACCCTGCACTGATTAACATTAACACACTCAGTATCTGTTTTGTATTAGCCATAGCTCTATAGTTTGTGCCCATCACATTCTTATATTCATAAATTAGTACCTGTTATATTCGCCATAGTACACATTAATTCTCTGTACTGTTTTGTTCTGTTATTTGTTTGTTGTTTGTTATTTGTTTGTACTGAGCGGGTCAACCCGAGTAGGATGGGTTCCTCTGACTGAGTCTTGGTTCCTTCCAAGGTTTCTTCCTCTTAAAGGAAGTTTTTTCTTGCCACTGTGTCACCATAAAAATTGGCATCTCTGTGGTGCTGCTCATAAGAGGCGTGGACCTGTTTTTCTCTGTAAAGCTGCTTTTTGACTACTTTTGATGTAAAAAGCGCTATATATATAAAATTTAATTGAATTGAATTGACAGGCAATATTAATTTATACAATATTACTCAAATATTTTATGATAAATAATGAAAATTTAACATCCTGAAATTTAAATATTTTTAGTTAAAACACACATATTACACTGTCTCAACACATGGATAGAGAGAATACTAAAGGTATGTATTACATACCATCCATGTGTTGAGACAGTGAGACTTGGTCTGTTTACAAAATAAATCTTTGAGATTATGTAAATATTTGAATGTGTGTTTTAACTAAAATTATTTACATTTCAAGAATTATATGTATCATAAATTATTTGAGTAATATTTTATAAATGAAGCAATTATAATTAGGTAATACTGAATGCAGAATTTAAGTAAAGTTTACTAAAAGAAAGGATTTGTTCAGCAAACATAAATTAAGTGAAGTTTACTAAAAGAAAGTGTATGTATGCTGCTCAAAAAAAGAAAGGGATCACTTAAACAACACAATGTAACTCCAAGTCAACCACACTTCTGTGAAATCAACCTGTCCAGTTAGGAAGCAACACTGATTGTGAATAAATTTCACCTGCTGTTGTGCAAATGGAACAGACAACAAATAGAAATGAGAGGCAATTAGTAAGACAACCCATATAAAGAAGAGGTCCTGCAGCTGGAGACCACAGACCTTTTCTCTGGTCTCATCCTTTCTGGCTGATGTTTTGGTCACTTTCACATTTTATCATAGAGGTAGCATGAGACGGTGTCTACAACTGACAGAAGTGTCTCAGGTAGTGCAGCTCATCCAGGATGGCAAATCAATGCGAGCTGTGGCAAGAAGGTTTGCTGAGTCTGTCAGCACAGTGTCCTGATCATGGAGCAGATATCAGGAGACAGGCCAGTACACCAGGAGACATGGAGGGAGCCATAGGAGGGCAATCAACCCAGCAGCAGGACTGGGACCTACTCCTTTGTCCACTAATATCCATGTTTCTGCTCAAACTGTCAGAAACAGACTACATGAGGGTGGTATGTGGGCCTAACATCCACAAGTGGACGGAAATTGGCATTTGCCAGAGAACATCAAGACTGGCACATTCGTGCTCTGTGCTCTTCACAGGTGAGAGCAGGTTCACACTGAGCAGATGTGACAGGAGTCTGGAGATGCCGTGGAGAACGTTCTTCTGCCTGCAACATCCTCCAGCATGACCGGTTTGGCAGTGGGTCAGTAATGGTGTGGGGAGGCATTTCTTTGGAGGGCAGTACAGACCTCCATTTGCTAGCCATAGGTAGCCTGACTGCCAATAGATACAGGGATGAGATCATCAGACCCACTGTGAGACCATATGCAGGTGAAGTGGGTCCTGGGTTCCTTCTAATGCAGGACAGTGCTAGACTTCATGTGGCTGAAGTGTATCAGCAGTTCCTGCATGATGAAAGCATTGATGCTATGGACTGGTCCGCCCCGTTCCCCAGACCTGAATCCAATCCAGCACATCTGGGAAATCATGTCTCGTCACGTCTCGTTGACGCTTTAGTCCAGGTCTGGGAGGAGATTCCTCAGGAGAACATCTGCCGCCTCATCAGGAGCAGCCCAGGGATTGTAGGGGAGGGACACTACTGAACCTCATTTTAACTTGTCTTGAGAAATTTCCACTAAAGTTGTCTCAAACTGTCCATTGATTTTCCACTTTGATTTTGAGTATTATATATTACATTGTCCATTTTTTATGTTATTTTGTTCCCAACACATTCCACTATTTAATAAATAACGATTTTGAACTGGAATATTTTATTAATTGAGATTTAGGATGTTATTTTAGTGTTCCCTTATTATTATTATTTTTTTGAGCTGTTTATATTTGGTAAACGTTCTGGTCTGTAAATCTAAGCTAAGCTGCTAACTCTACATTGACTGTGTGTTATAATATCATAATGTTTATTCTATGGCATTCTTAAGTATTGAGTATTACTAGCCTAGGATTGCAGTCTCTTGCTTTTTGAACATCCATGTTTTACCCTGCAGCTGAGAGGAGGTTTTATTAATGTTAACACAAGCCTCAACCACAATTGGTGGATCTTTCATTACTGTTTCAGACAAAAAGTTACAGATTCAAACAGAACACACAGGTAGGAAGTAATAATAACATAATATTTAAACACTGTAAATTGTAAATGAGTATTGTTATACTGAACAAGTTGATGAACATACTTGTCATTTCAAACGTATCCTGTTCTGCTGTCTTTGCAGGCAGTGCATCATTACACCCTTTTCCGACATACACAGCGTAATGGTTGTAGACAGAACCGTGTCCGGGATATCTGATAATATCACCTCTTTCAAGCTGTAAAAAATAACAAAATAACAAAAAATAAATAAATAACAAAACAACAAATATTCCACAAGTTATTTTTTTGTTGATTTTTATGGAAAAACACAGATGCAGATTCATATATATATATATATATATATATATATATATATATATATATATATATATATATATCTAATCTGCATTAAGAAGACTTTTATGGTTGTATATAAGTTACCGACCAAAGCTTTTCATAATTACTTTTCATAATTAGTATTGATTTATAAACACATTATAAACACAATTAGGTAAGCTTCAAATAAAGTTTTAGGGATCCAACCAACAACAAGACTTTAATATTAAAAAATAGACTTTAATATTAAAGTCGTACCTCAACAGAGAAACCGAGAAGTCCAGAGATCAGGACTAACTTTACAATCATCTTCGTCATCTTCCTTACACCTACAAAAACACAAAACTTAAAGACAAACAACGATAACAGAAACAGATATAAACTTATTTAATCGTATAAAAAGCTAATAACTGAATTTAAATCACGGTTTAGAATGGGAACAGAAGTGATCCACTTTTAAACTCTTATTAGGAACAGTGCGAAAGAGTGAACAGTTTATATAGTACTTTATATAAATATAGAGCCCCACTTTATTATAAGTATCACTGATAATTGTGTAGTTACACATTAATAATCCATGTCATACCTGTAGTGTAATTACTAGTGAAGGATGCATTGTTATAGATTTATTACAGTTGTACCGGTTATGTAATTACATGTGTGTCAATGGAACAGATATTGTTTTGGTATGTAATTAGAACTGTGATTGTTGTTTAACCCATTGATGTGCAACATGGGTCAAAAGTGACCCGGCTGAGTTTTCATTTTCTTTGCAATAAATTGATTCAGTGATTCGGTATTCAAGATATTTCTCAATTCATGTCACCTGTCAGAAAATCACAAGTCATTTGTATTAGCTGTTAACATTCTATTTTAGTTCTAAATCGACTGGAGTGAACTTACTATTATAGTTAGCTTAGTAGTAGCGGTTAACTACTTAGTTCAGTACATTGATAGGCTGTTTAGCTACAGGGTATTTTTGTGATATCGATAGTCCACAAACTGCAAACAAACAATTCATTTTACAAAATATTACAATATGGAATTGTAATCTTTTAAAATAAGCTATCTACTTTGCTAAATAGGCACCAAAGTACTTAGCTAAGTAGCTATAAAGGCATTTTCTCATTTCATTTAAACTACACCTTAGTCATAATATACGTACATCCCCCAGATACTCTATGAAACGTTCAATAACGCCCCTTACTTCCCAACAGTTTACATAATTTAACATAAACTATTTAATCAATGGAACATGAGAGGGAGTGTGTTATCACGAATAACAAATAACCTTGAGTATTCTATTGCTTTTATACAATTTTTATTAAACGGATAAAGAATTAAGAATAAATATAGCCGCAAGCGGCAATCATCGGGTTCAAGCACCAACTTGCACAATGGTGCCTACTGGAGCATTGAATGGTGATGTGTAAGAAGGTCTAATATGATTGGAGATGCCCTGTCACATTTAGAAATTATCAAGTTTTTCACCTGTTATTAATGTTGAGCAGAGGCCTTTCAACCTGATCAGTGCTTAAATTCACATGTAAATCTAGTGAACTTTGTAGGATATTCATTAAGTGAGTTAGAACTAGTCAAAAGGTGTCTACATGTTATTGGTATTGATCAGGTGGCTTCAACCAGAATGTTCACAAAGTGGTATTCAGATTGACCTTTGAACCTTTGCAGAACAAGCTGAAATGTTTGACCAAACAAGTTTAAATTAACACAAAGGAGTGAATGTTCTGATATGACATGTAATTACGAAGTTATTATAAATCTAGTTCTGAATTAAATGGCGCTTCATCAAGCACCAACTAGCACAATGGTGCCTACTAGAGCATAGGATGGTGATGTGTAAGAAGGTCTAACACAATTGGAGACATTCTGTCACATTTAGAAATGATCAAAAGTCTTTCACCTGTTATTAATGTTGAGAAGAGGCACAAAGGAGTGAATGTTCTGATATGACATGTAATGTCAAGTTATTCTTAATCTAGTTCTGTATTAAATGGCGCTTCATCAGAGTGATATTGTACAGAGGTCTTTAACATTGTGAGATTACAGCAAACACTGCAGAGTTACAGCAATTTAGGTTAGAAATTCCAAGGACGCACAGATTGCTTGATGCCTGGAGAGTATTGTATGTGAAATTTTCACAAATGTTTTTAATGAACATTTACCTAGAGACTCTACAGTGTGCAGCAAGACTGAAATGGAGGTGATAGGCCAAATATCCAGAGAGTAGTTTCAATATAGCTATTTTCAAACAATTAGCAATTATGAATGAACAAAGCACTTTTTAAACATAGTTGTATTGAGAAATTTGTCAGAGCCACTGTACTAAATATGGCAAAAACAATTAGATGTCAAAATAGTACAGCATGATTGACATATACTCGTTTTTTTGGAACAGCGCCCCCCAGTGGGCGGATTGTTTCAGCACTTTGCAGGTCACTACAGTGTCTCCACCTGAACATAACTGCCAAATATCATCCAGATTGGGCAACATTCAGCCTGCCAAAATGTCTGCTGAATGCTGATTGGCTGATGGTGTTCAGCCATGTTGATTGATTAAGTTGCCCTTTGAACATCCTTTAGAGGCTGTATGATAGATTCTGCATGCAAAGTTTCAACTTGCTAGGTTGCACGGTTGCTGAGAAACAGTGCTCCAAATTTACCTCTTGAAGTGAATGGGGCATATATCCGGAAGGACTAATTTGCATATGGCGGCCATATTGTTTACATATTTCAACTTTTTCTTAATGAATATTGAAGCGCATGCTCTCACGAGTGTTTTGATACCAAACATGCCAGGATTGGTCAAAATTCCTAGGACTAGTTTGCAAAAGTAGGTTTTGCATATTATGCAAATTAGCACAAAATCTATATAGACGGAAGTGCATGGTCCAAATTGGAAAGTAAAGCCTCCTCTCAGCTGCAGGGTAAAACATGGATGTTCAAAAAGCAAGAGACTGCAATCCTAGGCTAGTAATACTCAATACTTAAGAATGCCATAGAATAAACATTATGATATTATAACACACAGTCAATGTAGAGTTAGCAGCTTAGCTTAGATTTACAGACCAGAACGTTTACCAAATATAAACAGCTCAAAAAAATAATAATAATAAGGGAACACTAAATGTTGGTATTGACCCAAGGAATCCATCAAAAAAAGAATTTTGAATGTAGGTCTTATGGTTTTTGAGTTATTGAGAAAATTGTGAAAAATGAATTTCCTTGTTTATAGCGCCACCACTTGACCAATCGGTGCCATTTTTGTTGTCCACCGAGATGCACTGATCCTACATCTACCTACCAAGTTTCATTTCTCTATGACTTACGGTTTAGGCTGCACAACTGTTTTTACAGGAGAAAAAGAATAATAATAATAATAATAATAATAATAATAATAATAAGAAAAATCTTAGCAAAAACAATAGGGTTCTACGCACCTTCGGTGCTTGAACCCTAAATATGATTTCATATGGACTGTGCCTTCCACCAAAAAGTAGTTCCACAACAACTGTAACAGAACTGAAACTTAACTACAAAACGGTGAATAGTTTAATACAGACTAACACCACAAACATTAGCTTGAAATCAAAATGGGAATAAGCTGAAGATGGTAACGTTAGGAGCGTGAAATAACACTAATACTCTTCTCTCCTGCTCCGTGGAGTCGTCTTCAGGTGAACACTGTGCATTTTTAGAGCATTTCTGCTTGTTTTGCTGGGTGATAGCGTTTAAGCTCAGCATTTACTGGCAGGTTACCAATCTGGCTGTGAGACGGCATTAGCCGAGGGATTTTATTTCCCTTTTTTCCACAAAAGATGAGCCAGCGCTGCGGGCGAGCGTGCCATTGTTGATCGCTAGCCTGTGCTAAGCTGACGCTGCTGCTGGTGGTGCCTCTGGTGATTCAAAGCTGTCCTGTGTGAATACGCCGTTACTCGGCAACGCTTTGGCGGAGTGATACAAGTTTAGTGTGAGAAGGCTGTGATGTTATCACAAATATCAGCACAGCTAGAACACTTCTCAACCAATCAGATTGTGAGGTCGGAACTTACTGTTAATAACTGTATAATTACAAATAATGTACTATCCACCAGACCCAGTAGAACTGGACAAACTAACCGAATGGTTAGAAAATATCTTTCAGTGCACTTTAAACAGTGTAGCACCCCTTTAACATAAAATAGACAGACAGAAAAAGCTTGCCCCGTGGTACAACGATCAAACTCATACCCTTTAGGACTTAGTATGAAATTTAGAGCGAAAACGGCCATCAACTAAACTGGAAGTTTCCATTAAGAAAGGCAGTGTAGTCAAATCTAAAAAAAAATGTAAAAAAAGCACACTCAGCGTATCTGGCCTCCGCCATTTAAAGATTTACGAATGTTTGTGGCACAACCAGCAATGTTCTAGAATGTCACCCATATCATCAAAACCTTTCTAGTAAGTCCTCTCTGCTATGTACATTGTTCTAGATTGTCTTTCCAACAATTTAAAATATTTCAGAATGTTTACCACTATCCATGATGAGAGTGGTATCTCTAACATTCAAACGATTGTAGAAAAAGATTACAGAATGTTCTTTCCACCACTTATTGTGTTCTAGAATGCCATCATTCAATTTAGAATAATCTCTCCACTGCTTACTGTGCTCTAGAATGTCCCCCCAATCATTAAAGTAATTATACAATGTTCTCCCTGACATGCCTACTGTTCTAGATGGTGTTTTTCACACCATTTATGATTCTACTATGTTTTCACCACCAAAAACTGTTTTACAATGTCAGCCCTATCATTCAAAAATTCTAGATTGTTCTCTACACCACTAGCTGTTCTAGAATGTCACCCCAATCATTCAAATAGTTCTAGAATGTTCTCCCTGACATGCACACTGTTTTAAAGATTTCACCATTTAAAAAAAATAAGAATGCTCTCTCTACCACTAACTGTGTTCTAGAATGACACCTCCAGTTCTGGACTGTTCTTTGCACCCTTCACTGTGTTCTCGAATGTCACCTCTATCATTTAAACAGTTTTAGAAAGTAATTTAATCACAGCAATTTACACCCAAGTAGATTGATAGTTTGATAGAATGTTCTTCTCATCACTCACACTGTTCTAGAATGTTTTCACCACCATTCATACTGTTCTACAACGTCTTCATCAACATTCCGACTATTTTTAAATATTACCTGTACTGTTCTACTCTTCTACTCTCAAAATTCTCACTGCTTTCCTGGCGCGCTGTCGGGTTCAGCTGAAGAAAATGGTCTGTGACGTGACATAGAACTATTTCAGTGTAACAAATTACACTGTGATTTTTGTGCTGATCCAAAACTTACAGCTAATCTGTGCGTTTAATGCTCTGCAGGTACATTAATGGGTGCGCATCTCGCTGGGATTTGGCGCTTCTTCTACTGCTTACGGGCTGCGTGACGTTCAGTCTCTCAGCCTGCCAGTCGGACTACAGTGTCAGCATATAAATGAGATGCGTTTTCCTACAGGACAAACTATTCAAACATGCGGATGAGCTCTCCGCACCGATTAAAAAAATCACACAGTGTCTGTCTGGCATAAAATAGTTAGATACAGCTATTAAATTAATAAATCAACATTCATTGAAAAGATCAGTGAGACGTTCTCTATGCTAAATAACAAAGAAGGCAGCAACAAGCTAGAAGCTAAAAAGCTAATCACAACATTTAATAAAAACAGAAAAATAGATATGAAATAGGAAAATAACTAACTAAACTAAGCTCAAAATGCTAAAAGAAATATAATCTAACAAATTCTAAAAGATCAAAACGAAATAGTGAACACACACGTACAAAAATATTAAAGTAAGATTACAAAAAAAAACGCAAATATTCCAAAGTAAATAAACTGCGTCTGGGTGACGAAACCAAACAAAGAAATAACAAAATAAAACAATGAAAGGAACAAAAACAACAATTTAAGAGCCACTAAAGTTGTACAAATCTCAAAGCAGTAGCTTAACAGCGCTATGTGACGCAACACCTAAAGAACCAGAAGGAGCAGCGGCAGCATGACGGTTCTAGTGAAATAACTAAAATGTAAAAATACACAACAGACCACATAAAATCGGTCCAAGGTCCCACATTTAAAAGTTTCCTCAGCAAAAATAGAAAATCATGATTGTTCACGAGTCTCAAAACATGAGTCCGAGTTGGAAGTCTTTTGTGCAAGAGTCCGAGTCAAGTCTGAAGTCTCTGTGTCTGCGACTTAGGTGCGACTCCAGTTCGAGTCACAAACTCATGTCCCCATCTCTGACTCACAGCAACTTTTATTTTAAAGAAAGTCATTGAGATTATGTGAGCTACTCTGAAGTACAAAGTTTAGCTTCAGAATTGCCCCAGCAAGCACCACAGAGTTAATAACCAGGTGTTGATATGATGAGTACTATAAATAATGGTAGACTCATATGACAAGAACTAAATTGTTCTGGTTGTTCTAAATATACAGCCTCAAGCACAGCCTTACATGACTCTAATCATTTTGTTTTATTAAGAAAATAATGCAGTTTATTTAGTTTAATAAATGCTAACACAAAAAACAGTATGAACTCCATCTATGGTTCTGACATGCTCAGTTAATCTGTAAAACTGTTTTTCCCACTTACTTGTCCTGCTCACTGTTCTTCAGTAATGGGATCCTTTCAGTAACGCTGTGTCTGGATGAAATGTCTGAAATTTGTGTGTGTGTGTGTCAGTGTTGGTTTAGGAGAATTTATAGGTTTGACCTGATGTTTGTAACCAATCAAACATTGTATTTTATCTTTAATCAGATTGGGTGGGTGGAAACTTCAGTGAAGAGAGATGGTGATAGATTTCACTCCCAGTATGAGCTGAAGAGGGCTGTGATCAGGAGATTAGAAAATGTTTGGTGGTGTTTTGATGTGTATGTGTGATGTGTCTGGGTTAAAGTGCATTTGTGCATCAATTTTATATCTGCTATGCTACAGTCCCTCAGTATTTACTCAGATATCATAAAAGTAATACCCAGAAAGAAAAAAATAATATCTCATATGAAATTTCTAACAGCATTAATATCAAGAATAAAGCTGTAATGTTACAGCCACAAGTTAGTAAAGAGTCATTGTCACATTAGTGTATTTAGAGAGTCTGGTCCTTTGTAATGTGTGCACCATTTGATTTTGCAATGTTTTGTTGAAAAATGCATATCCCTGGAAAGTTGTCATCTTAAAAATACAGTGGCATGGAAAGGTATTTGCTCCCTAACAGATTATTATTATTATTATTATTATTATTATTTTTTTTTTTTGCATTTTTGTCATACTTACATTTTTCAGATTATCAAACAAACTTTAATATCAGATAAATATAACCTGAGGGAATATAAAACTTTTTAAATTATGATTTCATTGATTAAACCAATCTAACCCTTTGTGAAAAAGTGTTTGCTGTTTGAATTATAATTAACTGTAATTAATCACACTTTTAGAAAACTGAGTTAAATTTCAGTAACCAACATAAGGCCTGATTATTGCCAGACCTGTAGAATCAAGAAATCACTTAAATAGAACCTGTCTGACAACATGAAGCGGCTAAAAGATCTAAGATGAAAGAAAAAGCAATACATTATGTCCCAATCTGAAAAAAATAAAAAGTCATTAACATCTCTCAGTCTGGAAAAGGTAAAAAAATAATAATTTCTAGGACTTTGAGATTCCAGAAGTGACCGGCCTGCCAAAATTACTCCAAAAGGGCATGGACAACCCATCAGGAGGTCTGAATGTTTGTTCTTTTTTCAGTCAAGGACTGATTGAGATGATGTGTCATGATCTTTAACAGGCTGTTTATGCTGAAAAACCCTCCTGTCTATCTGAATTAAAACCATTCTAAAGAGTGGACCAAAATTTCACAGAAATGTAAAATTTGTCAGTTATCGGTAAAGCTTGGGTGGCACAACCAAGTTATTAGGTTTAGGAGGCAAACACTTATTCACACAGAGCTAGATTTGTTTGTACTTTAATAATAATTAAACTTAAAAAGTGCTTATCTTTTTCTGGTATTAAAGTTTGTTTGATAATCAGAATAAATGTTTTATGACAAAAAACAAAAAAAAAAATTACACCACTGTATGTTGCTTCAAGATCTCAGTCTACTTTCTGCATAAATGCTACTGCTGCTGCTGCTAATAAGGAGGTAGGGAGGGGGCATATCTGGGCTAACTAGTTAGCTTAGCTTAGCGAGAGAGTAAAAGTACAAAATCGTCAACCAGCCGCACGATTACTGAGCCGAGGAAGCTAATGCTAGCAAGAAAGTTACATTAGCTACTGAATAGCCCCACTGAGTGCAAAAGACACTTACTAGGGAGTGGTCCTGTATCTCTTTCACAGTGATATTTAAGAAGTGAAGATTAGGCCCAATCCCATTTCACCCCTTGGCCCTACCCCTTACCCCTACCCCTCTATTTTGCGTATGCACACAAGGGGTAGGGGTGTTCAGATTCTTGTTAGGCTGGAGGAGGAACATTCCCGTTCCACCTTAAATGGTGCAACAAACGGCAGAAGTTGCAGCATTTAATGCAGAATTTAAAAAAAAAAAAAAGATAAAAGCTTATTAAAGATAATTTCAGGTATTAAGGAATGGACAATAATAATTAATTGCTCCACCACCTCCCCCCTTTCTGAAGACATACAATAAAGCCCTAAAGTTAACTAGCAGCAGCTAGGTTACTGAACTTTAGCGCTCCTCATGACATATCGGGTGCTTGAAGGGTCGTCCCAATTCTTAGGGTGGAGGATCTCACCCCTTCCCCTTGTAACTTACAGTGCCAAAGGGTGCAATGGGATTGGGCCTTATAGTCTTTACAGAAAGTGTCAGTTTCAGCTGTTAGTTTCCACTGTAAGGAATACAGTGAGGAAATGGAAGACCACAGACACAGTTCAACTTAAGGTCCCAAGAGGCAGAACAAGAAAATATCAGATAATCTGGGGAGAAGGATGGTGAGAACAATCATAGTTAACCCACAGAGCAGCTCCAGCGTTTACATAATCATCTTACTGCAGATGGAGTCACTGTGCATCGTTCAACTATTCAGCACACTTTACACAAGGAGAGGCTAAATGGGAAAGTCATGCAGAAGAAGCCTTTTCTGAGCACACGCCACAAACAGAGTCGCTTGAGGTATGCTAAAGTACATTTGGACAAGCTAGCTTCATTTAGGAATAAGGTGCTGTAGACTGATAAATCTAACTGATGAAACTAAAATTTAGTTATATGAAGGGTGGTAAGCATGGCAGAAAAAAATCACAACATTCCAAGACAAACACTTGCAACCCACAGTAAAATTTGGTGGTGGTTCCATCATGCTGTGGGGCTGTGTGGCCAGTGCAGGTACTGGGAATCTTGCCTAGAAACCATCAAACCTTATTGAACTGGAGATGTTTTGTAAAGAAGAATGGTCCAAAATACCTTCAAACAGAAGCCAGACTCTCATTGGAAGCTAAAGGAAGGGTTTAGAGGCTGTTATTTCTTTAAAAGGAGGATCTACTAAATATTGATGTAATTTTTCTGTTGGGGTGTCCACATTTATGCACCTGCCTAATTTTGTTTAAAGAATTATCGCACACTTTCTGTAAATTCTACAAACTTCATTTCACCTCTTAAATACTGCTGTGTTCCTCTGCTATATGATATATTTAACTAAAACTGCCAATCCAAACAACCAATGATTTATAAAGGGAAATCATTAAAATGATCAGGGGTGCTCAAACTTTTTCATACCATTGTAGATGTTTTTTTGACCACAGTATCAAAACATCTTTGCAGACGAAATGAAACCCTGACATCAACACCTTCTTTCAGCTCACACTGGGTGTGAGATCTCTCACCATCTAGATTCTCTGAAGTTTCACCCACAGATATAATTAAATTATCTTATCTTATCTCTATTGTGATTGGTTAAAAACATCATGCCACCTTTAAACACACACACACACACATTTTATTCTTCTCTTTACAGTTGAACCATCATCCTCAAGCATTTTAGTGTCTAGCTTTCTTTGGAAACCCATAAAGAATGCTGTGATGATGTCAGGGCCCTGAACACATCACCATCCACCAAGAACCCCTTATATACATTTCATTAAATACAATAAAGACACTAACAAAGTACTTACCTGGCTCCATTAAAAAGGGTGGCATGTGAGCCATCCAAACACTTAAGGTCTAGGTAGAGACCAAGGTTTATCCTGGGGCAGGAGGGCCTGGGGTACCTGTGGAGAAAAGAAAAAGATTAAAATATTGTGTAAATGAGTCACTATTGTACTTATGTATCTACTTAACTGGATGTCTGTCGTTGCATGCATGCCTGTAAAATCAGTTGTTTATTTGTCCTGTAAATATTATATGTGTGTCTGCAAGTCCACCTGCTTGTAATTTAATTTATCTGATGGTATAGGAGGGCTATAGGGTATTTAAGGCAGGTGAGCTAACTAACTGGGACTCTGATGTTAACACGGGAACAGGTCGCTGGAGTTGTGTGTGGCCTGAAACACTTTGCTACTGAGAGTATTGTCCAGACATGGAAGCAGCCTCCCACCTTGTACTTCCCTACCAGTGTAAATAGTGTTTCGCTTTTGATTTCGACACCCCTGGAATCCTTTTGACCTCTCATCCCCACACTTTCAAACCCACTTATATAATGTACTATAATTGAATGTGTAGTTTAAGTTATGTGTGTATTTTATAATTTTCTATTGTTATTGTTGGGAAAACCGCACTACCCTCTGCGCCGTCTCCAGTGCATTCCCCTGGATTCTTTTGATGGAAGCCCGAAGTAGAGATAAGTTAAAGAGAAACAGGATATGTGATCTTCAGCAAAATAACAATTTATTAAAACAGAGCTCTGGGAACCCCTTCTACTCACAAGGAGTTATTGATTATAGTAGAAATTTAAAAGCATATTTATAACATTATGTATTGTGTTTTTTTGCAACTAAGCTATCACTCATCTGTACACCTGGATTATTGTGATGTGACAATAAATTATTTGATTGGTTTGGAACAGATTTGTGGGAGACTGTTTGTTTTGATTTTTTGTGTGTTTTTATTACAGTTTTTACCAGATACTGTATTAAAACACAATTTTGTATATCAGGCTAGTTTTATCACAATACTTAACATAATTCATAAAACCACAAACCCAAACTGCAAAACTCCTCATATATCCTACAAAATAAATCACTGAAACCCATACTACATATAGCATTATCAGAATTAAACTATTACACCCAATAGCACACATTTCATTCACATTACCAGATTTCTCTCTGATCAACTACAGACTGCTGCTCATAATGAAAACCATTTAGTAAGCTTTGCCTTAATACTAAAATCCAACTGTAAAAAAAACCTCTTCATATTGTTCACATGCACAGATACACACACATGCTGTTGTATTTTTTATTTTTAACCAAACAAATCAGTTTGGTTAACAAATTCCAGCTTGTCGCTGGAGCTGTACCTTATATTGAGGTACAAAAAAAGTTCCTTTCGGTGAAAGTCCTTTTTTTGTACTGAAGAGTACCTTGGGTGTATCGACAAATATCTTTCAATTATGATTACTTATCTTAGTATCTATAATTACATAATCATTGTGTGAAACCTTGTATTTTATATGCATTAACCAATACTCACATTGTATTTGATCATTTTTATTACTCGCAGTGTATTTTATACGCATTTATATAGAAGATTAACCAATAACCACAATATATATTCTTTACACATATAGTAAAACATTGTTTGATCAGGCATGTGGGCATGTGACTAACACAGACTTTATTATGACAAATTAACCCACATGATACATAAGGCATTTACTAACACATAGGATCTATTATATGGCGGACTAACCACGCGCTACCAACACATTAACATATAACATATGAAATCTATTGTGTGACTTGCGTAGCTCATGCTTGAAACATTTCGTTCACTGCATGTCTCTGACTAACGGCCATCAATCATCGGCTAGTGCACTCTGTACGAACTGAATTGATACAAAGGAGACTTCGGGACGAACAGTGCGGCCTTTCTCGCTGTGCGTGCAAAGTCCTTCACCTACCAAAGCGGGAGGAGGACGCGCGCACATAGGGAGGGCGGCACTGTCTAATTACTGAAACAATACCACACTGTCTGACTGGACCCAGTCAATTCTTGAAACAATACCACACTGTCCGGCTGGACACAGTCAAGGCCAAACATTAGTGGTCCGGTCAGACTTGTGAAACTTGAGTACTAACACGTGAGATTATGCATGCTAACATGAGATGATTTTAGCAACGCCTCATCAGCAGGTTTCACGTCATTTGGGGTATAAAACATGGAGTCAGATTAGAGGGGGGTCAGAACTTATGCTGGGACGGCTGTTAGACGGTCTTTCATGTGTGGGTTCTCCTGAATATTCAGTACTTTGTAATAAATACTTGGTTTGCTTTCAACTTCACTCCACCTGTCTGCGACTCTCTATCAAACGAACACGTAGGGGAGTTGTACCCCGGACGAGAGGTGGGTGTTGACCCACTGTAGCTACACCGGTCTAATGGAATAATGGCCACGAGTCATACTGATGTCTTTTGAAGGTTTATTTCTCCTTTTCTCTCTCCCTCTCTCTGGTCCTTCATCGGACACCGTGAAAACTACACAAAACAAAGCAACCGTTCAGTATATGCTAGCTAGCACAACAATTCTGTGTACAACTCGAAACACAAGATTCATTGAAAAAAGGCATATTACACATTACTAAACAGTATTTAACAGACAAACATTTACCGTGTGCGCCTTTAGACCTCGTGTTAGCTTTAATTGTTGTTCTCCCTCTGCTGCTAAGTTAGTCTTCTCTCTCTGCCTCCAAGTTAGTTCTGACCCATAATTCTCCAGTTACCCGCCTAACTAACTCGCGTCACGTGACTCATTACGCTCCACAGTAAAGCAACACTAAACTAAAAGTCCTCTTTTTAACCAAATATTATTTTAGAGGCGTATATTTATTAACACATTTTACCCTCATTCTTACACCTTTTCGTATAGATTTTTAGCCCTTTTTAACAACCATATGAAATAAAACAACAATGAATGTATAATGATAAATAAACAAAAATATCCGTATTAACATGGCATTCTGACAGTTACACTCCCACCAAATTACTACGATTTATGATATCCATTCCAAAATGAATAAATCTAGTAATTTCCAGAACTGAGTATATAAAACCTTACACTGTAAACTCTGTACAAAAGTGTTTTTAAAGTTTAGGAACAACTTTAGTTGTTCTCTACAAGTACAACTAACTTATGAATTGGCCTTTCAAGAATAGATGTATTCATTACATTCTGGCCTGCTTTTCCTAGCTTTCTAGAGCCTAGTTGTATTGTGGCCTTTCGCACCAGTTCATCTTGGTCTTTACAAACATCAAGTACTCTTCCAAGTCTCCACTCATTGCGGGGAACCTCTTCTTCTTTGACAATGACAATATCCCCAATCTTTACGTTTCGTCTTGGAGAATGCCAGCGTTGTCTGAGGGTGATGTTTCCCAAATATTCCTTCCTCCATCTACTCCAAAATTGCTCAGTCAGATACTGCACTCTACGCCATCTCTTTCTGGCATACAGATCCTCTGCTACAAATTTTCCTGGTGGAGGCAGGGGAACAGAGCTTTTCATGGTGAGTAAATGATTAGGTGTGAGTGGTTCCAGGCTTTTGGGATCATTGATGTTGTTGGTAGCAAGTGGACGGCTGTTTATAATTGACATGGCTTCGTAGAAGAATGTCCTTAAAGAAGCATCATCTATTCTTCCAGTGCTCTGTGAGAGGACACAATTTAGGACGCTCCTAATAGTTCTGATCTGCCTCTCCCAAACACCTCCCATGTGACTAGCATCAGGTACGTTCATAATGAAGTCACATTGCTTTTCAGCAAGAAAGCCAGTCAGTCTGTCTTGGTCCAGTTCCTTCAAAGCCTTTGCCAACTCATTTTTTGCCCCAACAAAATTGGTCCCTTGATCCGATCTGATTTGTCTCACAGCTCCACGGATAGCTATAAAACAGCGCAGTGCATTTATGAAGGCATCAGTTGTTAGATCTTCTAACATTTCAATGTGCACTGCCCTTGAGGATAGACAGGTGAATACAAGGCCATATCTCTTACTCTCTTTACGACCCTGTTTAGAATAAAAGGGTCCGAAACAATCCATCCCACAGAAGGAGAATGGTGGCGAAGGATTGACGCGATCTGCAGGTAGATCTGCCATCTTTTGTGTTTCTGTTGGCCTACGAGCTCTCCTGCATGTCACACATTGCTTAATGTGATTTGCCACAACCTTGCTGCCACTTAAGACCCAGTAGCCATTTGCTCTCAGTTCATTAAGAGTTTGTCCTCTGCCTTGGTGCTGAGTTTTTTCATGGCAGTAATCTACAATCAGGCGTGTGACCTCACCATCTTTGGGTAGGATTACTGGATGCTTTAGGTCAAGAGGTAAAGAAGCATTCTTTAAGCGCCCTCCCACCCTGAGAACACCATCTAGAATTATTGGGTTAAGCTGATACAACTGATGACTTTTGGGCAGTTTGTCATGACTGAGTATTTGCATTTCATCTTCAAAGGCATCGTTTTGTGCCAATTTTACAAGTGCAAGACTAGCCTTTCTTCGATCTTCAACATTAAGAGGCTCTGCTGCCTTAGCTCCCTTTGCTAGATGTTGGATACGTGCAATGACATTCAGTGCTGTATGCCATTTTGAGAATTGTTTGAGTCTGTTTGTGAAGTTTTTCTCTTCTGTTACATTTGTTTGTAGCGCTTGTGTCACTTTGACTTCAGGATCCCCCAACAGAAGCTGTGGAACTAACTTTGGTGCGACAATCTCTCTTTCCCACAAGAACTTGGGTCCAGTCAGCCAGTCTGAACTTATCAATTCTGCCACCTTGAGGCCTCTGCTAGAGTGATCTGCTGGATTTTGATCAGTGTTGATATAGTGCCACTGAGCTGGGTCAGTCATTTCTCTGATTCTTTGAACTCGATTGGCTATGAAAATGTGAAATCTTCGAGCTTCATTGTTAATGTAGCCCAACACTACCTGTGAGTCAGTCCAAAAATACTCCTGATCAATTTTAAGCTCTAGCTCCTCTTTTAACATGCTGCTTACTGCTGCGGAGACCACGGCAGCAGTTAACTCTAGCCTTGGTATGGTTACCACTTTTGTGGGAGCAACTCTAGCTTTACCCATCACTAGTGAGCAGTGTACTTTGTCTTCGCCCACCACACGAATGTATGAACACTGTCCATACCCATGGGTGCTAGCATCCGAAAAGTGATGTAGTTCTGTTCTTTGGACTTTTCCCATTTCTTCTGGGATGAAGCACCTTGGTATATGGAGCTTCTGGAGATTCTCTAGGTCACTAAGCCAGCTCTCCCATCGTGGCTTTAACTCTGTGGGCAGAGGTTCGTCCCACCCAATGCCTCTTTGACACATTTCCTGTAGAACTTTCTTTCCCAGCAGGAGGAAGGGAGCAAGGAAGCCCAGCGGGTCGAACACAGAAGCTACAGTTGAGAGGACTGCACGCCGTGTTGCTGGTTTTTCATCCAGAGTGACCTTAAAGAAAAAGGTATCACTGTTAGCGCTCCACTTTATTCCCAACACACTTTGAACTGGGAGTTCTTCATAAGTCAAGTCTACATCTTGGATTCCGCTAGCTCGTTCGCTCTCAGGAATTGACTCCAAAACTTCTCTGTTGTTGGAGATGAATTTGTGGAGGTGTAATTTTCCTCTTGCACAGACATTTTGTGCATCTCTCACTAGTTTGATGGCTGTGTCAACAGATTTTACGCTAAAAAGCCCGTCATCAACATAGAAATTCTTTTTGATAAAGTTGGCGGCATCAGGATACTCTTTTTCATTTTGGCTTGCAAGATACTTCAATCCATAATTTGCGCAGCCAGGTGAGGATGCTGCTCCAAAGAGATGGACATTCATGCGGTATTCTTTTGGCACTGATTCTGTGTCACCTTTCTCCCACCACAGAAACCGTAAGTAATCTCTGTCTTCAGGGTTTACGTGAAACCTGTGAAACATCTTTTCCACATCACAAATGACTGCTATTGGATGTTTTCGGAATCTGCAGAGCACTCCTGTGAGCCCATTTGTAAGATCAGGTCCAGCCAGCAAGTGATCATTCAAAGCGGTGCCACCATACTTGGCAGAGCAGTCGAACACTACCCTAATTTTATCTGGCTTTCTAGGGTGATAGACCCCCTGGTGTGGAATATACCACACATTTCCAGCTTTGGGTTGGCATACAGCTCTCTCTGCTTCACCCTCCTTGAAGACACCTTCCATAAACTTGAGGTAGTCATCTCTGAATTTGGAATTTTTCTCAAATTTCCCTTTCAGGCGCTTCAGTCGAACCAGGGCCAAATGCTTGTTGTCTGGCAGTTGTGGATGTGTCTTAAAGGGAAGGGGCATTTCCAGGTGACCGTCTGCATTCTGATGTACTGTCTTATTCAGTAATTGCATGAACTGTATATCATCTTGTGATACACTCTTTTCACCAGGGCTGGTGTCTTTGAAGTCTGATTCGAGTGCTCTGATAACAGTGGCTGGTGTCAATGGGGGAATCTCTTTAACTGTTACACGATGGCATAAACCTGTCACTTCTGTCGACTTAGCAGCCTGTGGTGAACTACCGACAATGCTCCAACCCAGGTCAGTCTTGATGGCGTATGGCTCATCATCACCTCCAGTGATAACTTGACGTGGAGCCAATGCTCTGGAACAGTCATAGCCAATGAGGAGTCCGACCTCACAATTCATCAGTTCTGGCATTTCTTGGGCTACTCCCTTTAAATGTCTCCATCCCTTGGCAGTTTTAGGAGTAGGAATGTGAGAACGTTCAAGTGGAATGAAGTCTCTGGTGTAGGCAGGTGGCAAGTTAATAAAGCATGGTGAGGAAAACCCTCTGACTCTAAGCCCACTTACTCTTTCACTCTGAATGATGGAGTCCCTTCCCATCATAGTGGTAAGCTTTAATTTAACTGGCTCTAAATCTGCCCCCATCTTCTCACATACCTCCTTGTCTACAAAGGTGTTGCTACTCTGGGTATCTAGTAAAGCGTAAGCTAAGGTCTCTGATTCAGGAGAGGTGGTTGTGGAAATCCACACAGGAACTATCATGGAGGTGCTCCCACCATTACATCTGTCAAGACAACAAGAAAGTGAAGATGTATTCTCTGGTACTTGTCTAACAGAAGATGTGTTCGCAGAGACAAAGGAGCGGTCTTCGTGAAGTGGAGTTGGATGATGTTTCTTGCATATGCCACAAGTAGCTTTATTCTTGCATTCCTTTGAATTGTGTCCCTTCCTAAGACAGCCAAAGCACAGGCTATTGTCAAAGATAAAGCTTCTCTTGTCTTTCATGGACTTGTTAGCAAACATCTGGCATTTGTGGATAGAATGGCTTTCTCCACAGCATACACATGCTTTCATAGCTGTATTTGCATTTTCAGGTGCCTTCACATTTGTCATAAATGCATTAGCCTTTGGGCGCCTTGTGTCTCTACCAGGCCTTTCGTCAATATGCTTCAATGCATGAAAGGATGTCACAGGATTGCATGCAATCTCAGCTTCTTGTGCCATAAATTCAGCAAACTCTTTGAAACTGGGGTATTCCTCTGTTTGACGCAAGCACTTTGTGACGTGACGATTCCAGCGAGAGGTCACCCAGTCAGGGATTTTGTGAAGCATCCTTTGATTTTCTTCGCAGTCATTTAAGACCTGAAGCCCTTTGATATGAGGCATTGCATTGCTACAGGCAGTTAGGAAATCGCTAAACTGTCTCAGTTTAACTGACTCTCTAGGACCGATCTTTGGCCAGTTGTTTAATTTTTCTCTAAATGCACGTTGAATTACAAATGAGTGGCCATAGCGAGTATTCAGAGCCTCCCATGCTTGGTTGTAGGCTTCATCATCCTTTCTGTAGAAGCTGCCTTCTAACACGGACCTTGCCTCACCACCAATGTACTTCTGTAGGTAGAACAACCTGTCAGCTGGACTTGTGCATCTCCGTTCTATCAATGTCTTGAAACTTGTGCTCCACTCTAAGAACTTGAGTGGGTCTCCATAGAAGACAGCAGGCTCAGGTGCAGGAAGTCTGGTAAGGACTAGTGTGTCATGTAGGACTTGTGCTAATGACGCTTCATTGTTGAGATGAGCTATTTGTTCAGTGCTATCATCCTGCCATGTTTGCTCCTTTTTAATTTCTTTTGAGGACAAAGGTACTTGAGGACAATTAGCCACCTTGTTTTGCACTGTTCTGTTTTCTTCACAGTCCTGATCTGAGTCATCTTCACTGTATGCTTGGAGCTTGGCAGCTAGAACTTGAAGATCTCTCTGATTTTCTAATCTCTTTAGTTCTTGCCTTTGTGAAGCTATGGCCTCCTCCATTTTTATTTCAGCCCTTTTTGCAGCAAACTGTGCGGCACACTCTGCTCGTTTCGCTGCAATGCTTTGCTGTTCTGATGACTGAGAGTGGCTACTACCATCAGTAGACCTGGAGATTGTAGTCCCAAATATTGATTGGGCATACTCTCTACCGAGCACATTATGAAGTCTTGTGTTTTCTGCTTTAGCATCAAACTCCTCTAGCCCCATTTCACTCATCCGTATTTTCATGAGACTCATCAGATCTGCTGTCACTGCTATGCAGGAATCCATCCTTCTTCTAATCTCAGGTGAAGGTGCTAGTTGAGTTCGTATGTTTTCATACAACTCTTTCAATTTTGTCTCTAGCCCTTCAATATCATCCATCATGTTAGCCAAATCACTGTCAGAGCACTCATCCTTAAGTTTGTTTCTTGAAGCTCTAACTTGATCTTTCCAGCGTTCATACAGCTTGATGAATTTGCTCTCTCTATGAAAGGCCTCTTGTTCTTTCAATTCTAGCATTTTGGTGGTGTACTTTCTCTCACGTGAAGATTTTCTGGGTTCAACAGTCTCTGAGGTGGTGTGGGCAGGCTCTACCACTGCTATCTTTTCTACTTCTAGGTTAGCTTGACTGTCACCTGTAAGTGACTCTAATCTTTCCTGTTCAACATCATCACATTGTGATTTTAACTGTTCACTAACTTCACCCTTTTTTAAAGTTTCTTCCTGAATTGACATTGTACAATTTTTTAGAAATGACAGCTTTGTGTAAACATATAACCATACGACCTTAACAGTTATATAGTTGTCTGTTCAGTAAATGACGTCAAATATTTGTTTAAATATAACCCTTATTGCACTTCTTTTAACATGCTTGTGAAATCTTACTTTAAAGTACCATTATGCACAATAATCACACATTCATAAAACAGGAATGACAATTAGACTCTACTGATGAATGAATTACTTTTCTCATAAGAAGTGTTTTTTTTTTTTTTTTGTGTCTTGTGAAAGGAGCACAGTCAAACCTGACGCCGAGTGCAGAGCTGCAATGTCCTGCCTGAACACTTCACTTAGCTGAAACTGGCGCTGCGCTGAAACTTTGCTTAGCTTTAGCCTTCGTTGTTGAAACTGTCTTTTTCTTGAATTGGCGTGCTCCGCGCCGTTTTCGCGGGAACGCACGCTGAACTCTCCGCCGCGCTGCTCGCTCCTCCGCGGGCACACGCGCTGATCTCTCCGCCGCGTTGCTCGCTCCTCCGCGGGCACGCGCGCTGGTCTCTCCGCCGCGATGCTCGCTCCTCCGCGGGCACACGCGCTGAACTCTCCGCCGCGTTGCTCGCTCCTCCGCGGGCACGCGCGCTGGTCTCTCCGCCGCGTTGCTCGCTCCTCCGCGGGCACGCGCGCTGGTCTCTCCGCCGCGATGCTCGCTCCTCCGCGGGCACACGCGCTGAACTCTCCGCCGCGTTGCTCGCTCCTCCGCGGGCACACGCGCTGGACTCTGGGCCGCGATGGCGGTACGTTTTCACTGTAGCTACACCGGTCTAATGGAATAATGGCCACGAGTCATACTGATGTCTTTTGAAGGTTTATTTCTCCTTTTCTCTCTCCCTCTCTCTGGTCCTTCATCGGACACCGTGAAAACTACACAAAACAAAGCAACCGTTCAGTATATGCTAGCTAGCACAACAATTCTGTGTACAACTCGAAACACAAGATTCATTGAAAAAAGGCATATTACACATTACTAAACAGTATTTAACAGACAAACATTTACCGTGTGCGCCTTTAGACCTCGTGTTAGCTTTAATTGTTGTTCTCCCTCTGCTGCTAAGTTAGTCTTCTCTCTCTGCCTCCAAGTTAGTTCTGACCCATAATTCTCCAGTTACCCGCCTAACTAACTCGCGTCACGTGACTCATTACGCTCCACAGTAAAGCAACACTAAACTAAAAGTCCTCTTTTTAACCAAATATTATTTTAGAGGCGTATATTTATTAACACATTTTACCCTCATTCTTACACCTTTTCGTATAGATTTTTAGCCCTTTTTAACAACCATATGAAATAAAACAACAATGAATGTATAATGATAAATAAACAAAAATATCCGTATTAACATGGCATTCTGACAGTTACACCCACCTTTCATTTTCTTTTCTACAACAATTTGGTGACCCCGACCTCGGAGGTCCTGACGGAGGACAGCATCCGGCACTGATCCACTCACGGCCGAACTTAAAAAAACAGGTAAGCAGAGGCGGTTTAATCAAATTCTGCATATTGGCTATTTCAAATTTGAGTGGAGCAGCGGTCTGGCTGCTGTCCGGAGTGGGGCAAGAAGCGTGCCAGAGTATTTATTTAATACAGTTGAGGCGTGGGGGTCTCCTGGCCCTATTACAGGGTTTCGTTTTTATTTAATACAGTTGAGGCGTGGGGGTCTCCTGACCCTATTACAGGGTTTCGTTTTTAAGGATTGGAAGCTGGCGTGTCCCCCCGGCTTTTGACGAGAAGTTCGGATAAAGGCTAGGTGTAAGCCTCACCTCAAGATTGATCCGCTCGTGAACAGGTTCAGAAAATAACAAAAATAAATAAAAAACTAATAAAATAAAAAAATAAAAATAAAAATAATAATAAACATAAAAAGAATAGAAGCAGACGCTGTTCCTGCTCTAGACATTTGGTAAAATTAGTAGGCGCTGTACCTACTATGCAGTACTAAGACAGAGTGCGTGAAACAGAAGTGTGTGCGTATGTGTTGGAGTGTGTGTGAAACTGTGTGTGAGCGGGGCTCCTGTGAGCGGTGTGATTGGTTGAGTGTACGAAGTCGTGAGTGACAACAAAATAGGAATGGATGAGTCCCACTGCAGGGGAGGAGTCCAAGGTGAAGTAGGTGGAGTTGGTCCAGCCTATTGGTTTTAGACTGAGAGGTTGGTTTTATTTGTGAATTAACGCTTGTGGGACATCATAGAAAATAGAACATAAGTTCAGTAGGGAAATAGAGTAATACACAGTGAAAATGGGGGACAGAGGTGAACAGGGGGAAAAGGTTTTTGTATGGGTAGATATATATATATATATATATATATATATATATATATATATATATATATATATATATATAAGAAAATATAAGGATATAAAAAACCTAACTATACAAGGTAAGGATCTATCTGTAAACGGAGCGGTGCAGTAGCTGTTACTAATGGTCATAAATAATTAAATAATTAACAGAGTAAAGTGCAATGACATCGATTACGAAAGTGACTGATGTGACATAGAAATATAATATAATATAAATATGCATACGTTATAAGACAGTTCTAAAAATAAATGTGAAAATGTGAATACCCAATCATGAGTAAAGTGTACTTTAATGTAAGCGAGGTTGGGGAAGTGTTAATATAAATAATTATGTTGTTGAATAATGTCCGAGTGGTGTGTGACTGGATAGATAATTAGAGAATTTAGAGAATCTAATAAAGGGATTATGGAGACAGAATTGAGGAAAATAATTAGCTTAATTTTGGGTATTGGACTATATCTTGGGGGCCCTAACCCAACAGGGACATATGTCTAACTCTATATTCTATAAGCAAATCTAATAATGGAAATAATGAATGTGTGTGGCTGTGTCAGAATCGTTTCCTATTGCAGAAATACTAAGCAATTTGGATTGGCCATTTTTGCAGTGCTTTGTAAAAACTGAGCAGTACATTTTTTCCCCCATATAGTTCACTATTAATTACATTATATTTTAAAAATATTATACAGAAGATGTATGCTAGAAATTCCAAAATATACTATGCCATGCAGTACTGCTGTATAAGATGTCCTCAGAGCAGGACAAATAAACATGGTTTATTATTTGATTTTTAAATAATCAGTTCAATAAATAGAAAATGCTACATAGTGAATAGTGAATGAGTTAATGAGTGAGCCATTCCAAACACAGCTTTTGTTTATCTTCCTTCTCTCTTTCTATTTATGTCTTATTTAGACTGACCTGAGTTCAGTCTCAGCTGAATGAGATCTATATAAGATACATGTAATATCTCATTTCTCTATGTTCTCATGTATCTCAGTCTATGCTGATATTTTGATTATCTTAAAAGCGATAGTAGATTTCAGAAACCAGTGAGGAAAGACCTTATTTTTTACTTTTTATTTATTTATTTATTTATTTTTTAAGGAAACTCAGTGTTGCATCTATTTCAAACTACAGGGAATTGGGTCTCTTTCTGAAAGGGGACATGATCAAATGTATTAAAAAAAATTGAGCTTTCTATTTTGCTTTCAATATGCTTACTTTCTGCAATGAAGAACTTGCTTTACTTTCTTTCTTTATAGTATTAAATTAGACTAGAAAGAGATCTGGAAAACAGCATAAATTTAGTTGTCATGCTTATACAATGCCACCTATAAAACAAATGCATAATTTTCTGACTGTAGCATGAACAAAATCAGCTAAGCAATATAAAATTGTTTCATCTGCATAGTGGTAAAGTTTGCAGTCTGAGAAGCAGAGCCAGCAATATAATTTATGTATATATTAAATAAAACTGGACCAAAACTTAACCTTGTGGTACACCTTTAAGGTACAGATGCAAAATCTGAATAATTATTCATTGACATGCACTGTTTTCTATCAGTGAGGGAGTTTTGGGTCTATTCCAGAGCAGTGTCATCAAAGCAAATAATTTAAGCTAAATTAAGTGGAAGAGAAAAGGTGATACTGATGGTAATAAATAAAATATATATACAATAATAACAAATGATACACCATGGGTACTTGATGCCTTGCACGGGCTTTCACGGTCAACACCAGAGTGTGAGTTTATGACAGTACGACATACCTGGGGTTGCGCTCCCTAACTGTACCCTGCAGGAACACTACGGCACTAAATGTTGATAAAACGGTGCTGCTACGCTGTGTGTGGTTCAGTGGGCTAGGCTGGTTGGCCAAAGACGGGTAAGATCCCAACGTATTACACAGGGACAACCTAAGGCAGGCACAGTCTCGATCTGACCACCACATGCAACTCAACAGACCACGGAGAAATATCTCTGAAGAGTTAGAGGAGGGGAAGCGCAGCCCAGGCGAGAGTGAGTGGATGAATGGTGTGATGGGGTGTGTCTCGGTGGAGGCCTGTGCAGGGTAGACCAGCCCAATGGACAGAGGGTGAAGCAATTTTGTGTTAAGTTTTTTGAAACAGAAATTCTGTTTCGGAAAAAGGGGGAGATGTAAATAGATAATCATTATTACCACCATTATTTGCCCAATAATTATTTTATACTTTTTTATCTTTTTTAAAACCTATTACTTTTTTTATCTCTCACCACTATTACTAAAAAATTTTGACCAATCATTATTTTATACATATAGAGCAGGGGTGTCAAACTCATTTTGGCCGAGGGCCACATTGGCATATTGGCTGTCCTCCGAGGGCCAGATGTAACTTATAAATGTAATAAAATGTAACCAAATGTAATATATGTAAATGAATGTAATTACTCCTTAATGTTAAATAACTCTCAATATATTATTTATTCAATCAAATATTACAGTTGCATGGAAAAAATGTTTGTTTGTTGCTCTATTAACATAAATCCTTTTAATTTGTCATGTCATGAAATCCAAAAACTCCATCAATCAAGAACCAAACTATTCAAGTGAATAGAAATGACATGACATCAAGTTATATTAACTTTGAAATCATTAACTGAAATAAGGCTTAATAAATATAAAATCAAATTGTGAGCTGTTAAGAACATAGCATTTCCTCAGATTTAGCAGTTCCTCATCCAACCACTAGTGGGAGCTGCAGCAGCAGCACCACAAGTCCGCAGTCTTTACTGAGTCAGAGCTACAGCCCAGCCACGGGCTACAGGGCTCAGCTCAGCCAGTCTGGAGCGTTTTTAAAATTTTTAAGTTCTTCTGTGTATGAAATAAAGATTTTTGTAACCGAATAATACAGCTCTCTACAGTTCATCTTTCAGCCCAATCAGCTAACAGCAGCCGTTTAGAGCATGAGTCACTGCTGGGATTACATTATAAACAGGTCAGTTATCGCGCTGCTAACCTCAGGATGTTTATAACTACGGAGTTTAGTGGACACACCACGGCAGCAAGGTTAGACTGTTGAAGGCTACTGAAGACTATTAAAGGCTATTGGAGGTTATTGAAAGGGTTATTGAGGGCAGAAATCAGTAAAGGCTGGTTAGATAAGTGATTCACGTCCTCGTACTTTGCTGCGGTGAAACTGCGACTAGCGCTGTCCCAGTGATGTTTATTAACGTCATTAAAACAGATTTTGTCAGCTATTGTCTTATAAATATTTACACAGAACTTATATCTCTCCTAAAAAGCGTTTATTTTGGTCAGTAACACTCTTCGTAACACAAAAGGCATACCGGTCTTTCGCCTTGAAGCACAGCCGTCCGTCTGCATCAACTTCTCTTTTTCTGGACATTATGGGATAAACATTTATATGTCTCAATTCCACCCGCGAAGTTACACCTTCCCTCCGGCAGGGTTTCCACATCAATGACTACACTGCCGTGTAGTGGCAGTAAGCCGTAACTTTGCGGGTAATACAATCGACAAGCATTGTGGGAAATGTATTTTTTGGTCAAAGAACGCTTCTGACTTATTTATTATAGACACTAAGATCTTACAAGCTCTCGCGGGCCACATAAAAAGACGTGGCGGGCCACATTTGGCCCGCGGGCCTTGTGTTTGACACATGTGATATAGAGCATTGTTCAACTTTTAGTTTATTTATGTATCTATTTATTTTTAACTTTTGGTTTTAAAACAACCACTATGCAGATGAGCAATTACTTGCAGCAAAAAAAGGAAAAGTCTTAGCTTTCAAGACACACTCAATCCTAATTTTAAAATATGAAATGTAGACACTTTAGAATTCACAAAATTAAACTTTCACTATTCAACATGTAAGCCATTTTTTTTTAACAAGAGGAACAATGTGTGAGGCTTGATAAAATGTTTAAGGAAATAGATGTATAGTTGATAATTGTGAAAAGCAGTCTGCTGTGCATTGCATATGCATACATACATATTGAACATATTGATCAGTAAATGAAAAGCATTGTTCGGATTTTATTTGCTATAATAACAAGAACAAAGCAAAGCATAAAATTGTTTATTGATATTGCTAATATTATTGTCTGTAATGGAACGATTGATACAGAGAAAAATAATCACTTTCCACTATCCCAATTCTTAAAGCACTTAATAAAATCAACTAAATCTAGAAATCAAGTCTTTATAAAATCTTGGGAACTGAATAAAGTCAGAAACATAATTTCTTAGTAAAATAGCACACCGCAGAAAACAAAGTGGCAGGTAAAATAATATAGCCACAAGCAGTGATTCTAAAGTCCAAGCAAAAGTAACCCAAGAAAGCCCAATACATCAATATGGAACCATTCCTGACACAGAAGCCACACAGAAGCCACATTATGTGTAGTTTGTGCTGAGTTTAAAACTTTGGGCCCTGATATTGTATAAATCAGCGTGGAGATGAAGGGGAGAATAGAGCAGCTGATCATTAAAACTTTGCATGGAGCAATAATAATAAACATGATTCAGATATATTTCCAAATGTTTGTTCCTTATTTATTATCTATGTAGTATTATCAATACAATATAAGAGGATATGCAGGAAGCATTCAGTGGGAGGTTTAACAGCAGGTGCGTTTAAAGCAGCAGTTTTGTGCTATGAAGCAGTAAAATATGGTCTGTACAATGATGGAACTCCAGAGCTGGGTTGTTTTAGTGTCTAGTGCTGATCTTTAACTTTGGTAGGGTCTTTGAGAGTGGAAGTAGAAGTGTTTGAGTTTGTGTGTGTGCGCATGAGCGTGTGTGCATGCATGAGAGATAGTGTGTGTCTGGTGGTAAACTTGGTCGTGCAAATTGGAAGTGTTTGTAAGATCTAATTTGGATATAAGAGATTAGTTAGAGCAACAGGGAAGCAGTTACACTAAAAGGGAAAGGGATGTGAACAAAAGTAAGGTAAAAGCCAGTAATTAATGGTGATGATAATTAAATGTTGCAATTTAAAATGGAAAATTACTAAATGTTACGGATTGAACGCACATTTGACAGTAAAGATCATGATTGATCATAACTGAAAATCAGGACAACTGAAGAAGGTAAGAAAACAAAAATTGGGCTGAAATCTGTGCACAGACAAAATTTAAATATTAAATAATTAACTTCCAAGGGGAAATTAGAGCTCAAGTTAAGTGTGATAAATGTATTTTAACCATGTATTTTAACTTTCAGGAAGGAGACACGGAGGACCCCTAAAAGACTTCCAAAATGAATAGAGAACCTTAAACATGATTATAACGAATACAAAAGTCTCGTTTCAGATCTGTTTACACAGGGGGGAGAAGGAGAACGTGGTGCAAAGGTGGACCAGTCCGGACACAGAGTGAGGGCTCCTCCGCCATTGCGCACGAAAGAGGAACGAGCATGGCTGGATTAAGCCTTTCCAGGTTACTGAGAGAACAATGTACGCAGATCAACTGAAAGGCGAGGGTTCGACATGGTGCAACTGGAGCCAGTGTGCAGCCACACAGCCCAGAGATCGCTAACTGAAAGCAGGAGGAGACGAGACAGCAGCAGCTGAAAAGTCTGACCCTGCCGCAGCAGCAGGCCCGCAGCAGGAAGGAGGGGCAGCAGAACCCCCGCAGCACGGGCCTGGCCTGGCCACAGCAGAGAAAAGAGTTTCTCAGAGCGCAGCAGCAGCAGCACACAGCCTGGCTGTGACCGAGGAAAGGAAGTGAGGGAGTGACTCATTCAGCAATGTTTCGATTGCGTCAAAGTACACTACATACAGAGACTCTTAAACACATCTCATTAAAGAACACACATAGTCTTATCACACACCAACTCATACTTTTCATTCACTGATATTGCAGACATCAAGAGCCAGAATAAAGCTCTTTGTACGTGGGGCTGAGGTAGTCTACCTTCAGAACCCTGAAGCAAGAAGAAAGAAGAAAAGAAAAACACACATTGTAACTTTAACATTTACACATATAAGGTTATAAACTGTGATTTGCTAAATTAGGGGGGAACACATTATTTTTTCCTTTACAGGTTGTCCTGGACATTGCTTTCCTTTACAGGTTGCCTTGGACTCTTCAGAAAACGGAATTGTAAAAAAAAAAAAAAACACTCTGTAACCTTAACACTTACACATATAGGGCTATAGATAACAGTTTACTAAATAGTGGGAAACTTAGAGGGACAACACATTTATTGTGTAATAATGGTTTGATACGTCAAAAGGGGGTGGAACAGGGCAAAGTACGGACACCATAACGAACCAGCACTCCCTCCAGTTATTCCAATATGGCTACAGGTAATAATAACCATTACTCTAATGGGTATAATGATAATAAAGACTGTACACCACCATGTATTTTACCTATACTGGAGTGTGAGGAAGAGCAAGAGTAACTGCTGTAAACCAACCAGTCTTGGGGATGACTTTAGGGCAATGATGTCACTTCCTCCATTGATAGGGTTAAACTTGGCCGCCTGGGGCAGAAGGGGCTGTGGGAGAATTTTTCCTGTCAAAAATTGGTTGGTAGGCTGCCGGACAGGTTTTCGCTCTCACTTGTTAGTAAAATGTTCACTCACATGTTTATCAAGTGTTGAACATATGTAAATACATATTTGGAGGAATTACTATGTGTTGACGTATCTTGTTGATATGTCAAAAGGGGGAATTGAAGAGTAACTGTTTATTTTACCTTGGGTGTATCGACAAATATCTTTCAATTATGATTACTTATCTTAGTATCTATAATTACATAATCATTGTGTGAAACCTTGTATTTTATATGCATTAACCAATACTCACATTGTATCTGATCATTTTTATTACTCACAGTGTATTTTACACGCATTTATATAGAAGATTAACCAATAACCACAATATATATTCTTTACACATATAGTAAAACATTGTTTGATCAGGCATGTGGGCATGTGACTAACACAGACTTTATTATGACAAATTAACCCACATGATACATAAGGCATTTACTAACACATAGGATCTATTATATGGCGGACTAACCACGCGCTACCAACACATTAACATATAACATATGAAATCTATTGTGTGACTTGCGTAGCTCATGCTTGAAACATTTCGTTCACTGCATGTCTCTGACTAACGGCCATCAATCATCGGCTAGTGCACTCTGTATGAACTGAATTGATACAAAGGAGACTTCGGGACGAACAGTGCGGCCTTTCTCTCTGTGCGTGCAAAGTCCTTCACCTACCAAAGCGGGAGGAGGACGCGCGCACATAGGGAGGGCGGCACTGTCTAATTACTGAAACAATACCACACTGTCTGACTGGACCCAGTCAATTCTTGAAACAATACCACACTGTCCGGCTGGACACAGTCAAGGCCAAACACTAGTGGTCCGGTCAGACCTGCGAAACTTGAGTACTAACACGTGAGATTATGCATGCTAACATGAGATGATTTTAGCAACGCCTCATCAGCAGGTTTCACGTCATTTGGGGTATAAACATGGAGTCAGATCAGAGGGGGGTCAGAACTTATGCTGGGACGGCTGTTAGACGGTCTTTCATGTGTGGGTTCTCCTGAATATTCAGTGCTTTGTAATAAATACTTGGTTTGCTTTCAACTTCACTCCACCTGTCTGCGACTCTCTATCAAGCGAACACGTAGGGGAGTTGTACCCCGGATGAGGAGTGGGTGTGGACCCATCTTTCATTTTCTTTTCTACAACACTATATTATTACTACTAATATTACTGTCATTAAACTGATACTGGGTTGTATAGAAATGTATAATAAAGAAGTAGAACAATATCACCACTCTTCTTAAGTACTATACTGTTGTATCTGTGATGGGATTGAATGTGATGAGGTTGAATGTGAGGGGGTTAAGAGGGATGGGGTTGAATGTGATGGAATTGAATGTGACTGGATTAAATGGGATGGGGCAAATGTAATGGGGTTGAAAGTGATGGGGTTGAATGTGATGAGGTTGAATGTGATGGGACTGAATTGGACAGGGTTGAATGTGATGGGGTTGAATGTGATGAGGTTGAATGTGATGAGGTTGAATGTGATGGGGTTGAATGTGATGAGGTTGAATTGGACAGGGTTGAAAGTGATGGGGTTGAATGTGATGAGGTTGAATGTGATGGGACTGAATTGGACAGGGTTGAATGTGATGGGGTTGAATGTAATGCGGTTAAATGTGTCAGAATTGTATGTGACGAAGCTGAATGTGATTGTAATGGGCTTGAATGTGATGGGGTTGAATGTAATGCGGTTAAATGTGTCAGAATTGTATGTGACGAAGCTGAATGTGATTGTAATGGGCTTGAATGTGATGGGGTTGAATGTAACGGGGTTAAAAGTGATGAGGTTGAATGTGAATGGGTTGAATATGATGGAATTGATTGTGACGGGGTTGAATGTGATGTGATTGAATGTGATGGAATTGAATGTGATGGGATTGAATGTGATGGGATTGAATGTGATAGGGTTGAAAGTGTTATGAGGTTGAATGTGACGGGGAATGTGATATGTGTTTTGCTGATGTTTAGTCTCAAAACAAAGCAGTAAAATTTCTGGGAAACGTTTTAAACCTAACCACCCATTTTGCCCTCAAATGTTATTGTTTTATATATACAGGTGGCAGGTGTTTTCATAAAGCATCACAAGATGTATTACATTCTACAGTTTTACAACAGAACATCTGTAGTGTTATTTAGTGTCTGAATTTACTATAAAAATATTTGGTTTAAGTGTAGTGTTGGTGTAGTTTGAAGTTACAGCATGTATTACAGTAAAAAACTTTTTTTACAATAAATCACTGTAAAACATGTTACTCTATGATCAAATTACATAGTTCTACAGAATTAATACAATAAAACACTGTAATTATTTTTTACAATAATCATGTTATGTTAGAAATGTCCAGGACATTTAGTTTCCAGTAAATAGTGTAAAATTATAGACATACTTTGTATAGAATGACTGTAAATGAACCGTAAAATATTGGCAGTATAAACGCTGCAAAGTTACTGCGCTGCAGTTCTCAGCCAATAAGGCTTTGCTGTAAATAAAACGGCAACTTGCACAAATGTCTCTTCTGAACAAAAGTTTTGTCACCATTTCATTTTTAGACTTTCAAAAAACAAGTAATCAATTGTTTTTTCACATTAAAAGCAGCACATCTATTTAAAAAAACATGTAAATTGACATTCATATTGTCATTTCATATCAAATTGAAATTCACATTCATATTTGACACTAAAAAACATTACTATTTTCTTAAAACCACTTGTATTTTTCTTTTGAAAAAGTTTTATTGTCATCATTTCATTTTAAAACCAAGTGATCATTTTTTTCCACATTAAAATCCAATACACATATAAAACCAACATGTTAGAAACATTTTTTGTCACTTAAAATTAAAATTATTATTTTTTCCCTAAACCCCTTCTATAAAATATAATTCATTAATAAAATTAATTAACATTTTACACCCTTTTAATACACAACATTATTTTTTGGTGTGGATAACTTTATGCAAAAAAGGTAAAGGATGTCAGGAGGCAATAGGAAACAAAAAGGAAACTTTTGTTTAATGAAGAAAACTTTTTGGTTCCCAAGAGCTTTAAATAAGAACAATATTTAGATGCTAACTGTCAACAGGTGTGGCTGATTATACAAATAAAAAAATAAAAATAAAAAAATCCTGTCATTTTGTGTATATTTGTATTAATGACAGCACCAATAATAGAGAGAACACATGCTTTAATAGAAAGACATATAAAAATATCTTAATACACTTGAAAATGTATTATTTACTATACATATTGTAATTAGTGTATATGTTAAGTTAGTAATTGATGTAGTTTTATAAAATATACAAATAAAGGATGGGCATAGATGAAAGAAATTTATAATTAGTATTCAATTGGGATGCACCCATAGTGAAAATTTGGAGAGCTTGCTAGTTGGCTCACCAGCTTGCCAGTTCCGGTTGCTCAGACTGGAAGAGAGGGTCGAGTGGGAATAAACTACTGTTAAGATTTAATTTTAATATTTAAATATAAATCTGATAATGTTCTTCAGGAATGGTGCTGCTCTCTCTCATACAGAAGCTGGTCTTGGTGGTCTAATTCAGTGGGTGGTCTCCCTGCTGCTGCAGATTGTATTATAGGGGAACGGAGAGCGGATCATGCCCAAGACGCCGTCCATGTTTGGACGAGGTTCTCCAGGAGGCCATGAGAACTTCAGCCGCTGGATCAGAGAGGTGAAGAAGATGAAGAGCTCTGTCCTCGCCAGACTCTCACCCAGACACACCCTCGGACCTGCAGTAATATATATATAAATATACACACACTTTCTTAGCTTGTTAAAGATGTGGCTTGTTCACAGAATTCATTAAGAAAGTCCAGGTGATGCAAATTTCAAACCCTCATAAGAACTTGATAAGAACCTTGTCTCAGCAGCTAATCTAATCGTGTACATGGCCAAAAATAGGTCAATTATTCGATTACATTTAAGATAATACTAGGCTAGGCATGTACTAATGGGTGGGGAAAAAATACAGGCACAATTTTAATAGCAATTTTAACAAAGTTATATTCAAACTAACCTGGACGAACCTGCACGTCTAAAATTTGTGCCCAAAAACATCACTAAGGGCGTTTTTACACTTGTAATTTCTCTGGTCTGAATCAGTTGATGAGTTTGATTTTATCTGGAGCATTCCTTGGTTTGCTCCTCTGATTGGTTAGAGCTGTCTGGCACATGAGCAAGAACATAAATACAGCAAGAAGGTCCAGCATCTATATCTGTGCAGTGTAAATCGGTCTTGGCATGCGATTACTGATTTCACACCTGCAGAAATGAACCACACTAAAAGTGCAAACAAACCAGAGTCTGTTTTAATCAGAGCAGTCCTCTCTCCTTTCTTGCAAACTTAAGTAATCTGAGCCTCATTTATTTGGAACACGTTCTGTACTGTGGTATTTAGCCTTTTAGCTGGCTTAGCTATCTTATCCCAGACATGGGAGAAACTGTCATATTTAGGGACCTATTTTAGTTACGTGAAGGCAAGCCATTACCCATGCACTGCGCAGCATGATTTAGGGCATATCAGAGTGTCTTTGCTATTGTAACATCAGGAAAAGTACACCTTGCATGGCTGGAAACGCACAAAAGGCATGTACTAATCCTCTTAATTAATCATGGGGTGATTAAGGTGTAACGTGAAGTAAACCAATCAGCGTGTCACTTGCCCCCACATTCCCTTTAAGAGCCATTTGCGATCTGAATTTGGCAGACTGCTTTAAAGGTGCGCAAGAAGGTAATTTAACACTAACAAAATTAATTTGACAATGACCTAAAGTTTGTTGTTATTTTATCTTATGTTGTAGTCTGGTGCTGCCGTGTGTACATGTATGCACGACATGTGTGTTGCATGCACAATTCACTGCCAAGATAGCAATAATCATCTGACTGAAGATTTCTGCCTAGGTTCACTTCAGTCAGTGGCGTACCTGTGTTTTCCTTTGCCAAGATAGCAATACACCAGAAATTTACCTGAACACATCTAATTTCGAGTAAATCTTGTATTGGCTCCTGGCATAATTTATTCGCATAATAGATGTGCCCCCCCAACCTTCACTTGCCATCAGTGTGGAGTCTTGCCCACCAGTGCTACCTTTATATATTTTTTACCTGCCTGGTTACAGTGTTGTAGGTCATAAGAGCAAGTTAACGTTTACTGTACTACAAAGTGTAACTTAATGTTGGTTAATTTTCCCATGCAAATGCCTATAATGACTAGGGAAGATGTATCCTTGTTTACGCACTGCAGACACTCACCCATAGAAAATGGCAGAAAGAAGTCATTTTTACAGAACTGTCCTTTCTCATCTAGGAAGTTCTCCGGGTTAAACACATCTGGGTGCTTACAGTGGTTTCTGTCACTCATGATGGCTGTAGAATTAGCCAAAACCTGTGTTCCCTGCCATGGGAGAGAAAAAAACACTCCACACAATTAGTCAGTCAATTAATCTACATTTATAACTCTCTTATAACATTAAACTACAATTCTTCATCAGTACCGCTGGGATGTGGTATCCATGCAGCTGTGTTGGTTGTGTGGTCTCATGGACTACACCAAAAGGGGAGATGTTGGAACAGCGCAGAATTTCCTGAACAGTGGCGTGAGTGTAGGGGAGCTGTGCACGATCGTCCATGCAGGGAGAACGATCAAAACCCAGCACCTGAACTATCTCCTCGTGACAGCGCTCTGAGACGTGGAAAACCAGGAACACAAACATAAGAGAACATGATATAGTTATAGCATGAGCAGAAATAGTGCCAGCTTCGTCATTTGTACTTGTTAAAATGCAGTTAAAAGATCAATGATCTTTTTCAATGATAATCAATGTTCTTCTCATTACTCACACTGATTGCTCTCACTACCATTTATATAGTTCTAGAATGCTTTCACTACCATTCTCACTATTTTACAATATTTTTTTCTTAGCATTCATACTAATCTGTAATGTTTTCATCACTGTTCATCCTGTTCTAGAACGTCGTTTTTAACATTTACCATATTTTAAAATATTATCTGTTCTAGAATATTTAACTTTCCTTAACTCACCCTTCTAGAATGTCTTCCCTGCTATGCACACTATTCTATAATACTATCCTCATCATTCACACTGTTCAACAATGTTTTCCTAACCATCCACACTGTTCTACAACACTGTTTTCTCAGCATTGCCATAGTTCTGGAATGTTTTCCTTAGCATTCACACTTTTCTAGAATGTATCCTTGCCCTTAAGTCTCTTCTACAATGTTTTCCTAAGCATGCACACTGTTCCAGAACATCTTCAACGTTCACAGTATTTTAGAATATTAGCTGTACTCTTCACTCTGATCTAGAATATTTACCTCACCATCAACTCTGTTCTAGAATATTTACCTCACCATCCGCTCTATTCTTGAACATCTTCAACATTCACAGTATTTTAGAATAAGACCTGTACAGTTCACTCTGTTCTAGAATATTTACCTCACCATCGACACTGTTCTAGAATATTCACCTCACCAACAACTCTGTTCTAGAATATTTACCTCACCATCAACACTGTTCCAGAATATTTAACTCACCATCAACACTGTTCTAGAATATTTACCTCACCAACAACTCTGTTCTAGAATATTTACCTCACCAACAACTCTGTTCTAGAATATTTACCTCACCAACAACTCTGTTCTAGAATATTTACCTCACCAACAACTCTGTTCTAGAATATTTAACTCACCAATTACTCTGTTATAGAATATTTACCTCACCATCAACTCTGTTCTAGAATATTTAACTCACCAACAACTCTGTTCTAGAATATTTACCTCACCAACAACTCTGTTCTAGAATATTTGACTCACCATCAACACTGTTCTAGAATATTTACCTCACAAACAACTCTGTTCTAGAATATTTACCTCACCAACAACTCTGTTCTAGAATATTTACCTCACCAACAACTCTGTTTTAGAATATATACCTCACCATCAACTCTGTTCTAGAATATTTAACTCACCAACAACTCTGTTCTAGAATATTTACCTCACCAACAACTCTGTTCTAGAATATTTGACTCACCATCAACACTGTTCTAGAATATTTACCTCACAAACAACTCTGTTCTAGAATATTTACCTCACCAACAACTCTGTTCTAGAATATTTACCTAACCAACAACTCTGTTTTAGAATATATACCTCACCATCAACTCTGTTCTAGAATATTTAACTCACCAACAACTCTGTTCTACAATATTTACCTCACCAACAACTCTGTTCTAGAATATTTACCTCACCATCGACACTGTTCTAGAATATTTACCTCACCAACAACTCTGTTCTAGAATATTTACCTCACCAACAACTCTGTTCTAGAATATTTACCTCACCAACAACTCTGTTCTAGAATATTTACCTCACCAATTACTCTGTTATAGAATATTTACTTCACCATCAACTCTGTTCTAGAATATTTACCTCACCAATTACTCTGTTCTAGAATATTTACCTCACCATCAACTCTGTTCTAGAATATTTACCTCACCAACAACTCTGTTTTAGAATATATACCTCACCATCAACTCTGTTCTAGAATATTTAACTCACCAACAACTCTGTTCTAGAATATTTACCTCACCAACAACTCTGTTCTAGAATATTTACCTCACCAACAACTCTGTTTTAGAATATATACCTCACCATCAACTCTGTTCTAGAATATTTAACTCACCAACAACTCTGTTCTAGAATATTTACCTCACCAACAACTCTGTTCTAGAATATTTGACTCACCATCAACACTGTTCTAGAATATTTACCTCACAAACAACTCTGTTCTAGAATATTTACCTCACCAACAACTCTGTTCTAGAATATTTACCTCACCAACAACTCTGTTTTAGAATATATACCTCACCATCAACTCTGTTCTAGAATATTTACCTCACCATCGACACTGTTCTAGAATATTTAACACACCAACAACTCTGTTATAGAATATTTATCTCACCATCGACACTGTTCTAGAATATTTACCTCACCAACAACTCTGTTCTAGATTATTACCTCACCATCGACACTGTTCTAGAATATTTACCTCACCATCGACTCTGTTCTAGAATATATACCTCACCAACAACTCTGTTCTAGAATATATACCTCACCATCAACTCTGTTCTAGAATATTTAACTCACCAACAACTCTGTTCTAGAATATTTACCTCACCAATTACTCTGTTCTAGAATATTTACCTCACCATCAACTCTGTTCTAGAATATTTACCTCACCAATTACTCTGTTCTAGAATATTTACCTCACCAACAACTCTGTTCTAGAATATTTACCTCACCAATTACTCTGTTCTAGAATATTTACCTCACCATCAACTCTGTTCTAGAATATTTACCTCACCAACAACTCTGTTCTAGAATATTTACCTCACCAACAACTCTGTTCTAGAATATTTACCTCACCATCGACACTGTTCTAGAATATTTACCTCACCAACAACTCTGTTCTAGAATATTACCTCACCATCGACACTGTTCTAGAATATTTACCTCACCAACAACTCTGTTCTAGAATATATACCTCACCAACAACTCTGTTCTAGAATATATACCTCACCATCAACTCTGTTCTAGAATATTTAACTCACCAACAACTCTGTTCTAGAATATATACCTCACCAACAACTCTGTTCTAGCATTCACACTGTTCTAGAATTTTACCTCCACCTATCACATTGTTCTCTTCAGCATTCACACTGTTCTACAATTTCCCCTCCACCATTCACACTGTTCTACAATGTCTTCTTCAACATTCACAGTATTCTTTATTGTCTCTATATTGTCTATACCATTTTAGACTGGTTCACCCAACCATTTACATTATTCTACAATGTTTTCTATAATTATGTCTTTTTGTTTACATACTTCTGGAATACTCTCAACCATGTACACTGTTCTAGGATGTTTGACATTGAGGAACCTTTTTATTTTTTGGGGGGTTGGAGGTGATTTCTCCACAATTTAGAACTGTTTTAGAACTAGAACATAATACTGTTCTAGAGTATGTTCCCCACAGTCCACACTGTTCTGGAAAGTATTTCTCGCCATTTAAACTGTGCTAAAAAAACATTTTTCTATCCACTGTTCACTTTTCTATTATAATATTGATTATTGTGGATCTGTAACAGTACCTTGCACATCAGGGTGGTCCATTATGTAAATGAGGCCCCATCTAAGAGTGGTAGCTGTGGTGTCGGTCCCGGCAAGAAAAAGGTCAGAGGTGGATATAATCATGTTCTCTTCATGGAATGTAGATTCTTCCTTTGCCTCTTGCTGCTCAAAACAAGAAGAGGATGTTTAGAAAACGCTAAATGACTCATGGCTTGCTACTTGCACTTTAACGCGGCCCCTGTTGAAGACCAACCTTCTGCATCTTGCCACTATCAGAGGCACACTGCTCAGCCCAATCAGCTCTCCCTTCTGCCCTGCCTCCAAACCCAAACATCACCCATTGCCTTTCCCAAAATACTTCTCCCATTTTGTACCATTTGTTAAATTTGATTGAGATAAAATCAGGCGGCATAATTACCCTTTAAAAAGATTCTTGTTCAGTCATTAATGCTTAATGCATTAGCACTTTCCACTTACAAGATACAACAAATTGCTTGTTCAGAAGCTACAACTGAAGATATGTGATGGATTGAAGTGTGCAAACACATAGAGACCAATCACTATAGAGAACAGAGTCAGAATCCTAAGCGAACATTAAACTTAGTCTTAAACTACATGTGCCTTTTAGTAGCGAATTACTATTTAGCATTCTTAATTCCATTCTGAATGAATTCTTATTTGTATAGATTAGCAAAGAAACTTTTATCTGAGAAATTCCTTTCATGACAAGTATGTGGTTTTGATACCTAGCTATGTTTGGAGGGCCTCTGAGCAAGGTCCTTAACCTTAACTGCAACAGCTGCCCACCACTCCAGGCACGTGGTCTCAAAAAATCACCTTGGGGAGTGGCCAAATTTCACTTGTGCCCAGCACAAGTATTGTAAATATATGCATATTATTGCCATCGACGATCCTTATATGTTTTATTTTTCTCTGCATTTGATTTCTGATAATATTTTGTCCTAATGTTTTCACCTTGGTCATCTCCACCAGGTAGGCATCAATGAAGTCCCGCAGGTTTTCTGGGTCCAGAGTCTTCCTGTGTTCCTCTACAACCTCACGAATGAAGCCTTTCAAAGAACAGGCATTTCTCCAGATCTTCTGGTGAGGCCCCGGAAAGTGTTTTATGAAGGGAACCAAGTTGAAGACCTACAGGACCAAAAAAAATCCACATTTCTAGTTAATTTTGTGATGAATGGACCAATAGAAATTCTCCACAATTAATACAATAAAAGTTAATTTATTACTAATTAACAGTTACGTTAATTTATGCTTTAAGGTGTCATATTTAAAAGATACGAAGTCCATGAAAGGTCTAGTCAACATTATATTAAATAGCTGAATGCTTAGCAGCTGAGATCTTGTTGGTTGTTACCTGTGCTACCATTGATCCAGCAAGCCAAATGTTCTCATTTATAAGTTTCAGCAGATGAGCGAAGCGCTTGTCTTCATAATCAAAGCGGTCTCCAAAGACGATGGAGCAGATGATGTTGGAGACTGAGTTCATAATAGGATGGATAGGAAAAAAAGCCTTCCCTTCAAGACAAGTGGAAAAGGCATAGACTAGATTAGAAAGAATACACTGACAGAACACTTTTTGTATTTTATAGAGACAGTTCCAACCAGACTATGAATAAAATCACTTGAGAATACTTTTAAACTTTTTTAAGTTTGTGAAAGTATTTTGTCCTTATGTAGTTAAGTAGTTCTTGCTATAATATGAAATAGAACATTACACAAAAAAAATAAAAACTGATGCTCTCAGACACATTTAGAGCCCTATTTTTTTAATCAATTGCAGATCGCACAGCTGGATTTAGTTGGTGTGTCTTTTAGTCAACATTTTAGTCTAGTTTTAGTCTAATATCTTTTAGTCAAATAAATTGTGTGTATTATGTATTTTTATTGTGTTACTATTTTAAATGTAAATTTACATTGTGTTACTATTTTTAAATGTAAATTTGTACGATTTATTACTGCTAAAACTAGTGAACTGTAAAGATGATACAAATAAAGCCAAGTTTCTCAAATTACACACTTACTGAAATAGAGATTTATAGTAATATTACTGGCTTTCAGTAGACTGCACTTACATTATTTAACAAGTGTATTTAAAACTCATGCAGTCCAGTAACATTGAGCGTTAGGAAAAAGACAGGAAGAGCTGCTTTTCGATGAGTTTACTGGTGACCGCTAGAGTCTGAGTCAAGACCAAAACTGGAAAAAAATGAGCCTAAAAACAAATTAGGATTTAAAAATAAAAACATTAAAGTATCTTTCCTATTTATCAATATTATTCTTAATCTGTCTCTTCTCAAACTTAATCAGAAGTCACCACATGAAGTCAACTGAATCAAATTGTATTTATTTTTATTATAAAATATAAAAACCGATCACAATTTGCCCTCAAACAACTTGTTACTAAGGTTGACTAGCTTGTACTCTCCCACGTAACATTAGTATTTAAGCTAGCTCATCACTAAGGTTAGCTAGCTTGTCACTAAGGTTAGCTAGCTCATCACTAAGGTTAGCTAGCTTGTCGCTGAGGTTAGCTAGCTCGTCACTAATGTTAGCTAGCTTGTCGCTAAGGTTAATTAGCTCGTCATTAGCTTTAGTACTCTCCCAGGTAACATTAGTATTTTAGCTAGCTCGTCACTTAGGTTAGCTAGCTTGTCGCTAAGGTTAGCTAGCTCGTCATTAGCTTTAGTACTCTCCCAGATAACATTAGTATTTCAGCTAGCTCATCACTAATGTTAGCTAGCTTGTCGCTAAGGTTAGTTAGCTTGTCATTAGATTTACTACTCTCCCACGTAACATTAGTATTTTAGCTAGCTCGTCACTAAGGTTAACTAGCTCATAACTAAGGTTAGCTAGCTCGTCACTAAGGTTAGCTAGCTTGTCGCTAAGTTTAGCTAGCTTGTCACTAAGGTTAGCTAGCTCGTCATTAGCTTTCTACTCTCCCATGTAACATTAGTATTTTAGCTAGCTTGTCACTAAGGTTAGCTAGCTCATCACTAAGGTTAGCTAGCTTGTCGCTAAGGTTAGCTAGCTCGTCATTAGCTTTAGTACTCTTCCAGGTAACATTAGTATTTTAGCTAGCTTGTCACTAAGGTTAGCTAGCTCGTCATTAGCTTTGGTACTCTTCCAGGTAACATTAGTATTTTAGCTAGCTTGTCACTAAGGTTAGCTAGCTTGTCGCTAAGGTTAGCTAGCTTGTCACTAAGGTTAGCTAGTTCGTCATTAGCTTTAGTACTCTTCCAGGTAACATTAGTATTTTAGCTAGCTCGTCACTAAGGTTAGCTAGCTTGTCGCTAAGGTTAGCTAGCTTGTCACTAAGGTTAGCTAGCTTGTCGCTAAGGTTAGCTAGCTCGTCATTATCTTTAGTACTTCCCCAGGTAACAATAGTATTTTAGCTAGCTCGTCACCCTTTTAGGCATTAAACATCGCTAAAACTAAACCGAAGACATATTAAACAAGCCATGTTACACGGGTTATCTGCCTCCAGAAATCTGAACCAGCTTACCTTTCTAAATATCTTGGTGACGAGTAATATGCCACAAAATGTTTTTATTCCTCATATTTTGCGTGGGAGAAGATCCGCTGTATGAATGAGTGAGTAAAGGGGTTTAGGGGAACCAGTCATAATGTTATAGTCATAGTCAGTCATAGTTCTCCATTTACTGCTCAAAAATATTATTTATTACAAATAATTTCCCCATTTGTCAGTCTTCGACATTTTCGTTTAGTTTTTATTAGTTAACTAAAAAGCCATTCCAGTTGACTCTACCTCATAAAGCTGACTGAGAAAATAATGCCAGGATCTGCAACGCTGTCATCTAAGCAATAGGTGCTACTTTGAAGAATCTAAAAATATTTTTAAAAATTTCTCCTGTTAAAAATTAATCCCCTATCCACAGGAATGTATCACAATAGCTAATCTTAAACTACCTTCATGCTTTAGCATCTCTTCAACAAGGTATCGTGCCTCCTCAGCCACGCGCTCCTCCACACTTTTCTTCCCCAGACCAAAATCACGCAGAGTGTGCAGAGCAAACCGGCGCTGCTGTTTCCAAGCATTACCATAAGGGGCCATCACAATACCTGAGAAAAGCAGAAGAGGATGGAGATATAGAGACATATGTAGGATTTTACAGAGTGGTAGAGACTTAAGAATGTTTATTGTAAGAGAAGATACTGATTCATTTTTTACTGACCCAACCCTTCAGTGATCCAGTCCATTATTGGCACATGTGGTCTTCCAGAAAACACAGATCCATTATGAACGAAAGCCTCCTTCACAATCTCCATCTTATTTAGCACAATTATTGGTCTTCCACCCAGGTATAGACAGGACATCTCACCATAGGTCTCCATCTGAAAGAGACATGAAACCTTTACTATAGGAAAAGTTTGTCCATTAAGCAAATTTTGTAAATCTTAAAACACCACTAGACTGAACTGATCAAAGGTTTCATAGCAAATATATGACCTAAGACTGAACAAAAAATCCTGATGACTGCCAGTTTCATCATAATGTTTTTGATGGTCTTTCACTTGAGTGTAGAACTTCGTACTTTTTTTCAAATTGACTGACCATCAGGTCTTCCAGTATTTTTTCCCCTTCATAGTCATAGTCAAGAACTATAAATCTTGCCATAATATGGATTAGAACATTACTCAAATACTGTAGAGCTATTCATTGTACAACAACACACACAAATTATGCTTTAAAACACATTAAGCGAATTCTGTAGATCTTAAAACACCACCAAACTGAACTGATCAGGCTTCATAGCGAATATAAGACTTAAGTTTGAATAGAAAACATATTTACAAAGCTTAATCATTTTTATTTATTTTTATTTCATTTCCTTGTATGACTTTGGGTTGTATCAAAATTTTACCACATCACAGTGAACAGTTTAAGCTTTACACCCAACTAAGTATGCAGACAATATGAGAAATATTAAGAGGGAAATTAATATCAATTATTGATAAACATGAACAGCAGCAAGGGTCCTTAGTCCCTTTGAATATAAAACAATAGTATGAAGGTTGTGATTTCACTGATGTCAAATATTACTTCCTTAGAGGGGCGGAGTTATCCGAAGATGATTGCGTGAACAGGGAACTCCTGGATATGTTTAAATAGCTTAATATCTCTATGGAAATATCTAAATGAATATTTAAAATGCCTAAAAATTAAGGACTGATTAGTTAAACTAAGGTTTGGAGGAGAACTGGAAATATGGAACCTTATTAAGAACAGGGTTGGCAAAGACTTGAATAAGATAATTTCCTCAAAATTATAAGGGGCAGTTTCCAAGACAGGGATTAAGCCTAGTCTATAGACACTGTGCAGCTTGAATTTGTCACGTTTTTGTCCTGTCTTCTGTGCCCTCCCTGCTGCATCCCTGACAGATTTTGGAAGTGTCAGTGTGTCTTTGCTATCGTAATGACGAGGAAAGTACTCCTTGCACGACTTGAAACATGAAAACGACATGTACTAATTCTCTTAATTAATCATGGTTGTATTTTTGGCTCAACATGCAATAAATCAGTCAGTGTGTCAATTGCCCCCACATTCCCTTTAACCTTTTATCGCAGATTCAATTTTATGCAATTTTTTTAGCTGATTTGCACTACTACTCTATATCTTAAGTTTTACTTATAGCACAATGACCATTCAGGGCTTAAAGTAGACAATTGGATCAAAACAATAATTCCCTTTTAGACTTTTATATCCATTACTTAGGTTCCATTTGAGAACATCAAATGCAGAAGAAAATGTAAAAAAATAAAAAATAAAAAAAACTGCTATTATTTTCAGTTTTTACAATGTGTGTATAAATGTTACCTGTCACGCTCTACATTTCCTGATTCAGTAGGGTCTTGACAAACAAATTACAAAACATTAAAAAAGATACAAGAAAGCATTGATAAGCTACAGAGCATTATATTAGATGTCCACTAGGCATCTTCAAACGGTTCAAAACCTCTCCAGAGTGTCCCCAACCTCTCCAAATACACAGAAGAAATCTGTCACTATACAAAAAAAATATTTTTTTTATTGTTTGTGATAGAACAAACTAATGTAAGTCAATATTAATATATTTTTTTGATGAAATGACACACAAAGTCACATGTGTGCACTTTGTGTGCTCCCTGGAGTTTATAGTTGTGATTGTATTTTTTCCGGTGACTGCGCACTGGCTCTGTGTCCTTGTGTGTGGGTAAAAAGCAGTGGTGTACAAACAATTAGCTTGCGAGGTGCACCTTCAGATTAGCAATCTTAGACATCTGATCAATATCAGTATAAACATTGTTGCTGGTGTCTGCAAATCCAAGGCATGAAGCATGCGTGGAATAGTTACGTAATTCTTGGAAGAGTATCTGGCAGCGTTCCAGTGGAACACGTGACAAGAGTTACAAACTTACAGCAAGAGTAAACATGCCCCTGTAGGAAGGAGCTGTTTTCCTGACATGCATATCATCGCTGTTCAGTGGAAAAACAAGTATCTCCATTTTTTGTAGAGTTTAATTTGCTAAATAATTTGAACACAAAGACTGTCCCTTACTCTGTATCAAATCTTCTTGATGAATGGACCAAAAATAAATTCTCCAAAATTACCTGATGGTTTCATCTCTCTCCTGGAAAGTTGCTGTTTGAAGATACATGTTTTTCATTGGACACTGACGATATACACAGTTATGCACTGCTCCATAGAAAAACAGGAAACTGACCGATCTGACGAGGTCCATTGGGTTCTGAAAGAGCTGCATCAGGTTTCCCACAAAGGGTAGAGGTTTGGGTCCGGGGGGGAAGCGTCTCCTGGAGGAGTTTAACCTGAAAATCTCCAGCAGAACCAGAGAGAGAAGACCACCCAGCAGGGCCAAGCCCACAGACGTCCAGTCCAGATATCTCAGCACAGACTCCATTCTGAGAGAACTGCTGAAGAGTTCAGCAGTTCAGAGCTTTATACAGGAAAAACTGGTAGAGGGAGGGGGAAAAGAAAGAGAGTGAGGGAGAGAGAGAGAGGTCGCTTTGCTTTAAAAAAAACTCGACAGACAAGTTTCTAGGAATTCACACACACACACACACTTCTGAAAAAGAAAACGCCTAAAGAGAAAGCCAAGTTTAATGAAGTACAGAAATCTGTGGCATGTAAAAAGTACAAGCAATACAAGTAATTGAGGAATGCTGCACTTTTTAATGATGCAATCTCATATCAGCTTTCAGAATTTCACATTGTAAAGGAAGGTGTGGCTTCCTGAGCTGCTTCTATTGTTTAGGTTGAGGCTAATGGTCTGTAATCTTTGGCCAACAGCATGAAATCCATGTGCACTTTTCTGTTCCATCGAGATTACATTATCTGCCCAGGGTTCAATTTAATTCATTCCAAATGATCTCTACTGTCATTATACTGATACTGGATTGTACACAGAGATGAATAGTAAAGAATTACTACACTACTGTTTTTAGTACTTAAATACTGTATCTGTACCTACTAGAGTATTATTTTTCCTTACACTTTTACTTAACTACATATTTGGATGAGAATACTTTTACTCTGCATTATGTAGCATATGTGCTGCATCATTACTGGTTACAATCATCTGCGATCTGCCTTTTGCTCTGCTGCCTACCTGCAATATGCTATTCAAGTACAAGCAGCACGTGTGTGATCAAGGTAGAGTTATTACTGACTGTAGAGAATATGTAGTCAGTGATATGAATGTGATGGGGGGTGAATGTAATGAGGTTGAATGTGATGGGATTGAAAGTGACAGGGTTGAATGTAATGAGGTTAGATGTTTTGTTGTACTTTATTAGCAGTTAAATACGCCAAATATGTGTAACTTTTATGGTTATTGTAAAGCTTCTTTATAGAATTATAATATTTTTATATCAAAACTTATTTTTTCTGAAGTTTGTTTTAGTGCTGAAAGTTAGACAACATGTGGATTTTACTCAATTCTCCTTCCATTTGTTTACTCAGTTATTATGTGTAAATGCTACAAAATCCAGCAGTTTAATCTTTTGTAAGGTTCTTCACACTTATACATCTCTCCTACAAACATGTTTCATTAGAACTAAAATGATTTTTCTTCTTTTTACCTCTGAACCTTCATTTGTACAATAAAAGTGACGGTTGCTGTGTTCTATTACTGTAATACTTTAGAGAAAATTACAGATTGCTAGGTGTTATGGTTGGGGTAGGTGTTGGATCCAAGTGCAGAGCAGATAGGAAGATTTATATAATACATATATAATATGTAATACATATATAATACATATATATTTGTGTATTTATTATTTAATTAAAATGGATATAGTACTATTATTGATCAGTCAGTTCTATTTATAGTTTTGAAATAATGTCGTATGAAATGTGTCACGAAGGAGACTGGAGAACAAAAACTCACTAGAAGTGTAGGAAAAAAGGTAGGTGTAGAGGTGTAGGAAAAAAGGCGGGAAACAGAACGAAGAAAACGCTGCAAATGGTGTGTACAAACAAAAGACAGCTTTCAGCTTCAAATAAACCAAACTAAAACACAACCAAAATCTTTTTTTCTTTTTTTTGTGGCTTTCTTTTCAGATCTCTTCGCTTTTTTTTTGAGCATTTTGCTTTTTTTAAAAAACGTATTTTCTTTTCCTCTCTGTTACTGGTCACCCCTCTACAAAGGTGCGACAGTGATGTCTGGTTTGACTGAGGTTTATATAGCGTGCTGTACAGGTGCAGCTGCTTGATGCTAATCACCGACAGGGATTCTGGGATTTGGAGTATTGAGATCCAACTCAGTCATTTCTTCCCCGTGTCTACCAGCCCCCCTGCTGGCAGTCTGTGGTGCCTTACTGCCCTTCACACTAGATGCTACGGTTGTAGCTGTATGATTTGAATGAAGTACAGGAGACGTATTGCATGCTGTTAAGTTTATTTAAATGTAATTAACAGTGGAGAGAAAGACAAGTGAGGCTAAACTGCAGGATAAACAACAGCCGGGTGTCTGCATCACTCGGTTTGAACAGGTCTGGTTCTTCTTTTTCCTTTCTCAATAGCGTAGCAAAGTGGATGAGCTATGGTTTTATACTGTGGAGACAGAACAAGATCACAATTACACAATCTGTTCACAATAAACTATTTCCATAAATTAGCTCTCCTCTAAAATCTAAAGTGTTACAAACCTGATTGCACTCAGAATGGCCGTCACCATAACGTATCTTTGTAGCGATGTGTTCACATGTGTTTGAAAATTTCCAGGTTCCACATCTTTTATACATATTTGTAATACTTCTCGCCATCTCATCCCATGATCTGGGCTTAACTACAGGGCCGTTTGTTCTATTTTCCATATAGTTGAAGACCTCATAGGGATCTCTTAGATTTCCAAAAACACAGCCATTTTCTCCTACACAAACACACACACACACACACACACACACACATTAACAGAAATCAGAATATTTTTAAGAGAAACTCTATAGATGTAATCTTTCATTTGTTTTCTCCCAAAATTTAGAGATACAAAAACATCACCTTTGACTGATAAGATTTAACAATAATCACCACCTGTTTAGCTTTTGTTCTACTCGGGCCCCCAAGACCAATCCACATACTGCTACTCTGTGCACATGACTGCCGAACACCAGCACTATTTTACACCAGCTGCTGGATTTCCAATAATAAGGAGTAGATTTTGAAATATACGACTCCAAATACAAATCAAATGCACATTATATTGCATATAGCACAGCTTTCTTCTGATTGGGAAACACAAACAATATCCTGTAAATTGTCAGTTCTAGAAACAACTTGAAAAAAACAATTTATCCATTGAATGTGGAAGATGAGCAGCTATTTAGCTAATTAGTTTAAACTTCAGTTAATTAAGTATGTTTCTCCTTTTAGTTTCTCCTTTCTTTATTTATTTTTATTTCTTTCATTATTTTATTTTTAATTGTTTTGTATTGTTATGTTTAACTTATTTAAATTTCTTTTTTCTATTTTATATTCTTTTCTACATGTTTTCTATATATTCTTCTTCTTATTATTATTAGTACTATTTTTATAATTTTTATTTATTTTTATAATTATTATTATCAATATTATTTATTGTACTATGTAAAAGTTGTTTTAGCTTGTTTTTCTATTTTATTTTATCTTCTTCTTATCTTTATTTTAATTTCTTGTCAGTTAAAGCTCAAGCTTGATTTTTTAAATCTATTTTATCTTTTATTCATTGTTATTTTATTTTATTTTTTTTTCATAGTTAGTAGTTTTCATTGTCAATCCCTGTTTTTGTAAACTTTCGGCTACATTGAAAATGAGAGTTGACTTCAATGTACTTCCGAGTCAAAATAAAGGTTGATTGATTGACTGTTTAATGAAAAGTTAAATATATTAGAATGCCAGAGGCTGTAAAACTCTCCATAGACTATGTGCTATAATGTTCAATCTATAGAATTTTAAGTATTTTAGTTTAATTAGTTCAAAATAAAGACTAAATACAAATATGTATTTTATTTACCTGACCAAAACATTTGAAATGAAAGTAACTGATGTGAAAAAACCTTAAAACATTAAATTGATTTACAATTTAGGCATAACAACTTCAAATCCTCACAGAATTTAATTAGTAACACAATGAGGGTCACAAATAACAGTACTTGTGACAGTAATAAACATTGTTAAATAGAAAATAATCTCTGAATTAATCATAAATTGATACTAGTTAAGACATTATTAAACAGTACTATATTTTAATGCTTAGTAATATTATATATGATCATATTCATTATTTGAGACATTAATTAAATGATTCTGTAATAATTGATAATGTCTTAACTAATGTCAATTAATTATTTGAGACATTCTGTAATAAGTACTGTCAATTAATGTACCCTTATTGTAAAGTGTTCCATTTAATTTGATTTAATTCAGCGTATCCAGGCTTACAGTGTATGAGATACTGAGTGCTCAGCAAATAACAGTTTGGCTACAGCTTTCTCTACAACTTCAAACTAGACCAGTGTTGCAGCTGCTTTGTTGTTTAAACATCGATGTTTAATGTTAACACAAGCCACAACCACAACCGATGACATAATATTATAACACTGTGAATTACAGATGATTTATTGTCATGTATACTGAACAGGTTGATGCACATACTTGTCATTTCAAACGTATCCTGTACTGCTGTCTTATTAGGCAGTGCATTATTTAGCCCTTCTCCGACATACACGGCGTAATGGTTGTAGAAATAACAGTGTCCGGGATATCTGATAATATCACCTCTTTCAACCTGTAAAAAATAACAAAACAACAGTGATTATAGAAAATACAACAGAAATGTGTCCTGTAAATGTAATTTTCTATATATCTGCAATAAATTACTGAATTATTTAGTATTCAATGTATTCCATGAATTGACTTGTTTTGGTCATCATACATCCTTACTTTTTGTATCACTACTCCTCTAATGCACACAGGGGTCAAAAATGACCCGCATTCATTTTCTATGCCAATTAATGTATGGCTGAAGGTTTCTTTTACACAAATCTGCATTTTTATTATCCTTTACTACTTTATAAAGAAACACACAGTTCAGACATGATCCACAATTACCATTTCTCTCACCTTCATTTAAAAACTGCATTTTGTTTTTATTTGATAATCTGAAACATTTAAGAGTGACAAACATGCAAAAAAAAAATTCACATCTATATTCTAGTTTAATTAGTTCAAAATAAAGACAAAATACAAAAATATTTTGTTCACCTGATCACATAAATTGAATTACAGTTTAGGCATAACAACTTTAAATATTCAGTATTCAACGTATTCCTTGAAGTAACTTGTTGTTGGTCATTATACAGCCTTTTTTACTTCTTTTTTACTGTTTGAATAAAGGCCCTTTTTGTATCACTACTCCTCTAATGTACACATGTGTCAAACATGACCCCCTTATTAATTTTCTATGCTAACGGTTTCTTTAGCACAAATCTTAATTTTTATTATACTTTATTACTTTATAAAGAAGAAGCTTCTGTATTTCTACATCAAGTTTACACACACGGTTTAGACACGACCCACATTTACCATTTCTCACTTAATACAAATAATAAAAACCTTAACCATTAAAAATCTGCATTTTGTGTTAACTTGTGTTGTCTTTGACTAATATTTCAATTTATTTGATAATCTGAAACATTTAAGAGTGACAAACATGCAAAAAAAGAAATCAAAAAAAGAAGGGCAAACAGTTTTTCACATCACTGTAAGCTACTGATCAAAGCTATTCATTATTACTCAATATAGATTTATAAACACATTATCATGATTGTGAGTGTTTTCCAAGTAATTAAGCTTTAAATAAAGTATAACTGATCAAACTAACAATGAGATTATTAATAATAGACTTAATATTAAAATCATACCTCAACGGAGAACCCGAGAAGTGCAGAGATCAGGACTAACTTTAGAATCATCTTCACAACCACCATCTTCACTAGACCTTCACTAAAACACAAAACTAAAGACAAACAACAAAAATAACAGAAACAGATATGAAATTATTGTATTGATTAAAAAAAGCTAATATTTGAATTCACTTGAAGGTTTAGAATGGGATCATAATGGATCCACTTTTTTAAACTCTTATAATGAAAAGTGCAAATCTGTAAAACTCAGAGTGTACAGTTTATATACTGTAGTAATTTATATAAATATAGAGCCCCACTTTCTAATCAGTGTCTGTAGTAAGTGTGTAGTTACTGTAGTGTAATTACTGGTGAAGGACGCATTGTTAAAGATTTATTACAGTTGTACAGCTCAGTACAGCTCCCGTCACACAACTAACTCAGTACAGTTATTAATAGTTTTAACATTATTTTTCTCTGCAGCCCCTTATAAGGGTGCTTAGCGTGGCAGCATCCCAATCCACTAGCCAGTTCGGCGGTAGAGCATTGGGCCGCAATGGCCCGGGTTTGATTCCCCTTGGGGTAAAGGTTCAGTAATAATAATGAATGGAAGTTAAAAATGAAGATTTGTGCTAAAGAAATTCTCAGCCATACATTAATTAACACAGAAAATGAATGTGGGTCATTTTAAACAACGTGTGTTAATTAGATGTAGTGACATAAAAACTATTTTCTTTTAGAAAGTATTAGTGAAAAAGTGAAATTAAAATAATGATCAGCGTTGATCACAAACAAGATATGTAAAGAAAACTTGCACTTCTAATAATAAAATAAACTGATTTCCTGCATCCCTTGTAGCCTGCATTAAATAACCTGGGAAATGAATGCAGGTCATGTTTGACCCGTGCATCTGATACACATGTGAACTTAAATTATAACATGTACAGCTGTAATTAATCTTTAACAAATTTAACAAAGGCTAATAGTGACACTTTTATGACATCATTGTTAAAGTGTAAATATACAGTTATTATATCAAATATGATTCATTCATGATCATAGCCCACAATTTAAACAAAATGAAATAGAGAAGATTCAGTTCTTCAATAGCCAGTCTTCTCCTAAATTAAAACTAAAATGATATGGTCACTAAATAATGAGAAACAGAAAGAAGAGAGTTCTAGGCTTACCTGTTGAGCAGATCAGGAGCAGATGCTGAAGACTGAATTCTGAGAGGGACTTAAATACTGTTGCCCTCTGACCAATCTAAGAACATTCATCACATCTAAGAGGATATTTCCACTGGAGTCAATGAGCTTCAGTTTTACATTGACCAGTGCTTTGCATAATTACAGATATGAAGACTGAATTCCATAACAGTAGTGAAGATAATCTCATGCTGTGGTCACATTTGCACACAGAGTGCACGATACTATGTGTGCAGACTTCCTATCACAGGTGATATGGGTTCCTCATGCAAAACTTCCTAACAAATACCAGTTACAGATGCAAAACATGAGTTTTATTGTTACTATGAAGGTCCCGGGACAGTTATTGACTGTTTGTAAAACATTTACTGCTCAGTAGGTGTGCAGTACATACAGTAATTTACTATTCTATACTACTGCAGAACTGTAGAACCCTGTGGTGCAAAGTAGAAATTAAAGACTATTAAGGCTTTTTTAAATGCACTTTAATATGAAAAATAATTAAAATGTTAAGGAATAAAGGCCAAGTTTTAAGGAAAACCACAGACTGTTGTACAAATTCAAACACTTTACTTTTTTTTTTTACATGTATAAAAGCTTTGTTGTTGTTTTAAGTTGTGAGAAGTGTGTACTATAAGTTAACCATTCTTTAAGATCAACTTCAGGTCAATGACATTACATTACATTACATTACATTTGGCAGACGCTTTTGTCCAAAGCGACTTACAATAGTCAAGTACAATGTAAAATAAGTTTAAAGGTAAAACATCTTTGGATAGGGATAAAAGGAGGTCAAAGGGGAATAATAGGATAGAGGAGTGAAGGAGGGGACGAAGGAAATGAGGTTAGAGTAGTTAGTGTGTTAGAGGTGTTAGGAGAGTAAGTGGTCTTTGAAGACCTCTGTCTTTAGGAGTTTATTAAAGATAGTCCTGATTCTCCTGATCTGGTAGTGGAAGGTAGTTTGTTCCACCATTGGGGAACTCTGTATGAGAACAGTCTGGATTGCTTTGTGTGAGTGTTTGCCAAAGCGAGGCGACGTTCATTGGAGGAGCGCAGCGGCCGGGAGGTAGCGTAAGCTTTCAGGAGTGAGTGCAGGTAGGAAGGAGCTGTTCTGTCATCACCTTGTAGGCGATTGTAAGCGCTTTGAATTTGATGCGAGCATCAACTGGTAGCCAATGGAGCTCAATGAGCAGCGGGGTGACATGTGCCCGTTTTGGCTGGTTGAAGACCAGACGTGCTGCTGCGTTCTGGATCATCTGGAGTGGTTTTACTACACAGGCCGGGAGGCCAGTTAGCAGGGCATTGCAGTAGTCGAGGCAAGAGATGACGACCGCTTGCACCAGGAGTTGGGTGGCCTGTTGCGTCAAGAACGGTCTAATTTTTCGGATGTTATAGAGCGCAAAGCGGCAGGACCGAGCAACTGAGGCCACATGGTGCGTGAAGGAGAGTTGGTCATCAACCAGAACACCCAGGTTCCTAGCAACCTTTGTCGGTGAGAGAGAGAGAGAGTCGATACTTATAGAGAAGTTGTGTTGAAAAGATGGTTTTGCTGGTATAAGAAGTTCAGTCTTTGAGAGATTTAATTGAAGGTGATGCTCCTTCATCCATGAGGATATGTCAGAGAGACACTGCGATATCCGTGCAGAGATTGAGTGATCTTCAGGTGAGAACGACAGGTATAGCTGGGTGTCATCAGCAAAGCAATGGTAGGAAAATCCGTGTGAGCGGACAACCTGACCAAGAGAGGTGGTGTATATGGAGAAGAGAAGGGGTCCCAGTACCGAACCTTGGGGAACCCCAGTGGATAAGGAGCGGGCTGAGGACAGCTGTCCTTGCCACGACACCTTGAACGAGCGCCCAGTGAGGTACGATCTGAACCATGACAGCACATTGTCTGCGATCCCCATGTTTGAGAGTATAGTTAGGAGGAAGTCATGGTTGACTGTGTCAAATGCGGCCGAGAGGTCCAGCAGAATGAGCACTGAGGACTGACCTGCAGCTCTGGCAGTTTTCATCGCTTGCTTTCAATGTTGCACATTGCTGTTTCAATGCTTTACATAGTTCCCAACAGCTTTAAATAAGAACCACTGTTAGTTTCTTACTGCCAACAGGTGTGGCAGATATCTAAAAAATACATTTAATGTTCAGTATATGTGCATAAATAAGAGAAAACACATACAAAACTCCATATTTAATAGGGGTGTCACGATTTCGATATTTCATCGAAATCGATCAAGATTTTGTCATGGTCTGGAGCCTCAGAGTCAAAAAGAGGATCGACAATCCCTCCCTCTAAGTTATGCAAGCAAGCGAGCGCTACGCAAATGGCGCAGCACGCTATGAAAATGGCGCAGCACACTGTAGCCGATGCCGCGGACACTGTGACTGCTCAAAGAGCAGCCCTTTCTCCAGAGAATGTGGAGATTCTCATCTTCTTAAAGAAAAACTTGAAAATATAAAAATAACAGCTGTTTTGTCTAGCCTCAAATATGTTAATAATTTTGGTACCGTAAGGAGCATTTTTCTCTCAGATAAAGTTAATAATATATCTTTGAAAAAAAAAAGTCTTATTTTTCATGTTTAACTGTTATAGTAGGATAGAGTTCAGTTTGTTAGGGCTCTAATTTTTCTATTATTTTGTACATGACTGTTCCTGTATTTTTTTGGTAATTATTTTGTTATGTTGCACATTGCTGTTTTAATAGTGCACACTGCTGTTACCAAAAAAAGCCACTAGATGGCATTACATATATATCTTAATTAAATTATTTAAATTTGACCATTAGTGCCTAATGTGGTGTATTACAGATCACATTGCATCACTTATATCAAGCCCACCTTTTGAAATAAGATATTGTAAATTTGATGAATCAAACCAATGACTGACCATAGACTAATCTAAAACTGGCATAGGCCTCTCTGCTGTAAAAAAAAAATAAAGAAAATCGAGAATCGGATCGAATCGAATCGTGACCCTAAAATCGGAAATAAAATCGAATCAAGGATTTAGAGAATCGTGACACCCTTAGTAATTAACATCTAAATTATATATTTTGTTTCCTGTAGTTGCAGATCAGACCTACACCAGCTCAGGAGGAATTTTGGACCTTTTCTCTTCACAAAACTGTTTCAGTTCAGCAATATTCTTGGTATATCTGGTGTGAATCGCTCTCTTGAGGTCATGAGGCCACGGTATCTCAATTGGGTTGAGGTCAGGACTCTCCAGTAGGGGTATTTTCTTCTGTTGAAGCCATTCGATTGTTGATTTACTTCTATGTTTTGGGTCGTTGTCCTGTTGCATCATCCATCCTCTGTTGAGCTTTAGTTGGTGAACAGATGGTCTTAAGTTTTCCTGCAAAATGTCTTGGTAAACTTGGGAATTCATTTTTCCGTTGATGATGGCAATCCGTCCAGACCCTGAGGCAGCAAATCAGCCCCAAACCATGATGCCCCTCCACCATATTTCACAGTTGAGTTAATTGGTTTTGTTTATCCACACATAGCATTGTGTGATCTTCCAAACAACTTAATTTTGGTTTCATCTGTCCACAGTATATTTTGCCAGTAGTGCAGGTGCTCTTTTGCACACTTCAAATGTGCAGCAATGTTTTATTTTTTTGGACAGCAGTGGCTTCCACCATGGTGTCCTCCCATGATCTCTATTCTTGTTTAAAGTTTTCCTTATTGTAGATTTGTCAACAAAATGTTAGCATGTGCCAGAGATTTCGGTAAGTCTTTAGCTGACACACTTGTAGATCGTCTGTCTTACTGTGGACACATGAACATCAAGGCTTTTACAGATATTTTTGTAACCCTTTCCAGCTTCATGTCAACAGGGTTCACATCAAGCAATGCTTCTTAAGAACAGCAAACTCAAAACTGGTGTGTGTTTTCTATAGGACAGGGCAGCTTTAAGCAACACATCCAATATCCTCCCATTGATTAGACTTCAGGTTGGCTGACTCCTGGCTCCAATTAGCTTTTAGAAAAGTCATAAGCCTAGGGGTTCACATATTTTTTCCACGCTGCACTGTGAATGTTAACATGTTGTGTTCAATAAAACCATGCAAACATATATTTGTGTGTGGTATTACTGTGTTTGTCTATTGTTGTGACTAGATGAAGATCAGAACACATTTATTGACCAATTTACGCAGAAATCCAAGTCATCCCAAAGGGTTTACTTACTTTTTCTTGCAACTGTATACATGACAGAATTCATTCACTATATAGTGCTCTCTCTTTCTCTCTCTCTCTCATGATATGTATATACATATATAGACCGTTACCATTCAAAATTAATATTTAAATGAACACTACATAAGTATAACAAGTATTTTAGGTTAGTCTTGATATAAAGCTGATAAAGTTCTTCAGGAATGGTGTTGCTCTGTCACGCTGGCCAGACACTCGCAGATACAAAACACAGAGTTTATTTGAGGGATTAGGCTTCAAGGAACAGTGAGGGACAGGCAAGGTCGACAACAAAATGGCAGCATACACAAACAACATACCAAGGGTAGTCAGGCGGTCCAGGGTCATACACAGTTAAATCCAAAGTACAGAGGAGAAGGCAAAAACGAAGTAAAAAACAAAACGGATGGCAACAGGCAATCAATACAACGGGCAAGGCAAAAGTCCAGGTCGGAAAAAAAAGTCAATACACAATGAGGTGTCAATACTAAGTGAGGGGTATATATACACATGTGACCAGGTGGAAACAATTAGTTTCCACCTGGAAACAATTAAACAACTCAGTGGGTTGTCTCCCTGCTGCTGCAGATTGTATTATAGGGGAAGGGAGAGCGGACCAAGCCCAAGGCGCCGTTCATGTTTGGACGTGGTTCTCCAGGAGGCCATGAGAACTTCAGCCGCTGGATCAGAGAGGAGAAGAAGATAAAGAGCTCTGTCCTCGCCAGACTCTCACCCAGACACACCCTCGGACCTGCAGTAAAAAACACACACACAGTAATGAGTTTATACATACTTCCTAAATTAGTTTGTAGTTCATAAGAACTTCATAAGAATCTTGTCTCAGCAATCAGCAGACATAGAGTCCTCTAAGCAGCTGCCCAGAACTATGCACATTAAAATATGATGTCCAAGAGATCTTGATTTAATCTAATCTAAGGTAATCTAAAAATCTAATACACAGCCAAAATAGCTCATTTATTCTTTCTAGTAGCAATTTTAGCAACATGCTACATTCAAACTAATGGGGACAAGCAACCCTGGATGAACTTGTACAGAATATGTGCACCAAAACAGTCAAAAATATCACTAAGAGAGTTTACTCAATTATGTGCTCTTAGGGTTAAAGCTTTATCTTGTAACCTTGAGTGATTGGCCTGTACTATGGTGCTTAGCCTTTTAGCTAGCCTAGCTATCTTGCGTAAGACAAGCTGGCTGGCTATGAGTCAAGAAACTGTGAAACTGTCACATGTAGGGCCCTATAATACACCCTGCTCAAAGTGCGTCACAATGGCCATTGCTATCTTACACCCCTCCCACAGTCTATTTTCAGGCCTTGCACTGGTGTCATTTAACTGGCAATAGCAGTGCTTGTGAATGTATCTACACAGCGAGATGTGTCTGTCTTGAAATAAGGTGTGTTTAGGTAATTTTTTGGCGTATTGCTATCTTGGCAACGAAAAACTTAGGTGTGTCATTGACTGAATTCAACCTAGACAGACACCAGACAGAACAGTCAGAAGTTCATTGCTATCTTGGCAAAGAATTGTCAATACAGATGCGACCCTAATACACATACACATGTACACCCCTGCTTGTTAAGCACACATGCAGCAGTGCAAAACCTCATAGCACGTGCCAGCTGGCAGCTATGCAAACGTTTACATCAACAATAAAAAGAATGCAGAATAAAATAACATTATTCTACATCATTACGTCAGTGTCATTTCTTAGTGTTTGCTAATTGTTGAATGGAATGGAATGGTAAATGATTTTCGCTAATTGGTTGAGCAATTGCGTCAATATCCAAAAAACGATTCCCGTAAATGACCTGCTCATCTGCTGAAAAGCGTTGGACATGTCCAGGTAGCTGAGCCCCTGAAATAGCAATCCGCCAAAGTCAAGAGAGCACCTGGCTCTTAAAGGGAAAGGCAAGTGACACACTGATTGGTTTATTTCATGTTGCGGCCAAAACACACCCATGATTATTTAAGAGTATTAGTACATGCACAGTTCGGTTGCCTGGGAGGGAGGATGAGTGTAAATCCTACCCTCAAACAACACTGCTTGGTCTATTGAGCACAAGGTGAGACCAATCAGAATCTGTGTCACTCGCTCTGCATCTGCACTGAGCTGCAACTCATAGTGTAAAAAACATTCCACAGGGTTAAGAAATGTTAAGAGGTCAAATTAATTGAGGAGGATTTAAATAATTAAATATTAGAAATCATTGTGCACCTTATGTACTGAAAATAAATAAGTAAAATAAACTAATTCAACCAATATTTTGTAAAAAAAGAAAAAAAAAGAAAAAGAAAATAGTAACTACACTAAACAGCTGAGACACAGTAATAAAATAACGTAACATCTACCTAACATTTCTTAGTACATAACACAAAACATCAATATTTCCTATTGGTTCCGGAAATAATTTATTTGCATGATGTGTGTGTGTGTGTGTTTGTCCAATGTTCACTTGTCATCAGTGTGGAGTCCTGCCCACCAGTGCTACCTTAATGTAATGTTTACCTGCCTGGGCACAGTGTTATAGGTCATAAGAGCAAGTTACTGTTTACTTTACTACAAAGTGTGACTTAAAGCTGGTTTTAAGACTACACACAGATGAATTATTCACTAAAATGAATATCGCCTGGAATAATGAGAGAAGATGTATCCTTGTTTACGCACTGCAGACACTCACCCATAGAAAATGGCAGGAAGAATTCATTTTTACAGAACTGTCCTTTCTCATCTAGGAAGTTCTCCGGGTTAAACACATCTGGATACTTCCAGTGGTTTCTATTACTCATGATGGCTGTAAAATTGGCCACAACCTGTGTTCCCTGCCATGAGACACAAAAAACACAGTAAATCATTCCCACACAATTAGTCAGTCAATGAATCTACATGTATAACTCCTCTATTTCTCCATCAGTACCGCTGGGATGTGGTATCCATGCAGCTGTGTTGGTTGTGTGGTCTCATGGCCTACGCCAAGAGGAACGATGTTGGAACAGCGCAGGATCTCGTGAACAGTGGCGTGAGTGTAGGGGAGCTGTGCACGATCATCCATGCAGGGAGAGCGGTCAAAACCCAGCACCTGAACTATCTCCTCGTGACAGCGCTCTGAGACGTGGTAAACCAGGAACACAAACATAGGAGAACATGATATTATAGTTAAAGCATTAACAGAAATGGTCCAAGTTTCATCAGTTGTACAGGGTGCTTTCACTGAGTCATTTCCACAGGTGGTCAAATGGAAAAGGTATTCCAAGTGTATCACAGCTATTTCAGTGGTGTGCAGTGAGGCCCTTCTAACCCTACAGAGAAGGGGTGACAATAAGTGCATGTAAAACATTACATAATATTTAATCAGGCAATATTTATTACAGTTATCGCAAATTGTAAACATATATTTTATAAATTAACTAAAATAAAAAAGCAACTAATTTAAAGCATAATTCTGCGTTTTTCAGTAGCTAGAGGACTCTTATCTGACTGACAGCTGTTCTAACCAATCAAAGCTTTTAAAAATGGCTTCTGCCCTGCTTGTGTCTGCGTGGACCCTTCTCGTGATTTTGAGAAGGGTGTAGTAATGAGTCTATTAGCAAAGTCGTAGGACAATCTAACCAATCAGATTCATGATTTTCACTGTGAGGGCGGGGCCATGGCTGTCTAACCCCTTCTCAGAGCTCTGATGAAGGGGCTACGCATTGGTTAGTCATAAAATGCTGGCTTATAGTTAGCTAACTATCATGGATTTGCGACTGCAAATGAGACAAATATTGTGTCGTATCTAATTAAAAAGACTTTTTAAAGGCTGTTCTTCAATGTGAAAATAATTTACAATAATAGGCCATCTGACTGGTGAGTTTTTGGGTGTACTTAATGTTTTGGCTGCCCTGGAAAACTGTAGAAGTGATCTTGAACGATTGTATTTGTAGTAAAATTAAGCATTGATTTTTGTGATCTACTGTACATGGTACTTTTGTAGTTTGTAGTTGTATTTGTGGGCTGTTGATGTGTATTAAGTTCATATATCTAAGTCAAGAAGAGAATACTGTATGTAGTTATTGTAATATTCATCTATGTGTGGGTCGGCGGGGGTGGGGTGTTGCAGAAGTGATAGTACTGTTCTAGAATGTTTTCGCCATCATACATACTGTTCTACAGCGTCTTCTTCAACATTCACTGTGCTGGTATAACTTCAAATGAGAGACTTGAGGCACATTACATGGTTCTAACACCCCCTAATGGCTTAGAAACAGCATAGCCTCAATGCAAACTGGTTTAGCTGTTAACTGACCATTCAGCAGTGCAGTCAGTCATTGTTTTCCCTTGGTGAAATCTTGGCCCACATATGCCTGTAAGTTGCTAATTTTTATGTTTTAGTTATATTGTTTTTGTGAGTTGAATATATCTTGTTTTTAGTTAGTTTGATAGACCAAACAAGCTGTTAAATATTTGAAATCTAAGCTAACTGTATTAGCATGTATGCTAGTGTGTTTACATGGAGGTAACTAGCTCTGAAAAAATGTAGATAGAGCTGTGTGTACATGTATCTGAGATTAGTTAATAATGTTAATATTGTAGTAACTATCTCAGTAATGTTAGACTGAACCAATGTATATTTGGTGGTTTAGAAACTGATATTTTTCCTTGTTTATTTCAGTTTTACAAAGAGATAAAAGAGAAGAAAGAAAGACTTTGAGTTTGAACTCTCTACTGTATGCTGTCTGTCTAACTGGATAGCTCCAGCCAGTTTCACGTTCAGTTGGGACAGAACATTCACAATATTTTAAAATATTACCTGTACTGTTTATACTGTTCTAGAATGTTTTCATAAAAATACAGACCATTCTACAATGTTTTTCTCATCAATTAAACTGTTCTAGAATTTTATTTTCTGAACCATTCACGCAATTCTACAAGGTGTTTCCCACCATTAACAATGTTTTAAAATTATTTCTTGACATTTACACTGCTCTAAAGGGTCTTCTCCACCATTCACACAGTTCTAGAATGTCTTCTCTAACATTTACACCTTTCTACAATGTTTTCGTAACCACTGACATTATCCTAGAAAGTTCGCTTCACCGTGACCATTGTCATAGAATGCTCTCTCCGCAATTCACACTGTTTTAGAAGGTTTTTGCCAACATTCATACAATTCTAAACTTTTCTTGAGTGTTTCCCCAAACATTTGTATGGTTCTAAAATATTTTCTATAATTCTGTTCTCATTGTTCACACAGTTTTAGAATGATGTTACTGCTATGCACATTGTTCTAGGATGTTTGCCTTACCATTCACTGTAGTACACTGTTTAAAGTCAAAACTTTATTTGAGGAGTTGAATTTAAATCTGTGGAGAATGTTTTTTGTAAAATGTCTTCTTCACAGTTTAAAATCATTTCACAATAATAAAAAACTGTTCTGTAATATTCTCTTTACCGTTTACACTGTACAGTGAATATTCATCACTCTTCAATTATGATATTTACCTCGCTGAATGGTCATTGGGGATCTGTAACAGTACCTTGCACATCAGGGTGGTCCATCATGTAAATGATGCCCCATCTAAGAGTGGTAGCTGTGGTGTCGGTCCCGGCGAGAAAAAGGTCAGCGGTGGATATCATCATGTTCTCTTCATGGAATGTAGATTCTTCCATTGCCTCTTGCTGCTCAAAAAAAACGTGGATAATTTTTTAGAATTTCAATAAGGAATTTCCATTTGTATAGGAAAATAAAAATTTCTATTTAGAATTTCAGTGGAAATATTTTATTCTTATTTTTTATTTAGAATTTATTTTATCTGAGACATAAGAGTTTTTTTTTTTATCAGAGGATCCTATTTTAGCGATCTATAGCGCACCGGTCAATTGCGCAAAAAATACACCTTGTTTAGCTTAAAATGTGCAAAAGGCATGAACTAATTCTCTTATGGGTGTGTGTTGGGTGTAGTGTGAAATAAACCAATCAGCGTTTCACTTGCCATTCCCTTTAAGAGGCAGGTGCACTCTGACTTTGGCGCCTTCTTATCTTCACAGCTCTGCACTTTGCACGTCTCAACAGAGGATACTGACCTAAGCACTCGCTCTGTGAAGGTACGCCAGCAGCTCATTTTTATTGTTAAGCTAAAAGTCAGGTTTGTGATCTGCAGTGATTTCGCGTGTGTGTGTGTTTGATGAGCGGGGGTGTACACCTATAGAAATAACTTTTGACTATCGTGTAGCATAATTTCTCTGCTTTTGATTTCTGGTAAATTTTTGTCCTGATGTTTTCACCTTGGTCATCTCCACCAGGTAGGCATCAATGAAGTCCCGCAGGTTTTCTGGGTCCAGAGTCTTCCTGTGTTCCTCTACAACCTCACGAATGAAGCCTTTCAGAGAATTGGCATTTCTCAAGACCTCCTGGTGAGGCCCCGGAAAGTGTTTTATAAAGGGAACCAAGTTGAAGACCTGTAGGACAAACCAAAAGAATTCCACATTTCTAGTTAATTTTGTGATGAATGGATCAACAGAAATTCTCCAAAACTAATACAATGAAAGTTAATCTATTGATAATTAAAAGTTATGTTCTTTTATTCTATAAAGGTGTCATATTTTGAAGATACGAAGTCCATGAAAGGTCTAGTCAACATTATATTTAATAGCTAAATGTTGGTTGTTACCTGTCCTATCATTGATCCAGCAAACCGAATGTTCTCAGTTACGAATTTCAGCAGTTGAGCGAAGCGCTCGTCTTCATAATCATAGCGGTCTCCAAAGACGATGGAGCAGATGATGTTGGAGACCGAGTTCATAATAGGATGGATAGGAAAAAAAGCCTTCCCTTCAAGACAAGTGAAAAAGGAATAGACTGAATTAGAAAGAATACACTGACAGAACACTTTGTGACAAGTGAAAGATATTCAACACAAAAAGCATTTTTTCGTTCATTTTATAGAAACAATACCAATGCAAAGCTGTCATATAAGCAAGAGGTGCTACTTCAAATAATCTAAAATAGAAAACATATTCTCGTTTGTTAAACACCTTTTTGTTTACTAAATAATGTCATATGTTTGAATTAGAGGCCGACCGATCGATCGGCCGGCCGATTTAATCGGCCGATTTTTGTTATTTTTTTATCAATCGGCATCGGCCGATTTTCTTATTTGGCCGCGCCGATTTTAATCCGGCACATCTGCGGGCAGCTACTTGGAACGCAGCGCAAGGTTTCAAGAGTGAGCAAGACTTTCAACGGGTAAGGCATCCATTTTTACAATCCAGTGTCCCAAAGTCTATATTTTCTCTCATGATTAGTAATCTGTGATGTTGCTTCATTTACTGAAAAAGAATAGAATTTCAACTGCATCGGTGTTGTAGCATTTCTCTCCAAACGAAACTATGCTTAGCGTTGATGGCAGGAGTGCATTTGGAATGCGCCCTGACTATGCAAGGCAAGCCCTATCTATAAGCTCTAGTATAAAATAACTGACGTCTCTTCTTCAGAAACGAAAATCTAAGTAAATAAAATCAAATTAACACTTGATATTTTCAGTATTTAACCTCTTAACACGCCCTGGCCGGCCGGCGGGCCAGAAAATTATGATATTTAATATCTGGCTGTGTTTATGAATAGTTATAGGTTCAATATAGACACCCAATATACCATTTTAAAGCTTAGAATCTCTGCTTTTCAGTTATATAGCCTATTTAGCTGTATCTCATTTCAGACAATAAACATTTAGGGTGAAATATGCCTTGGTTATGAAAATATTAAATCATAATTTTCATATTTCCGTTTATCGGACGTCCATATTTGATCGAATGCGGACATGTTATACACCATTCGAACCGTCTGGCTCTCCGGATTCCGAAACTGTGCTCCGTTTTAGTGTAGGATGTATGAATTAGAGCTGAAAGAGCGCGTTGCAGCGCGTGTTCAGAGTTGAAAAATGCACAGGTTTGGTCCTGTAGTTGCCTAAAGTCACTCCCCCCCCCCCCCCCCCCAACACCCACCAGCGCGTCCCCCACTCTCTTACCTTCAAAAAGAGCCCAGACTCAAGAAAATCCATCAATCCAGTCTCCTATAATCCACAGTTATATCCACCCCGCGCGAGGAATAATGTGAGACGGAATCTAAACTTTAATTCCGAATTAAAAGCATTTTATTCGACGCTACGCCGAATCTGGCCCACAGCCAGACAGGGCGGAGCCTACTGGACATGACGGTATGAGAATGAGGTCTCTCAGCCAATCAGGTGGCGAGCTCGGCCAGCTGAAAGGCTAAGGAAGAGAGATGCTTGGCCATAGAAACTTTCTCTAAAGACTTTCCACTCAGCAGAACAACCGCTCTTAAAGAGACACTGCGGATTTCTGTTTGTATATGAGTAGACCACACAAAAACCCAGAGTTTACTGCAAAATGAGTTATAAAAGTGGTAGTTTTTATTCTTATAAAGTTTCCAGTCCTTTGGAGAAAGAAAAGATCATTACTGGTTCAAATCACTATAACTTCTAACCAGTAATAGGTAGCAGTTTAAAATTTTATATGATGATTTTAAACACATTATAGTAAAATATAGAGCTGTCAAAACACTTCATCCATATAAATAGTTCATTTTATGTGTCTGAAAATAAAAAAAAATAATAGAAAATCTGAAAAGCGCCTAAAAATTTTCCTGGTTTTTACCATATTTTGGCCATTACATGTTCAATTGAATAATTAAAATGCCTTAAATGAATTGTGTAAAGGCTTCTAAGTAATCCTCCTCTTACTAGTATGATTTTAAGCATGCCAAATAAGTATAATACGATAGCATATCGGCCCTAAAAATCGGCAGGTCACATCGGCCATCGGCTGACTCTGACCACTAATGATCGGTATCGGCATCGGCCTTAGAAAAACCCATATCGGTCGGTCTCTAGTTTGAATGACTAGTAATAATGTCCAATGCAGAAATAAAAAAAACACTGAAGTTCATGTTTGATGAACTATTGACTGGTACTGTACATGCCATGGGGTGGAGAGGAGGGTTAGACTGAACAACTGCCTGTCATTCACAGACAAGGGTTTATTAAATTCTTAGAACTTTAGAAAAATGAATACATAGGACCAATCTTTTCACACCTTGGCCCTACCCTCTGTTTTGCAAGTGCATGCCTAGGGGTAGGGTGGAAGGGTAGAAGGAAGTATTACCTATGACCCTTCACCAGCACAAGGGACCAAAGAAACTTAGGGTAAGTGTTCCCATTAAGCCCACTTTCAACTTTGATGTCAATTTACAAACAAAAGAAAACATTACTTTATCCAATCAAATGGTTTGTTACTTCCATAACATTTTTTATTCCATACAAATCACATTTCCCATTGTTGAGTTAGCCCAGCCCAGCCCAAGTTACAGTCTCGGGACCACTGACAAGAAGACACTTAAAAACTTTGGTGTTTTGAGACCTGTCAGGAATCATCAATCTTCAGCAATTTTCAGCCACATCTTTGGTAGGTACATTAATATAATGTAAAATAAGAGCTAAATGTACCAATTTTGATATGTAAATAAGTAGTATTTTGCCTAATTATACTATTTCCCTTCAAATGGAAATATGAGTTTATGAGCTAGCAAACATAGCTGATGCTAATGCTAACACCCCTAGCCCTGTTAATGCTACATTTCCACAAGAACTGAGGTTGTCAGCTACAAATTTTGTTATACATTTAACATTGATATTTAGATAAATGCATCATAAATTGTTCTGTGAAGCCGATTCATTTAATAAATTAGCTTTTTTTTTTTTTTTTTTACAGGTGGGCTTAAATGGTACATCCCATCAAAATGCATGCAGCGAGCACATGTTAATATTCAATGATAAAAACTTTATATTTCTGAATGTGGGCATAGTAGTAACTGCTGTAATGTTTGATGCAAACTATATTTAAGCTTCATGCATGGATTTGTGAGCATATCTTAGATTTTGAAAGGAAATCATTGTCTTTTTTTAGCGTTCTTTTCTGCACAACCATTTAAGCCCAGTATGCTCCATTTAAGCCCACCTCATGTATTTCAATAGGGAATTTCCTCTAGCACAAGTTAAATACATTTTTCTGTTCAAAAGTAACAGTTCACTGTGTGACTTTAAATTACTGATCTACTTTACAGACAGACAGACAGACAGACAGACAGATATCGGAACAGTTTTCTGTGGCTAGATGGGAGGCCTCAGCCAATGATGACATATTGAACCACGGGTTCGAGCTTCTCATAAGGGAAATGGATCTTGCCCGTTCTACCTAAGCAACCACATTGAGGTGGAGACTGCATGCAAACAAAAACTTAAAATGATTTGCATGAAAGAATCTCAGATAAAATAAATAAAAATGGGTTAAAATGTTAAAGAGGCTATATTGGAGATTTTTAGCTAATTCTGCTTCTAAACTGGTCATCATGTACAACCTTTTTTATCAGACTAAAACAGAAACAAAATTAAATGATTCATTGTTCCATATTGTTGTCCAAATCACTGTTACTGATTAAATATATTGCTATTTACTTTAAAAACAAATAATTAAACACATTTATTTGATCAATAAATTATGTTATGGGCTTATTTGGAACACACATGGGCTCAAATGGTACAATGGTACCAATTAAGCCCATGCCAGACTTTTGAAATTTTCCTTAAAATTGCTTAATTTTGTATTTTGAAATGTACAGTAACTAATTAATAAATATTCTAATGAGAGTTAAATCTTGCCCTTTAACAAATGATGTCACTTACAAATTATGTTAATATCTAGAAAAAAAATGCAAAACTTAGATATTGGCGGGCTTAATGGGTACACTTACCGTACTATTTTTGTTAAAAATGGTGACATCTACTATCTTACCACAGTTTAATGTGTAGATTCAATGTTTTAGAACCATTTACACTTGCTAACAGTTTGTCTCAGTAGGCAGCTAGCTAATTTTCCGTCTTAAATGCTGTAACAGACGGTAGAGGCTGAAGGATTTAAGGAAAAAATAAATAAAATGAAAGCTAATAAAAGCTAATATCAGCCAGGGGAGTTGCCTGTGTATGTAAAGATTCGGGGCTTAGCCCAGTAACTATATATATATATATATATATATATATATATATATATATATATATATATATATATATATATATATATATATATATATATATATATCAGTGGCGGATGCTGGTCTTTCAAGGAGGGGAAGCTCAATTTCGGCCTACTTTTTTTTTTTTTGGTAAACAAAAGGCATTATTTTCAAGTTTTCACTACACAACAAAAAGGTACCCATTCTTTACATTGAACAATTACATAAAAAAGACACTATGACATGAATAAACATAAAATGATCAGTAAAAAAAAAAAAACATTACACAAAATCTTTAAAGTTGGTAAAGGAAAAATGCAGTAAATTTAGTTCCTTTTTGGGCAGTTTTAATTTCCTTGAGTAATCCCTTTATTAATTTAAATTATTTTTAATGATAACACAATACTTACTACTTGCCCCTGTTCATTTTTGTCCTGAGATAGTTTCATCAAGAGTAATGGCCATCAGTACATTTTATTTGTTACAGCCCTTCCAGTCAGCCAGCTCACTTTATCATACCAGCACAGCTGAAAATACCTGTTACTTTTCCCCACCTTTTCCACCAAATTAATCTGATCAGCCCACTGCTTCATAGACCCCCAGAGACGCTGAGCGACCGATGGGCGGGACAAAGCCCAGCATTTGTCCAATGACTCGTCTCGTTTCGCCGCGCGCTTTGCGCCGCTATTGAAGTCTGTGCACTGTTTAAAGCGGTGTGAAGCTGTGGGAATGAGTGAGAGGAAAGCCGCGGCGTTACCAGTGATAAGAAGCTGATTCTGAACTAAGTTTAATCAGTGACATGTACACACAACAGTATATATTTAATCACTTATTTTGTTTTACATTTTAGGGGAAGCTGAGCTTCCCTTGCAGGCTTAGAGCAATCGCCACTGATTTACACACACATTTAAAGGCTGCCTCAGCCCTCACACGAGAGAGGACTGTCTTCTTATTTCTCCAGTTTTGGGGTACATTTGTGGTGGAGGGCAAAATTATGTAAATATAGATTTGTCTGAAGTTCACTTAAAGGGGAACTCTGGTGTAAAATGGACTTTTGGTGTAGTAAAAGATGATAAAAAGTACTTACCTTTGATGCTTTGATGAATAGCACTCCTCCGTTCTCCCAGAGTTTTCCGAGATCCAGAAATTTTAACAGTTTGTCCAAACACCCTTCAGACTGGGTGATAGGGGGCATAATATATATGTCTATGCCATTATCAGTACCATGAAAAAAGCGATCATTATCAAGTCATTATCAACGCTAGCTTCAGCTCCAGGAGGTGTGCTATTTATCAAAGTACTTTTTATCATGTTTTACTACATCAAAAGTCCATTTTACCCCAGAGTTCTCCTTTAATCACTTTTGTACATTAGTAATAGAAGTTCAATGTAAAACTACCTTCATGCTTTAGCATCTCTTCAACAAGGTATCGTGCCTCCTCAGCCACGCGCTCCTCCACGCTTTTCTTCCCCAGACCAAAATCACGCAGAGTGTGTAGAGCAAACCGCCGCTGCTGTCTCCAAGCATTACCATAAGTGACCATTATGATACCTGAGAAAATCAGAAAAAGAGGGGTTTTCTTTTTTTTGAGCCAGGATGTGATGAGATTGGATGTGTAGGAACATAAACAAACAAGTGGGCAAACGAAAGTAAATAAACTAATAACTAAAACTAGATAAAAAAAAAAAAAAAAACAAGGAAATAAACAAGGGACTAGATACACAAGAAATAAACAAGAAGATAACAAGGAGTAAACAAAGGCAATAGCTATGAACACGAGAAGGCAAATGCAGAAAAGAAAAACAACAGGAGTTAGTGCAAAGACCAACCAGGACAAAGTGACACAGGATGACTATATAACACACACAGGAAGTGGCAACACCTGGGGCTAGGGGGCGGAGCTACACATTGACACAGGTGGAAAAGTACTAGGGAAGAGATACAGATGAGCACGGGTCACGTGGGGAAAAACACAGAGACATGAGAACAGACAAGAAACAGGGCATTTAATGACCAGTTTATGCAGAAATCCAAGTAATTCCAAAGGATTCACATACTTTTTCTTGCAACTGTACTTTTTAACAGCACTGTAAGTACGATATTACAGAGTGGTAGAGACTAAAGGCTATATTGTTTATTGTAAGAGAAGATACTGATTAATTTGTTACTGACCCAAACCCTCAGTGATCCAGTCTATTATTGGCACTCTTGGTCTTCCAGAAAACACAGACCCATTATGAACGAAAGCCTCCTTTACAATCTCCATCTTATTCAGCACTATCATAGGTCTCCCACTCAGGTACAGACAGGACATCTCACCATAGGTCTCCATCTGAAAGAGACTTAAAACCTTTACTATAGGAGGTAAATGTGTAGCATCTGATGCAACAGATTTAGTATCAGGTTTGTTCATTAAGCATTTTCTGTAGATGTTGAAACACCACCAGACTGAACTGATCAAAGATTTCATAGGGTCATTATTGGAAATATTTTTTTAATTATCCAAGATTTTTTTATTGTTTTGAGCACTTATCATATTTATAACTACACAGAAATCATATTTTCTAAGCTTAATCATTTTTATTTTTATTTTTCAAACATTTGATTTCCTTGTATGACTTTGGTCAAAGGTTTAACCACATCTGGGTTGACAGCTTATTAAGTATGGTCACAATATGATAAATATTAAGTATTACTAATATTATTCATTGCTGAATCTTTAGTCTCTTAAAAAAATACAGTGTGAAGGCTGTGAAGTCTGACAAAGCTACAAGGTTACTTTGACATCAGTTACTTTGTAACTTCAATCCAAAACCTAATGCTGACCCTAACCATTATTTTAGCCATCATTAGCCTAACATTAATTTCACTCCAAAATGTAATCTTAGCCTCAAACTTACACCAAAAAACACAATACTTACTATCTACCTGGCCCAAACCCTAACCTTAACATAAAATAAAAAATAAAAAAACAACCTCAACCTAATTCTAACCATCATCCTGGGCCTGGTCCAAAACTCCACCTTAATACAAACCTAATCTTAACCCTCATTTTGGCCCAATTAAGTGCCAAATAAAAAAGCAAGACTGTATGTTCAGCTTGTAAGATCTTAGAAGTCTGATCAGTACTCTGATGCTAAACCAAGGCATGAAGCATGCATTGAATAGTTACGTAATTCTTATCTGGCAGCGTTCCAGTGGAACACGTGACAAGAGTCGTGCAAACTTTACAGCAAGAGTAAACAACCCCTGTAGGAAGGAGCTGTTTTTCTGACATGCATATTTATTTATTTCTATTTATTTCTATTTATTTATTTGCACCAATAAAAACAATAAACACAAACTGGAAATAGCAATAAACAAAATAGTGCAGGTAGAGGCAAAAACCTAACATGGGCTTAAAAAATGCCTCTACCTAAATGATATCAAAATCTATTATAACAAATATAACATCAAAACAAACAAACAAAACAAAAAAAAATATCACAATTTAAACATGTAACAAAAAAATATATTCACAATACATTCATCAGATGATCTTTTAAACATCTTTTATAATGTTTTACAGATGTACATTTTTTTGCCAAATGATTAAAATTATTCCACAGTTTTGTCCCCCTATACCTTATTGAATACTGACCTCTACAAGAAAGAAATTTAGGAAGATGGAGATCTAAAGACTGACGGGTTGAATACTTATGTATTTCTGCATTTGTAATAAAATAATTTATAAATTGTTCTGGAAAATTTTCCTGATTCGAATAAATTTTAAAAATAAAAATACATATTTGGAATATATTAATATTATAAATAGAGAGAATTTGAAGTTTCTGAAATAAAGGAGCAGATGAAGTATTTAGATGTGATCGTGTTGCAATACGGACAAATCGTTTCTGAAGAACCAGAATTTTACTAAGACTAGTAGAATATGTACTCCCCCAAACTATATTACAATATGAAAGATATGGATAAATAAGACTATAATAAAGAGTAAGAAGACATTTTGTGTTAACCAGATAACTAACCCTCCTTATTATACCAATAGATTTATTTATTTTTCTACTAACCCAGTCTATTTGCTCTTTCCAACTTAAGTTTTCATCAATAATGATTCCCAAAAACTTAGAACTTGACACTTTAGGCAACACCATAGATTCAATTGTAATTTTTGATAAGCTTTTAGAATACATTTTTCTTCCACTAAAAATTATATAATTTGACTTTTTTATATTTAAAACAAGTTTATTTAATTTAAACCAGGTTACATACGCAGCTAAACCAGTATTTGCATCCTTAATCAATGTATCAAAATTTGAATGGCTATTTATTAGAGTTACATCATCTGCAAACATTATTGGGGAAAAATATGAAACATTAGACAAGTCATTAATATAAATAAGAAATAACAATGGTCCTAGAATAGAACCCTGTGGGACACCACAAAGCAATTCAGCTCTACTAGAATAACAACCATTTACACAAACAAACTGCCTTCTATCTGAGATATAGCTTTTTAAAAGATTATATGTAGTATCCTGAAAACCATATTTATGTAACTTTTCTAATAATATATGATGGTTAACTGTATCAAATGCCTTTGAAAGGTCTAAAAAAATACTACAAACAAATTTACTTTTTTCTAGTGCAGAGGTAATTTTGTCAGTCAGATGAAGCAGAGCCATATAAGTAGAATGATGTTTCCGAAAACCATACTGATGTTTGTAAAAAACTGAATTAGAATCTAAATGAAAAATAATCCTTTTATATATTATTTTTTCTAATATTTTTGAAAAACATGGCAAAATTGATATAGGTCTATAATTGTTAAAACAACATGGGTTATCTGCTTTAAACATTGGAATAACTTTGGCAACTTTTAAATCTGATGGCACAATACCAGTTTTTAAAGATAATGAAAAAATATAAGCTAGTGGCTGCAATATTTCATGCTTCACCTGTTTAACAAGAAATGCAGAAATATTGTCATGACCAGCTGAAGATATCTTTAATTCATCAATTATATCACTTATTTCTTGGATATCAACAGATTTAAAAGAAGATATAACATGAAAAGTTCTGGTTATAAAGTCCAGTGGGTTACCATAACAATAGGGAATGTTATTTACTAATTCACAACCAATATTTGCAAAAAAACTGTTAAAATGATTAGCAATATCAGATGGATTATTGAAATGATTTTCACCATCTGACATAACTGATGGTACCTCTATAGCAGCTTTCTTCCTTTGTAACATCTGATTTATCACTTTCCATGTTGCTTTAGTATCTTGTGAATTAGTCATAATTTTTTTACTGAAATATTTCTTTTTCGCATATCTAATAAAATGAGTATACTTGTTTCTATAGTTTTTATAAGTACTATGTGTTAAAGGAGTAGGATTTACAACATATTTTCTATACAAACCATTTTTTTTCCTCAACATCCTTAGTAAATCTTTAGTAAACCAAGGCTTATTAAAATCATTACTGTTTTTCTTAGTAGAAGTACAAATTGGAAAACATTCATTAAAACTAAAACTAATCACATTCATAAACTTTTGATATGCAAATTCAACATTGTTTTCATAATATAAATCACACCATGATGTACTAGTGAGCATGTTCCTAAATTTACAAATGTTTGACTTACTCATAATTCGTTTATTAATATTGTTCTTAGTATCTTTAACTTTAATAGAATTAACTAAAGAACACTGAAATATCGGAAAATGGTCTGATAGATCTGCCAACAAAACCCCAGATTTAATTCCTTCATTAAGAGAATTTGTTAAAATATTATCTATCAAGGTTGCTGAATTTTCGTTAACTCGTGTGGATTTATAAATAAGAGGAAAAAAATAATTTGAATAGAGAACACTAAGAAAATCCTCTACTTGAGTATCTAATTTATTTTTTAAAAGATTTATGTTGAAATCCCCTAATATATAACAAATTTTGCCTTCTACATTAATCAAGTCAAGTGACCTCGACAAACTTTCATTGAAATCTTTGATAGCTATATCAGGTGGTCTATAAATAGCACCAATAATTACATTTTTCCCATTAAAAGCATCTAAAAGTTCCAAAAAAACAGATTCCGCCTCAAACCCATCTGACTTTAAATTAAGATCATTCCTAATTTTAAATTCATAATTTTCATGAATGAACAGAGATACTCCACCTCCAGACCTATTATCTCTAATATAATGCATATAATTATAACTAGGAAATTTAAAAATATCTTTAAGATCCTGAGTAAGCCATGTTTCTGATAAAGCAATAACCGAAAATTTGTGTTTAAGCGAAGATAAGTAGTGAATAAAATTATCATAGTTACTAGAAAGACTCCTTATATTCAGATGAAAAGTAGAAAATACCCTAGAGGACATAGAAAAACATAAATCATTAAATTGTATTTCATTATAAAAACTGCAGAGATTAGAAACATCAACTGATGAAAAAAATTTTAAATCTGGATCAAGATTCAAAGTATAAGAATCAGTTGTAGCATGATCAAAAGGTTCAAAGATCTGATTTTCAAAGTCACATTTACAGTTCATAATTAAAAATTATGATATAAATATGTAAATTAAAAAAGTTACTGTCAATATTTAGTGAAGAATCAGTAAGCTAATTTCTTCTTTTTTGCTGTGATGGATTTTGAGGTGGATGGACAATGAGTCTGTCATATCTCAAGTATGCAATGTCACCTCTTTCTCGAGCTGCCTTCATTTCTGGAACCAGTTCTTTTCTTCTTTGTCGAACAGCTTCAGAAAAATCCTCATTGATAAAGATGTTGGAACCTTTCAAGTTCTTTGCTTTATCCAGAACAGCAAGTTTATCCTTCAGCCGCAGGAATCTGACCATAATAGGTCGAGGTTTTTCTGACGAGGACAGTAGTTTCCCTGTTCTGTGTGCACAATCCAGTTCTATCTTCAGCTGATCCAACTGTAATTTTTCTCTGAAGAGCTTTCTCACTTTTTCTTCAGATTCAGATGCCTTCTCTTTAATCGACTCTTTGATGCCATGGACAACAATATTGTGTTGCTTTGATTGGCCCTCTAAAGAATCTGTCTTATCTGAGAGCGAGATCATGCTTTTGCATACTGTATCCAAATCTGCTCTGGTTTCATCACTGTTTTTAGACCAAGTCTTACACAAAACTTTAAAATCATCAAACTCCTTTTGAGTCATTTCTAGACTCACCTTGAAATCATAAACTTGCTTTGATAGATCATCAATCCTCCTGTTTGAAGAATCAACTATGATCTGTACACAAGCTTTGAAGGTTCTTTCCTGTTGTTCAAGCAAGGTTCTGTAGAAATCCTTCTGCTGATCCAGTAATTCACGCACTTGAGCCATTGTGACGTATTCCTCAGTGTTGTTAGAGGCTTTAGGTGGCATGGTTTGGCACTCAGCCTTCAAGGCCTAGTAGGCCCAAAGTTCCAGCCAAACAAAGGTCTAAATTTACACAAAAAAACGCTTGCAATGTCCACAATTTCAGGTGACAAAGTTTCTTCAGCTCTTCTTATTTCAATAAAGAACAAAAAGACTTGCAATTATATACAGGATTTCTTAGATAATCATTAGATTGTAGAAAGAGACACTGTCTTTGCCACATCTACAACAGGAAGACTGTTGTCATCATTCCAGTTCATCCCTTGACTCTATCTTGAGTCATTCTTCCCTTTTATTTGATCTTAGTCCTCACTAATAGCTTTCGACTTGTCTTGGAGTCAACAAAGGTGGTCTAAACTCTATCATCTCTGTCTATCATCTCTGTCTAGTGGAAAAACACGTATCTTCATTTTTGTAGGATTTAAGTTTGCTACATAGGTTAACACACATAAAAAAAAATCCAAAATCCAAACTGAAATCAGTTATTTTCTTTGAATCCATTTAAAGATGGTAGGATGAATGGACGATGGATGGATGGATGTTTTTCATTGGGCAGCAACAATATATATATACATATACAGTTATATACAGTTACACAGAAAAACAGGAAACTGACCGGTCTGACGAGGTCCATTGGGTCCTTTAATAGCTGCATGGTGTTTCCCACAAATGGCAGAGGTTTGGGTCCGGGTGGGAAGCGTCTCCTGGAGGAGTTTAACCTGAAAATCTCCAGCAGAACCAGAGAGAGAAGACCACCCAGCAGGGCCAAGCCCACAGACATCCAGTCCAGATATCTCAGCACAGACTCCATTCTGAGAGAACTGCTGGAGAGTTCAGCAGTTCAGAGCTTTATACAGGAAAACCTGTAGAGGGAGGGGGAAGAGAGTGAGTCAGAGTTCCTGTCAGAGTTCAGAATTTTACATTGTTTTAACATATAGAGTGTGATTGTGTAATAGTAAAGGAGGGCGTGGCTTCTTGAGCTGCTTCCTGTGTTTAGGTGAAGGTTAGCTAATCTATGGCCAACAGCATGAAATCCCTGTACTATACTCTGTTACAGTTGCAAGAAAAAGTATGTGAACCCTTTAGGATTACCTGGATTTCTGCATAAATTGGTCATTAAATGTGTTCTGATCTTCATCAAGTCACAACAATAGACAAACACAGTCTGCTTTAACTAATACCACACAAAAATTATATGTTTGCATGGTTTTATTGAACACAACATATTAACATTCACAGTGCAGGGTGGAAAAAGTTTATGAACCTTTGGATTTAATAACTGGTTGACCCTCCTTTGGCTGCAAAAACCTCAATCAAACGTTTCCTGTAGTTGCAGATCAGACCTGTACAACAGTCAGGAGGAATTTTGGAGCATTCCTCTTCACAAAACTGTTTCAGTTCAGCTATAATATTCTTGGGATATCTGGTGTGAATGGCTCTCTTGAGGTCATGATGCCACAGCATCTCAATTGGGTTCAGGTCAGGACTCTGACTGGGTCTCCTTTTTTTATCTGTAGAAGCCATTTGGTTGTTGATTTACTTCTATGTTTTGAGTCGTTGTCCTGTCCGTCCTGTCTCCATCCTCTGTTGAGCTTCAGTTGACAGACAGATGCTCTTAAGTTTTTCTGTAAAATGTCTTGCTTAACCTGGGGATTCATTTTTCTGTTGAGGATGGCAATCTGTCCAGGTCCTGAGGCAGCAAAGCAGCCCCAATCCATGATGCACCCTCCACCATATTTCACAGTTGGGATGAGGTTTTATTAGGTTTTTATCAGACTTTATTAGCAGACAAAAAGCTGAAGAATAGATAAGAGCCTTTAGCAAAACTAAATTGATAAACCACAGTAATATAAATTAAACTGGTTGATCACTGTCACTGTGTACATTCTTGTTGTCTCATTGGCAAGATTAGAATACATCACTTTACTGTACTTTTGTGCTTTACTCTCAGCTGTGAGTAAGTCACAATACCCATTCAGCAACCATATGTATTATAAATGGCTGTTTAATTAAGTCAGATGACATTATGTCTGCAGCAAATTGCACTAATAAATACAAAAGTAACGAAAAAAAAAACGAACAATTTCAGTTTGGGGCAGCTGACTAGCTTTAGGACAGTTGGTGGAAAAAAAAGTTAGTCTGGAGTCCTTTGTAGCATTTCTTTTTTAAATTCTATTTAACTTCTACTTTTTATTTTTTGCATGACTGGGCTTTATTATAGGTTCACGACTTACTCTACTGTTAGGAGTACATACAATTTAAAACACTAAGGCTTTATTTAGTATTGGGTTTTACTTTGTCCCAAAAATTATATGAAAAATCAGACTTTATTAAGAGAAAAACAGCTGAAGAACGTAAACAATAGACTTTAAAAAAGAATATGCCAATAACACAGCTTCCTTTACAAAACTAAATATTAAATAGTTCCATAAACACTATAAATGGTCCTAAAATACTCAGTGTTTTATTATTCAAATAGATATTTCTCAAAAGCTCTATTGCACAAGTAAGACACAAGTTTAATATCAATTTGCAAAATGTTATTATTGCAGCCATTAGAGGCGTTACAGTATTAAAACCGTTCTTTCTCCAGTGAACAAATAGATTCAATACATTATCCTTTAAGCTGTATTAATTTATTTAATAGGGCTATAGTTCTTTTCTTTTTTACTGAGCTAAAAACACTCATACAGTAGAAACAGCAGCAGGAGCCGTTCTTATTTCTCTCCAGGCAGGACAGCACTAGACCAACAATCACTACCTGATTTGAACCAGAAACCCGATTTTTTACATGCATAGTAAAATTAAACAGTTTTAAACAGTCGGTTTCTGCCTGAATTAGACAAAAGTGTTCCAGCAGGTGTCTGCTTTTAATTCACATTAAAGGATTCTGATTACACTAATTATAATTATCACATCTGAATTATACATAAATATAATATTTTATCAATAGTTAAACATATAATCAGCAATCCAAATATTTAATAATTTTGATAATTATGAAGAATAATCTTATCAAAATCAATAACATTGCTTACTGAGACGAAATGAAATATTAAAGATCAGCTGTAGGCCAGTAATTTATGATGTGAAGTTAATTTATTAAAAGATTTTCAGTTCAAAAGGTTTTTAAAGAGCACCATTCAATTTCATGTATGTGGGTGAAATAACCAGTAGAGGTCAGTAAGTCTCCATCAGAAAAGCAACTCCAACACATTCAATAAATGCCTTTTTTTTTTATCCTTAAGCGGATCCGGATTCTGCGGGGAGTCGGATTCGGCACAACAGCGGCAGCACGCGCCAGCCGCAAAATAACAACAGAAAAACACTGAGGAAGCTGCAGAATTCTGTATGGGATTAGAATATGACTGCAAGGGAGATAGAGATGGTGGGCTAGTAGGGAAGCCCCCCGCCCCAGCCCCCCCACCACCTCGCTGGTAAGGATTTCAGCACTGATGTTAAAACATATCTGGATATATGGCGATTTTTCTAAAAGAAAGGTAACTGAGCTAACCATGTAATGTTTCTGATAGCTGGTTAAAAAGACTCGTCTCTGAATCAAAACACACAGATCAAGGTTTGAGAAAATAAAACTATATATGTTTAACTTGCCCTGATGTACCAGATCAGCCAATAACTATTTCATTTTTAAATAGTTTTCATTAATTTAGGATTGCAGGACTTAAGCTATAATTAACAAAAAAAATAGCTAACCAGTTAGCTAGAAGCTGGATGTTGTGGATAGCCAGAATTTAGTACTATCCTTTAGGGGTGGGAATCGATTACTATCTCACGATTCGATTCGATTCCGATTTTGGGGGCCACGATTCGATTCAAAATCGATTTTTGATTCAAAACGATTTGAATTATAAATATTTCTGCTTCTGGCTTATGAATCGTATTGAAAAAAAACCCTCCATAATATACACTGGTCCTGGAGCAAGTAATGTGTTACAAAAACAATAAAATGTGCAGGAATGTGGGTCCTCAGTGACAGAGGAATCACTGGGATATCACAATGACGTTAATGAACAATAAATACATAAATAAATAACACTGCTTTATTACCAGGCTACTAGCGGTGGTGTGTAGGTGACGCTGCTGGGCTGATGTGATGATAGCAGTGGAGCGCTAAAGTTCAGGAGCAGCTGCTGATTAACTAGTTAATTTAAGGTGGTTGTATTTCTTCAGAAAGGGGGCAGGAGGTGGAGAAATTAATTCATATTGTCCATTCCTTAATTCCTCTGTGATGAGGAGCTGAAATTAGCTCTGATTAGCTTATTGTTATTTTTCCGTTCCGCCTTAAATGCTGCAGCCCGCTGCCACCTGTAGCGTTATTTAAGGTGGAACTGGAAAGTTAGCTAGTTAGCTAGCTAACAGTTACTGAAACTAACTACTAGCGATCTTTTTTATGCTTGTTATGAAGCATTCTGCCATAAAACATTGAAACTACACGTTAATCTAATGTAATATAGTGCTTGTTCTGCCATCTTACCGGTGATTCTCAAACACCTACGCTCTGTGTGTGTCTGGAAGATCTCCAAAGGGACAAGCGCTATCCCCAGGGTTGCCAGGTCCAACAAAAATACCCAGCCCAAAATCAGTCTAAAACCCGCCCCTCAGAATCGATTTTGGGACATTTTAAATCGATTCTGAATCGTAGTAAATGAGAATCAAGATTCTTATGTGAATCGATTTTTTGGCACACCTCTACTATCCTTAGTTTAAGTGAGTTTATTAACCCTGGTCTCTGCCCTAAAATTGTATGTTTTCCACCGGATCCAAGTGATCAGCCAATATCTAATTAGTGGACTGAGCTTTGGATTTTTACATACCCAGGCAACGTCCCTGATAATACACATAAAAAAAACAGAAGCACAGGACTAATCAGGCGCCCATACACTCCTGCCCCATAGAGAACGCGCTCAGGCCTGTTTTTTTTTTTCGTCGTGGCGCACCTGCAGGACAGGTGCTGTATTTACAATATAACGAATCATAACAAGTAAGTAAGTAGATGGTGAATCATAAAACTAATAACTTATAGAACAGGGTTGCCAATGCCGATAGTATGTTTGCATACACCTCAAAAAGTATGTACTTGCCCCCCTGCCTTTACCTGTGAGTAGCTCATACACCTAAACACCCCAAGCGGGAGGATGAACTGATAAATCTCTCTCTCTCTCTCCCCCGTAACTCACTCATAGTTGATAACTTTGGTGAAAATTGGTGAAACCTGTAAAGTTTATTGAGTTTTTGGGTTTTTTATGTGTTTCTCAGACTGATCTCTCTGATGTGTAAAAACTAAAAACTAGCAAACCCACTATGAAAATGAATTAAATTGGAACACTGAATTGGAGAAGAAAAAGTGAAAACAAAATTAAATTAAACTATAATGAAAATTTCCAAACTATTATAACCTTGTAAGTTACAAGCTAAACTGTTTAAAAAAGGTGCACATGAGCTCCTCCACAGTGCTGTGTGCATCTGTTCTTAAAAAAACATTTTTTGTAAATAATAGTTCTATGCTTCTATGTTACAGTCTTAATTCTGAACAGATTTCACTCATTCAAAAAGACAGAAAACAGATAGGGCAGGTTGGGTTAGGCTTGAGCAGAACGTGCACGGGCTTGGCCGGGTCGGGTCTGATTTTTCGTGCCCGATCTAAGCTCTAATTCACACTATTGTGAATTAAACTGTGAATTAGTTTTAGGTGCTTGGACAACACATAATTTAATATTGCACAGAGGTGCAAGCTGGAGAATAAACAGCTACATTGCCTTTTTGTATTCCAATTTAAATGCTGCAGCTTTTATAGAATTCGTGTTTTTTTCCTGTTCCACCTAAAATAAAGAAGGAGTTTGATACAAGTGCTACTACTTGGTTTCTTACTATGACATTTCTTACTACCTTAAATTCAACATCTGCATTATTAAAGGTGGTCATACTGGCAAATTGAAACTCAGGGTCGCTTAAGTGGACCCTAAACATCTGATTTAATTAATAATATTGTATAAATTACAGATGCTCTGCATTAGTTGGTAAAAATAGTCACATTTTGGCTCTTATTGGCCCCTTATCAGATTTTAATTAGGGCCCCAGGAAAGTCTATAATATAATTGCTGTAGTCATTTGGTCTCTGACACAGTATAACTCGCTGTTATGTGTAAACATTTTTTTAAATCTGCAAACTTACTGTAAAATTTACAGGGATCTTTACAGTGCAAGGTGCACAATAATTAGCAAATGTAAGAATACAATATAATATAATATAATGTGTGAATATAAAAAAAAAACCTTTATATCAAGCAAAAAGTTGTTTTATTCTTTCTAAAGTTCTTTACACTCATTCATCTCTCCTACAAACATTTTACCTTCATTTGTAAGAGTAAAGTGTTGTGTGTTCTGTGTTGTATCACTGTAATATTTTAGAGGAAATTTCAGATTAGCAGCTGTGTTGGTTGTAGCTGTATGATTTGAATGAAGTACAGGAGACGTATTGCATGCTGTTAAGTTTATTTAAATGTAATTAACAGTACAGAGAAAGATGAGTGAGGCTAAACTGCAGGATAAACAGCAGCCGGATGTTTTTGAGATCGTCTGCGTCGTCTGTGTCCTTCGCTTTGAATGAGTTTGAATATTTTTTTTTTGCCTTCCATAAAAAAGCAAAGTGGACGGGCCATGGTTTTATACTGTGGAGACAAAACAAGATCACAATTACACAGAAACAATCCCAGTCTGTTCACAATAAACAATTTCCATAAATTAACTCTCCTCTAAAATCTTAACAAGTTAAGAGAACTGACAGAGCTAAGTGTTACAAACCTGCATGCACTTTGAGTGATCGTCACCATAACGAATCCTTGTGGCCATGTGTTCACATGTGTTCTCCAATGTCCAGGTTCCACATCCTTTCTCATTTATAGCTGTAATATTGCTTGCCATATCATCCCATGATCTGGGTTGAACTATAGGACCGTGCTGTCCATCTTCCATATAGTTGAAAATCTCATATTCCTCTCTTAGCTTTCCAAAAACACAGGCATTTTCTCCTTAACACACACACATGCATTATTTGTTTACAATATACAGTATAAAACATCAACAGGAATTTTATACACAGTTCGTTACTCTACAAATGCAACTTTTAAATTTTACACCTAAAGAGGCAATAGGAGGCTGTAGGTTTTTGTTCAACTGCTACTTGTCCAAGACTACCAAACACCAGGACCATCAGCTGCCATTTAAATACTAAAAATAATTTATACTGTAACATATTCAATAGCGTTTGGTTCTTTACAATTTTTGATGTATGACTCTTCCAAATACAAATCAAATGCACTCTGGGATACACAAACAATATCCTATGTATTGGCAATTCCTTAAAACGACAGCTATTATAGAATTAGTGTTTGCCAGAATTTGTTTTTTCTGTTCCACCTAAAATAAAGAAGGAGTTTGATACAAGTGCTACAACTTGGTTTCTTACTGTTTAATTTCTAACCACCTTAAATGCAACATTTGTATTATTAAAGGTGGTAATACAGGGAAACTGAAACTCAGGGCCGCTTGAGTGGACAATCAACAGCTGATATAATTAGAAATACTGTATTAATTAAAGATTCTATGCATGAGTTGGTAAAATGGTCCCCTAATCAGACTGGGAGCTGAGCACCTGTCAGATCTACAACACAGTAAACCTGCATTATTTTAAACTCAAAGTCTGTTTTATGTCAATTGGATATTCACAAACATTACTAAACTATTTTAAATTATCTGATCATATGTGGGCTCACATACATTCAAACCGAGTTCTTTGAGTTTAATCAACTTATAATAACTGAGTTTAGTCTGTTGCCATTGGCAGTTTATTTTCCTTTGGCTTCTGTTACAATCTATTACCGAGATACCGGGTGTGTCCTGCAGTTTTCTGACACTCACCATTCGCGTTTAGTCATTCCGCCCAGGGTTACCTTAGCTAAACTTGTGGATTGTATGTACACTGCTCAAAAAATGTTGTTTTTGTCACTTTTGCATTTTGTCAGTTCTCTCACCATAAAGATAGCATGAGGCAGTGTGAAGGCCACACATACTACTCATTTTAACATTGTCTTCGGGAACTTCCACTGCAGTTAAATCAAACTGTCATTTGATTTTCCACTTTGATTTTGAGTATGATTCCAAATCCAGACCTCCATGGGATAATAATTTTGATTTACATTGATCATTTGTAATGTTATTTTGTTCTCAATGCATTCCACTATGTAATAAATAACATAAAAATAAATTTTCAACTGGAATATTTTATTCATTGAGATCTAGGATGTGTTATTTTGGTGCTGCCTTTATTTTTTTGAGCAGTGTATATTTGGAAAACTTTCTGGTCTCGATGCTTCAGGCTGTAAATCTAAGCTAAGCTGCTAATGCTGCTTTGACTGTGTGTTATAATATCATAATGTTTATTCTATAGCATTCTTAAAGGAACACTATGTAACTAATTTTCAGTAGTAAATGATAAAATGATCAGGATGTATCATCAGATATTAAGGAAACATGTTGAGTGAAAGCACTGGCAGCTCTTGTCAGCAGGGCTTCAGCAGTATATTCCTATTTTAAATGTGCAGGCCGTCCCGGGTTTTGTGTTTGTCTTGTTCTCTGACTCCTCCTGCTGCTCCTTCCCCAACACTAACTCCGCCCACAGAGGTTGCCAGCCGACACTACACTACAGCCATCGGTGCTGCAGTAAAGTTCAGTTAAACCTCAGCTGCTACACAGCTTAAAAAGCCTCAGCATGTCTCAAAAAAGCTCAGTGACCGAAGAAAGAATATAACAAGAGTGAATACTGGCAGTGAGTTGGAATGGTGGAGACTTAGAGCTTAAATAAACTCCAAGACTGACCTAGAGCTGCTACTTCTCTCCTGAACAGGTAAGCTAACTGGCTACTAGATGTGCTTACTAGCGCGGGGCATAGCTCCCGGGTGATAGAAGAGTTTAGAATTGCTGTATTTCTCCTCTCGCTCGTAATCTAAATTCTCTGCCTCTCCTAGTCTTAACTTTATGTATATTGTGTAGATTCAGCCTGCTGAATTTGGCAACCTGAGTAACTTTCGTGGCTGGGGAGGGCTGGGCGGAGCAGACTACTCTCTGGTGTTTTGAAATTGGACTGCTGTAGCCATTTCACAGGCTCTCTCTCGGGTCCTACTTAATGCACCTTTAAGTATTGAGTATTACTAGACCAGGATTGCAGCTGCTTTGTTTTTTGAACATCCATGTTTTACCCTGCAGCTGAGAGGAGGTTCTATTAATGTTAACACAAGCCTCAACCACAACTGATGGATCTTTCACTACTATTCCAGAGACTTTTACAGATTCAAACACAACACACGCAGGTAAGAAGTAATAATAACAAAATAATAAAACACTCTAAATCATTAATGATTATTGTCATGAATGGGTCATTCTCTATTGGGAGTGGGAATTCAAGTGGATACATTTTAAGGTTTTGGTCAATTTGTCACTGGTGTTATCTCATCTTGAAGAATTTATTTTGCCATCAATTTCTTTATTTTTAATTAAAATTAAAATGTGGCTGAATGTGATAAAGAAATTCCATTTAACTTAACATGTTACGAAAGTACGTTTATACACAAGCACTGAAAATAACAAAAAATAAAGCGGTCGTTCTTTATACTTAAAGGCATCTTCTTATACTATAAAAAAACAATAATACATTTTTGTCCAATAAACATGAAAAGTTAACTACTGATATAAGAATGAATGATTCTAACATTCACAACAAAAAAATCATAAAAAGGAGGCAGTCAAGAGACACTGTGTAACTACTTAAAATCAATGAAATAAAAGACATAAGGCAGTATATTTGATAAATAATATATTTTTAAAGCACAATTGAAGCACATAACACCAGTTACAAAAATAATTTATATGCTACCTGATAAAGAGAAATATCTTCAAATTAATAAAATAAAATGAGCAAGTATGGACTCACCTTATCATGCCTTGAGATGCTTATTCTTTAATGACCTGTGATCCAGGGAACAGTTTAACAGAGCTAACAATTTTTGATCAAATATAATATAATAGTCCTGATAAGACCAGTGACCAAAATCTTTGTGCCAAAATCTTTAAAAAATAAAATACATATTTTTTTAATGTAGTATGATGTTAATCATGCATATAGTAAATCTGGATCTGTTTTATAAAATCTTATAAGTTAAACCTTTTAAAATATTTCTTTAGACTAAAAATGTTTGCTCAAGTGTTGAAAATTGGTTATGTGACAAGCTATTGTACATGTGTAAAGCACATTTGAAATATGATTTAAAAAAGAAAATTAAAGAAATCATAATGAAAATGTGGTTTTAATCTTAGGTTAACTGTGAAAATGTCTATACTGACTCTTGAAATTGTCCCTAATATTTTAGCCTTTTTTTTTTTTTTTAGCCCTCCAACCTTTGTGACATGGTTTCCCACTCCACATGGAGAATGACCCGTAAACTGAACAGGTTGATGCACATACTTGTCATTTCAAACGTATCCTGTTCTGCTGTCTTTTTAGGCAGTGCATCATTTGGCCCTTCTCCGACATACACAGCATAATGGTTGTACAAATAACAGTGTCCGGGATATCTAATAATATCTCCTCTTTCAACCTGTAAAAAATAACAACACAACAAATATATTTATTTCTATATATATATATAGAAATCTTCATCTTTGTTTTTCCATGAAAATCAACAACTTACAAAATGAAAGAAAAAGTATGGGGAGTTGTGGAATATTTGTGGAACATATAAGAAGACCTTTATGGTTGCATATAAGTTACCGCCAAAGCTTTTCATAATTACGTACATTTTTTTATAAACACATTATAAACACAAGTAGGTAAGCTTCAAATAAAGTTTAAGGGATTTAACCAACAACAATATTATTAATAATAGACTTAATATTAAAATCTTACCTCAACAGAGAACCCAAAAAGTGCAGTGATCAGGACTAATTTTAGAATCATCTTCGTCATCTTCCTTACACCTACAAAACACAAAACTCAAAGACAAACAACAATAACAGAAACAGATTATTTAATCGTATAAAAAGCTGAATTTAAAGTGGTCCACTTTAAACTCTTATTGGGAACAGTGTGAAAGAGTGAACAGTTTATATAGTAGTTTATGTAAATATAGAGCCCCACTTTATTATAAGTATCGCTGATAATTGTGTAGTTACACATTAATAATCCATGTCATACCTGTAGTGTAATTACTAGTGAAGGATGCATTGTTATAGATTTATTACAGTTGTACCGGTTATGTAATTACATGTGTGTCATATGTTACAGCTCTTGTTTTGATATGTAATTAGAACTGTGATTGTTGTTTAACCCTTTGATGTGCAACATGGGTCAAAAGTGACCCGGCTGAGTTTTCATTTTCTATTTCTTTGCAATAAATTGATTCAGTCATTCGGTATTCAAGATATTTCTCAGTTCATGTCACCTGTCAGACAATTACAAGTAATTTGTATTAGCTATTAGCTGTTAACATTCCATTTTAGTTATCTAAATTGACTAGAGTTAGTTTAGTACAGTGATAGGCTATTTAGCTACAGGCTATTTTTGTGATATCGATATTTCACAAACTGCAAATATATATATTTTAAATAGCAAAATAAAGACAAACTGAACTGTTTTAAAGAAAAAAGAATAGCGCTGTATTACAATATAGATTTGTAGTGGTTTACAATAAGCTATCTACTTTGCTAAATAGGCACCAATGTACTTAGCTAATGTGTGTGTGACAAAATTTAAAAAAATGTTGCAAACAATTAGTAAATGTTAACTGGCCTTAAAAACATAGGCGTGCACACATAGACATCAGGTGGTGCTAAAGCACCACCAACTCTGCCCTTCATTAACCAAAGTGCCCTTTTGAAACTTCGTTTTTTTTTTGTTTAAATATTATTATTATTATTATTATTATTATTAGTAAGATTTTACTGAAGCCGTGTTGAAATGATCTTTTGAAAACCTGTGTGATTAAAAACGAGTGAAAACAGAATGCCCTGAAATCAGCTCACACTACACCTCTCTCTTCCTCTGTCACGTGACCCCGCTGCGGTCGCGCAAGCATAGGCCAATCACGAAGCCGGTTCAGGAAGAAAGTCCCGCCTCTTAATAGAAACAGCCCATAGACTGTATATAGCTGGACAGAGCATGGTCTCTCAAAAGTGAAGCCTCCACAGGTCGGGCGCCCCCTGCTGTTCGGCTGCAGAAAGCTGTGTAACTCCACCCATCCCCATAGGTTTCAATGGCAAAACAGACAACATTCAATCACGTTTTTTTCTAATATACTGTAATTCTACCTCCATTATTAAAATGCAACAGCTAGTGTAACCTCTGCTTATATTGTTAAATTTTTATATCCCCACAGAATTCAGTTTTTAAAACGTTAAATTCAAAAAAGGTGTGGTTATTGTAAAAGGGCTGCTTATGGGCGGGACCAATAACAGACCGTCAGCTCCGCTCCGCCCCGCTCTACAGTCTGTGACCGCGAGGCAGCCCTCAGGGGCGGGGTTATTTAAATGAGTAGGCTGCTCTCCACAGTCTTTCTCCCTCCTCTGGTCTCTACTGCGCAGAATCGGGTCTCTGAATCGCCAAAATGGCGGAAGATTTTGGCTTCATTTTCATTGAATGAATGGGAACGGCGACACGGCGTCCATCTTTTTTTACAGTCTCTGAAACAGCCAATCAGCTTGCTGTTTTGCGGAGCGCGGAGGAGAGTAGACAATTTATAAAGTTTTCTTTTTTAGATTTAGCAGCGGGGTGCAGCGAGCTGACGTTAAAACAGATCTGGATATACAGCGATTTTTGTAAAAGGTAACGGAGCTTACCATGTACACTGTTATGATATTATTTCTGATAGCTGGTTAAAAATAAACGACTCAGAACCCACAGATCAAACCCTCTGTGAGCTTGTGATAGCCATTGTGACTTGTAGACTAGGATTACTGTAAATTATAATGAAGGAAAATTCTTTTAGCTAGCTTAACTTGTTATCTAGAAGCTGGATGTAGTGGATAGACAGAATTTAGTACAATACTTCATGTAGGTAGTTTAAAGCAGTTTCTTAACCCATCCATATGATCAGCTAATAAACTCTCATTTATTGAGTTTACCTGTTAAAATTCCTTAGCCCCTTAGATTTACGAATGGAATATATCTGGTCCTTTAGTAAAAGCTCATGAAACTAACAGACTAGGAGGGTTTGGGTCATCCAAAGTTTATATTAACATCTGCCAAAAATCTCTATGAAACATAAGGTTACATTCTTTTACATAAAAGACCACCATCATAAGTACTTTTAGTCGAAAAAAGTGGCGTAAATGTAAATATACAAATATACAACAGAATTGACATGCCAATACATAATAATAATAGTAATAATAATAATATCTGTTATATTCTTTTAAACATTAGGTGATACCTCATCAGTTTTTTTTTTTCATATATTTATATATAGTTCAGACATTGCACGTCTATTTTTTTTTTATCAACAGTAAATGTAAATTGGAGTAACATGTTTAAGTTGTAAAGTGACCTTTACTTGGATGTAACTAATAATAAACAGAAGTACAAAAAGAATGGTTTATTTGTGATTAAAGGTAATTCCACAAATGTTGTTTTAAGAGACTATAAAATGGGCTTATTCAAATGAGCAGATTACTTTATATTATATTATATTACATTATAGATGTGTCCCCGCCAATATCAAACCTGCTCCTACGTCCTTGCTAGCAAGGCACACTAGACGCGTTGCAGCAGCAGTTCAGTTCAGCGAGTTTTCAGCACAGCACGCACAGCAACAGAAAGGCTTCTTCTCCCCCGTGTCCCACCTGCCACGTAACATACAAGTAAAATCCTACCGTTTGACCTCTAAGCCCAACCTGAAATCAGTTTATTGTGCAGTAATATGTCTCATACAGCACCAAACTGTATTTTATCAGTTGGTGGTGTGATATTTTTCCATTGACAACTGACGTTTAGAGAATGTTAAAAATAAAAGTCAAATTTCATTCAACATGTGCGTGCAATTTTTTTTATAATGAAGTGTTCCACATGCGCTAAAAAGTGCCCTTTTTCCACCCTGAGCACTTGCCCCCCAAAATGTCTGTGCACGCCACTGCTTAAAAATGTTCTATAGCAATATCAGAACAGTGTTAAAACATTACTGAGTTAGATGTGTGACGAGAGCTTCTTCATAAAGTAATAAAGGAAAACCAAGACATTCTCAGCCATACATCAATTAACATAGAAAATAAATGCAGATCAGTGTGTGTAAATTTGATGTAGTGACATACAAACATATATATTTTTTATTAAATATTAAAGTAAAAATTAAAATAATGATCGGTGAGATCAAAACAAGGTATTTAAAGAATAATTTAAATATATAATCACAAAATATGATGAGGGAATATATGATGTAACAAAGCAAAAATCAGCCAGTCTGAAATAACCTGGAAAATAAGTGCATGTCATGTTTGACCCGTGTTGTGCATTAGAGTGTGTGTGCATATGTTGTACATCAAAGGGTTAATATCAAAAATCTACAAATATATTCTGCTTTGTCTGAATTAAACTGATACACATGTAAATTTAAATTATAACTTGTACAGCTGTAATTAATCTGTAACAAATATAACAAAGACTAATAGTGACACTTAGATCATTGTAAATATACAGTCATAAGAAACTTATTACACTTATCATAAAGTGGGACCAAACATAGTAGTTACTTATGATCATACCCCACAATTTAAACAAAATTTAATGGAGAAGATTCAGTTCCCCAATAAGCCAGTCTTCTCCTAAACTGGTGATAAATAATGAGAAACAGAAATTAGAGAATTCTACACTTACCTGTTGAGCAGATCAGGAGCAGATGCTGAAGACTAAAGTCTGAGAGGGACTTAAATACTGTCGCCTCCGACCAATCCAACGAATCTTCCTCTCATCTAAAATGATCATTTCTTTTTTACCATAACTAGTTATTTTGCATAATAACAGATATGAATTCTAAAGTTCATTTTACTCTGGAAAACAGTAGGGAAGATAATCTCACGCTGTGGTCACATTTGCACACTGTGGTCAAGAACAGTTTTTTGCAACAGTTACACTATCACTACAGTAATGTGCATGCTTATAGCACAGATGAAATTGGATCCTCATGCAAAACCTGGACAGTCATTGTCAGTTATTCTCACCAGACTTTATTTCACTACAAGGTTTAAACTTCTCTAACAAGGTTCGTAAAAACTTTACTGTTTAGCAGGTGTACAGTGCACACAGTAATTCACTATTCTACACTACTGTAAAACTGTAGAACCCTGTGATGCAATGCAGAAATAAAGGACGACGACAAAAGCTTTTTTAAATGCACATAAAAAACTTTCAAGACATCTTTAAGGCTACAATTAAAAAAAACTAAGAAAAAAAGGCAGTTGTGCCAACTAAAAATTATTTAGTTCAGATAATTAATATTTTACATGTATATAAACATGTCAAAGTCTCAGCAACTTGTTGTTTTATTTGTTGTTCCCCTTAGGCTGCAGAGTATTTGACTGAGAGATATGCTGTGTATTGCTCTACATAAATTGCTTGTATTAATTATTTAAAACAGTGATTTTATAATCAATTCTAACATATATTGACACTAAGACCCTAGCGACATGTATTTTTAGAGGTTTTGAGTAAAGTGTTTTTGTTAATGAAGCAAAGTAGGCAGTAAGCGCCCTTTACTGGTTAGTTGGCTATATAGCTTTCTAGCTTTTGGGCCTAACTATTATGTTGGATTTCTTTTTGTATTAGGCACTCCCTGTGGAATCTATTGAGGGCAAAATCTCTTTTTGCTTTGCCCTTTATGCTTTTTATATAGGTGAGTTGTTGTTAATAGATGTACTGTGTATATAAAATGGAGGATGCCTTTTTTTTTTTTGGAGTTTGCGCTAGACATGGTAAATACATTCAATATTTTAGTTGAAATATTTTGGAATGCCAGAATTGTTTAACATGAAGTGGTGTAGTAGCTACATGTGCTGAAATAAACACTGAATAGGCACATCACTAAGGTAGTGATCATTATTATTTAGTGTATTATAATGCAGTTTTTTGCTGATAATTGGTATATTATTTGATGATATTTGTTTGTTGATATTGGGATATGTCATAAATAAGTGGATTTTATTATTATTTTTATTATTATTATCATTATTATTATTACTACTACTGCTATTGTTATTATAAAGATATGTATTTTATTTTTGTACACATGTATTCTCAGTCTGCAGAGAATTTGACTGAGGGAGGCATTCCCTGTTGAAGCTATTGAGGAGAAACTCTTATTCTACTTTGAAGGAGAGACAAATACACAAAGAGGAGAGACTGAATCTAATTCTGGTGTCCTGAGCTTTATTTTATACAGACACAACGCAGAAGAGGGTAGCAGTAGGGTGCAGACCGGCTACATAATGCAAATGTGAGCAGCAGGATCCAGCCAATACATTTTGAATATTTAAAGCAGATCTGGGCATTGTACAGCCCTCAGGCCACAACCGGCCCTCTAACTATCTCTGACCGTGAGATCCACCATCATTATCATAGGTGCTCTAAATACAGCTACACAGCCAACACATTTTTTTTTTTTTTCCTTTTATTTGCGTCTGCCCGGACAGTGCGCTTCACTCAAATGTGTTAGAAAGCTTTCAAGATAGCTCTTAGCACCGTGGCCACGCCCTCTGTACTTAGAAAACACTAACTGTGCACAGCAAAGCTCTAGGAGCAGAGGCTCGAGCTTCTTGTGCAGAGACTGACAATGTTTTACAGCTACATAAACATAATTTACCTGCTGTGACCAATAAACCAATAAACACCAAAAATACAACTACCCTGTCAATCAGTGTAACATTTTAGATATGTTTGTCCCATAGACTGTATATAGCTGGACAGAGCATCGTCTCTTAAAAGTGAAGCCACCACAGGTCGGGCGCCCCCTGCTGTTCGGCTGCAGAAAGCTGTGTAACTCCACCCATCCCCATAGCTTTCAATGGCAAAACAGAAAACTTTCAATCACGTTTTTTTCTAATATACTGTAATTCTACCTCCATTATTTAAATGCAGCAGCTAGTGTAACCTCTGCTTATACTGTCAAATTTTTATATCCCCACAGAATTCAGTTTTTAAAACTTTATTCAGCTCTATTCAAAAAAGGTGTGGTTATGGTAAAAGGGCTGCTTATAGACGGGACCAATAACAGACCGTCAGCTCCGCTCCGCCTCGCTCTGCAGTCTGTGACCGCGAGGCAGCCCTCAGGGGCGGGGTTATTTAAATGAGTAGGCGGTCTCTCCACAGCCTTTCTCCCTCCTCTGGTCTCTACTGCGCAGACTCTGGTCTCTGACTCGCCAAAATGGCGGAAGATTTTGGCTTCATTTTCACTGAATGTATGGGAACGGCGACACGGCGTCCATCTTTATATACAGTCTATGGTTTGTCCTATAAAATAAGCAAATTGTAATCAAATTATACCGCAAAAGTCATGAAGAACATTGTTTTGTATTGTATTTATTATGTATGTTTTTAGTAATAATACTGAAAAATAAGACAAGAGTTTGCGGTCCTTTAAAACAGGAAACTCAAAGTGTTATCATAGCAATCATATCACACTTGAATGCACTTGTCCAAGCCCAAAACAGGCTAGATTTCTCTCACTGAACACAAAAAAGAACTAAGGTAGAACAAACACACAAATGCATTTATAGATTTTTTTAATAAAGTTAAGTGATGCTGGTATTTAAAAAAAAATAATAATAATTTTGTTTGTGAAGTTTGTAGCTGATAGTGCTGCTCGTTTTTAAGCACTGTAAATGTTGCACGTTTTCAAAACATTATAAATAATTATATAGTCACATTTTATTGTACCATTGTAATGTTTACTGAAATTTTATATATAAAATGGGTTATTATAAATGCGGTATAAGCCTACAGTATATATGTATTGGGCAGAACCGAGCTAAGTATATTAGTCTGGCCATCCAACTTCTCATGTGGCCCCTTGGGAAATTTAATTGGCCACCCCTAATTTAAAGGATACCTACAGTTGATACCACTGTATTTAGGCTGTGTCTATACCCTGAATTAAACATAAACATAATCTAAGGTGATGTTTCACTGAGGTCAATGAGTTTTTTTTTTAACACTGACCAGTTATTTTGCATAATTACAGATATGAATACTAAAGTTCATTTCACTCTGGACAACAGTAGCGAAGATAATCTCATGCTGTGGTCACAATTTGCACACTGTGGTCAAGAACAGTTTTTTACAACATTTACAATGTCACTACAGTAATATGCGTGCTTCCTAGCAGAGATAAAAGTGTTTTATTGTTACTATGAAGAAACCTGGACAGTTATTGTCAGTTCATATCAGATGAGTTTACTTCACTACAAGGTTTAAACTTCTCTAACAAGGTACATAAAACCTTTACTGCTCAATAGGTGTGCAGTACAGTAATTTACTATTCTACACGGTAAAACTGTAGAACCCTGTGATGCAATGCAGAAATAAAGGACGACTAAAGCTTTTTTAAATGCTTCAAGGCTAAAAATCTAAAGCTATGATAAAAAAAAAAACACTTAAGAGCTGTACATTTAAAAGCAGTCATAGTGATAGAAATCATAACTGATCAGAAATTCGATGTTCTGTGCCTCACTGAAACCTGAATTAGGCGTAGTGTTGTAACGATACCAAAATTACAACTTTCAATACAATGTCTGTCTAAATATCTCAATACCGATACTAAAACAATAAAAAATATAACATCAGGAAAAGTAATGGAATAACAGATAATTGAACTTAAAATTCTTAGTTTTTTTATTTATTAATAAATAAGAAAACACTAAAAGTGTGATATTCAGTGTTTGCTATCTGTTGAGCACAACTGTACAGTCAGAAAACAATTTAGACTTAATGAATCAAAATAAATAAATTGCAATGTGTCACAGCTCCTGAGTTATTGAACATGTTTGCACAAAAATATACAGTATAATTCTCTGTTGCACCATCTGAGCTTTATGGCAATGTTACTAAAAAAAATCCTCTTTTTTCTCACTGACTTATTTTATGGACAGGTCTTTTGCCACTTTAAACATATCTGAACAAAAATAAAATATTTTTTTTACAGCAGCTGAGTTTTTCATCCAAGTTATGAGGAAAAAAACGTCCGCAGCAGTGGTATGTTTTATTTTGTGCTTGTGTTTTTAGTAAACCACTTATTAGATAAATATTTTGACACAAAGTACACAGCAATCTGTACAAAAATATTTTACCTAAAAATAATTTCTTTGATTTTTTTTTTATTTCAGTGTATTTTGTCAAGATGTTTATATTTGTGAGGAATACAGTGTTCAGTGATCTCCCTTAGACATTGTGGAGGTATACATATATGTATATATATATTCTTTAGGTAACTGCTGCAGCAGTACACAGAGGAGCGGATTGGAAGAAGGAGGGCTTTAGTGTTGATCTGTGAGTGTGTGAACTACGCAACAAATCTTTTGGCATTTATTGCCAAATAAAGGACGATTCTGCCGCTTACGGAACGGGTGTCAACCCGATTTACAACATGTGTAATGTACGGTGGCCCTGAAGTGCAAAACAAATTAACATGTCAGAAAACAAAATTACAAAAACTAAAACACATTTACAAAACTTAAAACAAATTTACAAGACGCAAAACACTTTTCCCAGCACTGAAACACTTTTACAAATGCTGAAACACTTTTACCAGCACTAAAACACTTTTACAAACGCTAAAACACTTTTACAAATACTCAAACACTTTTACAAACGCTGAAACACTTTTACAAACGCTGAAACACTTTTACAAACGCTGAAACACTTTTACAAACTGCGATTTCTGACGGAAAGGGAGGGTCTAACACACAGGAAGTGCTTGATGCGGACCCTCCTTGTCAGTCAAGCTGCGTTACGATGAGAGAGTGGAGTTATGAACACCAAACTATGTTTTGTGGCACGTATTTTAGCAGCAGCAGTAAATACTTAAACTATCCCTGTCCTGTTGCTACCCCCGCCGCGGGGTTCACCTAATACCCGGCGGCCATCAGCCACTGCCCCCGCCGCGGGGTTCAGCTAATACCCCAGGGGTTCAGCCACTGCCCCGCGGTTATCAGCCACTGCCCCCGCCGCGGGGTTCACCTAATACCCCGGGGGTTCAGCCACTGCCCCTCGGTTATCAGTCACTGCCCCCGCCGCGGGGTTCAGCTAATGCCCGGCGGCCATCAGCCACTGCCCCGCGGTTATCAGCCACTGCCCCCGCCGCGGGGTTCTCCTAATACCCCGGGGGTTCAGCCACTGCCCCGCGGTTATCAGCCACTGCCCCTGCCGCGGGGTTCACCTAATACCCAGGGGGTTCAGCCACTGGCCCGCGGTTATCAGCCACTGCCCCTGCCGCGGGGTTCAGCCACTGCCCCGCGGTTATCAGCCACTGCCCCCGCAACGGGGTTCAGCTAATGCCCGGCAGGCATCAGCCACTGCCCCGCGGTTATCAGTCACTGCCCCCCCCGCCGCGGGGTTCAGCTAATGCCCGGCGGCCATCAGCCACTGCCCCGCGGGGTTCAGGTAATACAGTACAGGAGTGGCTGAACCCCGCGGGGCAGTGGCTGAACTCCGTGGGGCATTAGCTGAACCCCGCGGCAGGGGCATTAGCTGATGGCCGCGGGGCAGTGGCTGAACTCCGTGGGGTATTAGCTGAACCCCGCAGCGGGGGCATTAGCTGATGGCCGCGTGGCATTAGCTGAACCCCGCGGCGGGGGCAGTGGCTGATAACCGGGGGGCAGTGGCTGAACCCCGCGGCGGGGGCAGTGGCTGATGGCCGCGTGGCATTAGCTGAACCCCCGGGGTATTAGGTGAACCCCGCGGCGGGGGCAGTGGCTGATGGCCGCGTGGCATTAGCTGAACCCCCGGGGTATTAGGTGAACCCCGCGGCGGGGGTAGCAACAGGACAGGGATAGTTTAAGTATTTACTGCTGCTGCTAAAATACGTGCCACAAAACATAGTTTGGTGTTCATAACTCCACTCTCTCATCGTAACGCAGCTTGACTGACAAGGAGGGTCCGCATCAAGCACTTCCTGTGTGTTAGACCCTCCCTTTCCGTCAGAAATCGCAGTTTGTAAAAGTGTTTCAGCGTTTGTAAAAGTGTTTCAGCGTTTGTAAAAGTGTTTCAGCGTTTGTAAAAGTGTTTTAGCGTTTGTAAAAGTGTTTTAGCGTTTGTAAAAGTGTTTCAGCGTTTGTAAAAGTGTTTTAGCGTTTGTAAAAGTGTTTCAGCGTTTGTAAAAGTGTTTTAGTGCTGGTAAAAGTGTTTTAGTGCTGGTAAAAGTGTTTCAGCATTTGTAAAAGTGTTTCAGTGCTGGGAAAAGTGTTTTGCGTCTTGTAAATTTGTTTTAAGTTTTGTAAATGTGTTTTAGTTTTTGTAATTTTGTTTTCTGACATGTTAATTTGTTTTGCACTTCAGGGCCACTGTAGTAATGCCCTGCTAAGTGCAGTTCAGCCACTGACTTACTCTTAGAGTCTATGCTAAACATGAAATCCAGGTAGTCCTGGTCGAGAAAGTAAAAATCCACCTTTTTAAAGGATTTTTACTAATACAAATTTACGAGACGGGTGCTTTTCCTGATCGACAAATTTTTCTAAACATTTTATTTTACTAGCCACTTCAGACAATAGAGTTTCAGGAACAACTTAGAGACTTATAGTATTTCACAAACAACAAGTAGAACAAGTAGAACTTACCTGGAAGTGTATCACTCTGCGTGGAAAGAACTTAATGAAGCTTGCTCAGCGTATCCGGCCTCACAGATCGAGATTAATAAAAATAATCCTAAAGCTCTCCTTAGTGTTATTTCCAGCCCTTCACACCAGCAACAACACTTTTATAACAATAAATTTGATAATAATAAAAATCGTCAGTTGAATAAAATTCAACAGATAAATAGCACATCCTCTGTCATCTGGTGTGACTGATATATAACAAAACTCATGAACCAAAATTAGATTGGAAGCCTTTAATCCACTTTTTAACAGCTAGAACTAGAGAACTAGAAATTAACTAGAACCACAAATTAAAATATTCTATAATGTTCTCCCCATTACTTACATTGTTTTAGATTTTCCATCACCATTTAAAGAGTTTAGAATGTTTTTTCCACCACTTACAGTGTTCTAGAATGTGACCCCTATCATTCAAACCATTCTAGAAAGTTATCTTTGCCATGCTCACTGTTCTAGATTGTTTTCCCCACGATTTAAAAGATTCTAAAATGTTCTCTTCACCACTATAATTTATTGTTATCCCTATCATTCAAACTATTCTGGAAAGTTGTTTTTCCACCACCAACTAAAAGATTTTAGAATGTTCTCTCCACTACTTATTGTGTTCTAGAAGGCCATGCTCATCATTCAAATAATTCTAGATTGTTCTCTCCACAACTTACTGTTCCAGAATGTCACTCCTATCATTCAAATAGTTTTACAATGTTCTCCCTGCCATGCACACTGTTCTAGATTGTTTTCTTACTATTTAAAAAAATAGAATGTCCTCTCCACCAATGTGTTTTAGAATGAATGTCACCTCTATCATTTAAACAATTCTAGAATGTTTCCCCACCATTAACTGTGTAAAAACTGTTATTTCTTGTTCAGCTGACCTAAAAATCACATTAATAAGAACAATTTTAAGTTTTGTTTTTTTACAGTGTAATAGAAATAAAATTACATGGAAATTACATGTATAAATGTGCACACAAAATAATTTTATTATAAAGCATGGTGTCTTGTACATTGACCTAATTGCAAAAGTAAAATATGTAATTCAAAACATTAATAACAACTACTTAGAACACTAAAAAATAGCATTTGTTACATGTCCCTACTCTCTAACTACATGACTCCATATCCCATATATGCTTTAAAATATTTTTCTCATAATGAATCCATAATATTTAATTTAAAATACACATCTTAGTTGTGTCCCTGGGTTTTCACTCATTTCTATTACCGTAAAACATTTACACCAGTTCTGTCAGGAGGAATGGGCACAAATTCCAGCCAACTTTTGTGAGAAGCTTGTGGAAGGATATACCAAAACGTTTGACCGAAGTCATACAGTTTAAGGGTACTGGTACTTCTGATAAAATGTATGTACACTTTTTACTTTGAAGAACGTAATAAAAATGCCTTAAAATATTTAAATGAATGCCACACAAGTATTACAAGAATTTCAGGTTAGTCATGATAATATAAAGTTGATAATGTTCTTCAGGAATGGTGCTGCTCTCTCTCATACAGAAGCTGGTCTTGGTGGTGTAATTCAGTGGGTGGTCTCCCTGCTGCTGCAGATTGTATTATAGGGGAAGGGAGAGCGGACAATGCCCATAACGCCGTCCATGTTTGGACGAGGTTCTCCTTGAGGCCATGAGAACTTCAGCCGCTGGATCAGAGAGGTGAAGAAGATGAAGAGCTCTGTCCTCGCCAGACTCTCACCCAGACACACCCTCGGACCTGCAGTAAAATCACACATAGTTAGTCAGTTAGTTAGTTAGATAAATCTGACGGTCGGTGGGTGGGTGGTTAGGTGGGTGGGTAGGTAGATTATTGATTCCCGAGGGGAAATTCTAGAATTTTTAGAATTCATAGTATCAAGCTTATACACAAACTTTCTTAGCTTCTTAAAGATGTGGCTTGTTCACAGAATTTATTAAGAAAGTCCAGGTGATGCAAATTTGTAAAACTTCTTGTCTCAGCAATCAGCAGACATGGACTCCTCTAAGCAGCTGCCCAGAACTATGCACATTAAAATAAGTGATGTTCAAGAAAACCTTCAAAGAAAACTTGATGATGTGTCTGACTCATCAAATTTCTGTATCAATCTAATCTAATCTAATCTAATCTAATCTAATAATCTAATCTAATAATCTAAAATAGCTCATTTATTCTTGTGCATTTAAGATGGGACTGTGGGAGCTTATTGATTGGTGTTGTCACAATGGGTTGGGAGAACACAGGCGCAGCTCAGTTTTGAGTTTAGCATTATGCTAAGTTCAAACTAAAAGAGACAAACAAATCTGGACGCACTAGTCTGAAATATGTGCAGGGTGCAAATTATACAATGATAATCGGCAGGGTCAAGTATTTCTTCAGGGTGTTAATGGAAACCAGTACAGCTCAGGCCCATGCTTCATTGAAGTCTAATAATCCTTACAGTGTCTCGCTTCCTTACTGTAATGTCTACAGCATGTAAAAGATAAATCCATTACATCAGCTAATGTAGCACATACCACACAATAACCCTTATAATCATTAATAATATATTATACAGCAAAATCCACAGTTAATCCTGCAAAAACACACAATGCTATTGACTGCTATCTTTCATCAGCTTTATCGGCATTACATTTTAATTAATATTCTACAGAATCTCTCCCACAGAAATCATTTGTTATTTAATTCTAAATGAATAGAAAATAACAATGTAAATGAAATCACTATAGATAGATTTTGTCCTTCATCTCATCCACATATTTTGACACTGGTACTACAATATTAAATGTTAAGTGGCGATGTAGGAATGTATTTATATAGCTTGGCTAATGTCTTTTAAAAAGCTTGGCTATTGATAGTTTTCAAAGTAACCTAATAAAAGTCTTACCTTAAAAAATTGTAATACACCAGTTTACTGTAAAACTACTCATCTGAGTAACTAATTCCTCACTAGGTTCTACTGCAGCGTATGAAGCATTTAGTTCCCTGTCTGACCCCCTGTACTGTGGTGCTTAGCCTTTTAGCTAGCTTAGCAATTTTATCTATGAGTCTAGAAACAGTAGAAACTGTCACATTACACCCTGTGCAAGGACTGTTTGATGCTCATTGCTATCTTACACGCCACAAAAAGTATTTTTTTCACGCCTTCCACGTGTGTTGTTTAAACAGCAACGGCTCTTGTGAATATATCTACACTGATAAGCTTAGTGGTCTTGAATACTGCATATTGCTAACAGAAAACATTGGTGCACCAGTGACTGAATATAACCTAGGCAAACCTCAACAGTTAGACATTCATTGCTATCCTGCTTTCCCAATACACGTATACACGTACACCTTGTTACGCACACATGGACATGCAGGAGTGCAAAAACCCATAGCACATGCCATTTGCCAGCTATGCATCAACAATGAAAAGAATACAAAATAAAATAACACGCCATTGTCATATTACATTTGTTAGTGATTGGTAATTCATGAGGGGAATTCATTAATTGGTTGACCAATTGTGTCAATCCCCATGAATAATTAGCAACATTTATTAATTTATAAAATTTTACTGAGACGTTTTTTCTGCTGGGTAGCAGTTTTTGGCAAGGGTGTCAAATTTGGTACGACATCTTTTTTTTCAAAGTTTTTCGGTTCCCATGGGTAGCAGTTTTTGGCAAGTGTGCCAAATTTGGCACGACACCTTTTTTTTTTTTTTTTTTTTTTTCAAAAATTTTCAGAGACAAAGTCTTTTCGGTTTCTATTATTTCATATTACACCCTAAAAACACAACCATGATTAATGAAAAATGAGTACATGCACTGTTTAGTTGCCTAAGAGGGAGGTCGAGTGTAAATTCCACCCATAAACAACAGTGATTGGTCTATTGAACACAAAGTGAGATTAAATCACAATCTCTATATATGTTTTATAAATCCACAATGTTGCCTAATTCTCAGCAGTAAAGCATGGTTCACGAAAGAATTGAATTTTTACTAATCATTGGTCACCTTATGTACCAAAAAAAAGTAAAACGAACAAGTTCACCCCATATTTTGAGAAAATATTACCTACACTAAACAGCTGGGACACACTGAAAAAAATAAACATCTACCTAACATTTTATTACATTACACAAAAAGTAAATATTTCCTATTGGCTCCTGGCATCGTTTATTTGCATGATGTGTGTGTGTTTGTCCAACCTTAACTTGTCATCAGTGTGCAGTCTTGCCCACCAGTGCTACCTATATATGATGCTTACCTGCCTGGTCGCAGTGTTGTAGGTCATAAGAGCAAGTTACCATTTACTTAAAAGTGTAACTTTTATGCTGGTTAATTTTCCCATGCAAATGCCTATAATGACAACTATTTTCCTCATTCCTCTTTTAAGTTTTATCTAATTACCCAAAGAGAAAGTAACTCTGGTTCACAAGACAAAACACGGATGGTAAGTTGGGATGGGGTTATGCTAATTATCCAAATAAATGATGCCAGAACTCAGAAGAGAAGATGTATCCTTGTTTACGCACTGCAGACACTCACCCATAGAAAATGGCAGGAAGAATTCATTTTTACAGAACTGTCCTTTCTCATCTAGAAAGTTCTCCGGGTTGAACACATCTGGATACTTCCAGTGGTTTCTCTCACTCATGATGGCTGTAAAATTGGCCACAACCTGTGTTCCCTGCCATGGGACAGAAAAAAAAAAACACTCGTAAATCATCCACATCAATTATTCAGTCTTTGAATCTACAGGGTGGGACATTACCTAAATAAAATGGAAATGGTTGGTGATATTAACTTCCTGTTTGTGGCAGATTAGCATATGGGAGGGGGAAAACTTTTCAAGATGAACAGCAGTGATTTTGTTTGTTAACTTCACCATTCACATAAAAGTTTGCCTCATCACTGAACAAAATGTTCTGTCTAAACTGAGGGTCCTGTTCCAATTTTAGTTTTGCCCATTCTGCAATTTCAGTGCGCCGATCTGGGTCATTCTCATTGAGATGCTGCAGCAGCTGGAGTTTGTAAGGGTGCTATTTGTGAGTAGCTAATATCCGCTGAAGGGATGTTTGACTGATGCCACTCTCCAGTGACATCCGGGGAGTGCTACTCTGTGGGCTCTTGCTGAATGAAGCTAGGACAGCTACTGATGTTCATGTTTATTAGTGACAGTTTTCATGCAAATCCAACACTGAACCAGTTTCACAAAACTGATGGGTGATCTCGTAGAATGTCTTGCATTAAAATCTGCTGCAATGGCCCGGGTACTGCGATGTCTCGAGCGATGTCTCGAGCCTCGAAGTCAAAAAGAGGATCGACGATCCCTCCCTCTAAGCTATGCAAGCCCGCGCAAGCTACGCAAATGGCGCAGCACACTGTAGCCAACGCTCTAAGAGCAGCCCTTTCTCCAGAGAATGTGGACATTCTCATCCCCTTAAAGAAAAACTTGAAAATATAAAAATAACAGTTGTTTTGTCTAGTCTCAAATATGTTAATAGTTTTGGTACCTTAAGGAGCTTCTTTCTCTCAGATAAAGTTAATAATATATCTTTATTAAAGAACAAAACTTGTCATTCTCAGGGGCCGAAAAAGTCTTAAAGTCTTATTTTTCATGTTTAACTGTTATAGTAGGATTGAGTTCAGTTTGTTAAGGCTCTAATTGTTCTATTATTTTGTACATGACTGTTCCTGTATTTTTTTATTATTTATTTTGTTATGTTGCTGTTTTAGTAGTGCACACTGCTGCTACCAAAAAAGCCACTAGATGGCATTACATATATATCTTAATTAAATTATTTAAATTTGACCATTAGTGCCTAATGTGGTGTATTACAGATCACTTGTATCACTTTGCATCACTTATATCAAGCCCACCTTTTAAAATAAGATATTGTAAATTTGATGAATCAAACCAATGACTGACTAATCTAAAATGGCATAGGCCATAGGCAATCAAATCGTGACCCTAAAATCGGAAATAAAATCGAATCGTGGATTTAGAAAATCGTGACACCCCTAGTTTAAACCAGTTGTTTTTCTTGTGCATTTCTCAAAAAATTTGATGTGTCACATAACCCTCTTCCCATTGAAAAAAGTAAGGTTGGATCCAAAATGGCTGCCATGGTCACTACGCATCTTGAGAAGTTTTCCCCCTCCCATATATTAATCGCCCACCCTGTACATGTATAACTCCTCTATTTCTCCATCAGTACCGCTGGGATGTGGTATCCATGCAGCTGTGTTGGTTGTGTGGTCTCATGGCCTACGCCAAGAGGAACGATGTTGGAACGGCGCATGATCTCATGAAGAGTGGCGTGAGTGTAGGGGAGCTGTGCACGATCATCCATGGAGGGAGAGCGGTCAAAACCCAGCACCCGAACTATCTCCTCGTGACAGCGCTCTGTAGGAGAACATGATATTACAGTTATAGCATTTACAGAAATAGTAATCACACAAATTTACACCCAAGCAGAGACTGAAAGTTTAATAGCTTTTGTAATAAACCTCCTCATCTCTCAAACTGTTACTAGAATGTTTTTTCACCACCATGCATACTGTTCTACATCTTCTTCAGCATTTACAGTATTTTAAAATATTATCTGTACTGTTTATACTGCTTTACTAACAATTCAGACAATTCTACAATGTTTTCCTCATCACTTATAGTGTCCTAGAATGTTCTCATCACTGTTGACACTGGTCTTCTATCCATTCATGCAATTCTACATTTTTTTTTCCTCACCAATCACACTGTTCTAGAATGTTTCCTTGCCTTTTACACTGTTCTAGAACATCATCTTTACTATTCACACTTTTATAGTATGTCTTTTCCAACATATACACTTTTCTATAATGTTTTCCTCACCATTCACACTGTCCTGGAATGTTGTCTCTACCATTCAATCTAGTCCGCTTAAGGCATTTTTCATTTCCCCACAACTTAGAATCATTTCCCAATCATTAAAAAACTGTTCTGTAATGTTCTTTTCAACATCTTCACTGTTCTTAAATGTTCCCCACTCTTTAATTATAATATTTTCCTCGCTGAATGGAAATTGGGGATCTGTAACAGTACCTTGCACATCAGGGTGGTCCATCATGTAAATGATGCCCCATCTAAGAGTGGTAGCTGTGGTGTCGGTCCCGGCAAGAAAAAGGTCAGCGGTGGACATAATCATGTTCTCTTCATGGAATGTAGATTCTTCTATTGCCTCTTGCTGCGAACAAATAGAGAGGATCCTTTAGAATTTCAATAGGAAAGTTCCATTAAGTTTGTCAATGGAAAAAATCCATTCAGAATCTCAATGAAGAATTTCCATTTCTATAGAATTTAGAATTTAATTTAGGTGGAAATATTTTAAATCAGAATGTCTATTGAAAAGTTTCTGTATTTTTTAGTGCAGTGGTGGCTCAGAGGCTTCCATACCAATTTGGGGGCCGCCACTGTTTGGCCCTGGACCAAGGCCCTTAACCCTCTGCAGCAATGGCTGCCCAAAAAATCACTTTGGCGGAGGCTTGTGCCCAGCACAAGTATAGTGAATATAAGCATATTATTGTCATGGTCGTTCCTTATATGTTTTACATTTCTCTGCATTTGATTTTCGGTAACATTGTGTCCTGGTGTTTTCTGTTTTCACCTTGGTCATCTCCACCAGGTAGGCATCAATGAAGTCCCGCAGATTTTCTGGGTCCAGAGTGTTCCTGTGTTCCTCTACAATGTCGCGAATGAAGCATTTTAAAGAATTGGCATTTTTCCAGATCTTCTGGTGAGGCCCCGGAAAGTGTTTTATGAAGGGAACCAAGTTGAAGACCTGCAGCACAAACCGAAATAAATCCACATTTCTAGTCAATTTTGTGATAAATAGACCAACAAATCCTCCACAATTAATACAATGTTTTTTATGCCATAAAGATGTGAACATGCTGGAGATACGAAGTCCATGAAAGGTCTAGTCAAAATCATATTAAATAGCTGGATGCTTATCAGCTGAGATCTTGCTGGATGTTACCTGTCCGACAAATGATCCAGTGAGCCGAACGTTCTCAGTTACGAGTTTCAGCAGATGAGCGAAGCGCTTGTCTTCATAATCATAGCGGTCTCCAAAGACGATGGAGCAGATGATGTTGGAGACTGAGTTCATAATAGGATGGATAGGAAAAAAAGCCTTCCCTTCAAGACAAGTGAAAAAATAATAGACTGAATTAGGAACAATACACTGACAGAACACATTTTGACAAGTGAGAGATAACCAACACAAAAAGCATATTTTATTTTATTTTATTTTATAGGTACAGTATCATGCAGACTATAAAGGAACACATACGGGATCATGTAGTAACTTAAAGGTGTTAAATAAACCAAAAACGTTTAGAGTTTTTAAAGCCATTTAGGGGGCTCCTATCTGGCTTGTTAACTTGACTTGTTTCTGAGGCTGGTAACTGATGAACTTATCCTGTGCAACAGAGGTAACTCTTGCTCTTCCTTTTCTGGGGCGCTCCTGATAAGTGCTAGCTTCATCATAACATGTTTGATGGTCTTTGTGACAGCACTTGAGGATACTTTTAAAGATTTTTTTGGATTGTCTGACCTTTAATTTTTAAAGTAATCTTTGTCTTTAACTAGTTGAGTAGTTCTTGCCATAAAATGAATTAGAACATTAATCAAATATAGCTATTCACTGTATACCAACTCTATCTCTTCACAACTTTACAACTGATGCTCTCAAACATATTAAGAGGTCAAGAAATCCAAGTAATTAACTCTTAACAATTTAAGCACACCTATTAATTTAAAAGCCATTCGAGTTGACTCTACCTCATAAATTTGACTGAGAAAATTCAGCCAGGATGTTTACTAAATAATCTCATATGTTTGAATGACTAGTATTAATGTACAATGCAGAAATAATTGACCAAAAAAATTGTTTTTTTGACGGGTACTGTACATGCAATGGAGTGGAAAGGAAAGACAAGTAGACAAGGGTATCCCAACCACAGATCTGCACTCATTCACTCCTTAGAACTTTAGTAAATTCATACTTAGTCCTAATCCTATTTCACTCCTTGGCTCTACCGTCTGTTTTGTGTGCACACCTAGAAATATGGAGTCCTGATTGTTGTTAGGCGTAGTAGGGGGGACATGTTAGAAATGCAGCACTTCTTACAATTTATATTTTTAAGAGATAGACAGACAGTAAACAGACCCAAGTGCAGGACAATAGACCTCAAAGCATGTAAACTCAAGAATAAAACACAATTCACCTGGGGATCAAACCCAGATTGGGATGTGGCTGAGAAAAGCAACTCAAGAGCAGTTGATTCTCAAAACGGGTGGAGAAACAAAACACCAGGCAGAGTGTGGGGAAAGCATGTGGGATAATTAACAAAAGAATGCCAGGGGGGAACTGGCTGCCCCTTACAAACTGGGTTAAACATAAATTCCCAATACAAACTACTAAATGAATGGGTACTATTAGAAACTTAGGGAGTAATCCCCTTCCTAACATGAAAGAGGGGAAGCTCTCAAGAGTAGTGAGAAAAAGAGAGAGAAGGAATGCTTCTCAAACTCGACAATGAACTAGAAAAAGAGAGTCAGAAGGGTTGGCCACTCTAACTCTCTAAAAGACAGAAAAAATAGGAAAACCAGCATAGATTCACTCTGAAAGGTTAAAACATCAAACACTGTGTGACTGAATCCCAGAGCTTAAATAGCACTTATATTACTCCAGGCTCCCCTCTGGTGGCCAGAGGGGGCCTTGACAGGGTGCCAACCCTTACAATAATGTGTAGTTTTAATGTTTTATGGCCATTTTCTTCATATCAAGCGCATAAAAATTGCTTATAGTTTGTCACAGTAGCTAGCTAACTAGCTAGTTGTCCTGTTTCAACTTAAATAATGTAACAGATAGTAGAGGCTAAGGCATTTAAGGTGTTACGGAAAAATAAAATGAAAGCTCATTTCAGCTCTCCATCACAGAGAAATTAAGGAATGGACAATAATAATTAATTGCTGCGCCACCTGCCCCCTTACTGACGACATATGATTCCCTGAAGTTAACTAGTTAAGCAGCAGCTAGGTTGCTAAACTTTAGTGCTCCACTATATAGCTATATCTGTATCACTCAGTTGTGCCCAGCTGAGCACTATGGACTGATTATCGAAGCTGGGCACATTTAAAGCTGCCTCTGCCCTCACAAGAGAGAGGACTGCAAAAGGAATATGAAGGCTGAGGCGACTGGACTGACTCTCATTTTTTCAGTTAAAGAGATGTTAAAATGCTACGTGTGTTTAAGTTTGTTTTGGGGTTAAGTTTGTGTTGGAGAGCGAAATTATGTCATTAAAGATTCATCTTAAATTCATTTAATCCCGTTTGTGTCACTCTCCCACCTTCCTTACTGCCAGGCCACAGTAGCCATGACCCTATCCCCAGAGATGTATCACAATAGCTAACCATCAGCTACCTTCATGCTTTAGCATCTCTTCAACAAGGTATCGTGCCTCCTCAGTCACGCGCTCCTCCACACTTTTCTTCCCCAGACCAAAATCACGCAGAGTGTGCAGAGCAAACCGACGCTGCTGTTTCCAAGCATTACCATAAGAGACCATTATGATACCTGAGAAAAGCAGAACAAGAAGAAGATATACAGAAATTCAGTTCTGTGAAAAAGTATTTGCCCCCTTATGGATTTCTTTTGGTGTTTTTGTCATACTTACATTTTATCAAACCAAGTTTAATATCAGACAAAGATAACCTGAGTAAAGACAAAATCAGTACTTAAATGATGATTTCATGAATTGATTAACCACATTTTTTCAAGTTCAAGCCAAACCTGCAGAATCGAGAATGCAGTAGGCTAAAAGAGCTCAAAAAGCAATACATTATGACCCGATCTGAAGAAATTCAAAAACAGATGAGAAAACAAAGTCACTGACATCTATTAATCTGGAAAAATTTACAAAATAATTTCTAAAGTTTTCGGACTCTGGTAAACACACTTTGAAATATTATTTACATATAAAGTAACCATGGAACAGCTGTGAACCTACCCAGATGTGACCGGCCTGCCAAAATGAATCCAAAAGGGCATGGATAACTCATCCAGGAGGTCCCAAAAGAACCCAGAATCGGGCCAGACACGCCTCAGTTTAGTTTAACTGATGTTAATGATTCAACAGTAAAAAAGAGACTGGGTGAAAATGGTCCAAAAAAATACAACGACCTGTCTCACATTTCTTTTTGATCTTCAGGACATAAAATATTCTGTAGGCTGACAAGACAAAAGTGGAACTTTTTGTAAAGGTGTATGTCCAGTTACATCTGCCATAAAATGAATGCTTCTGGAGCTGCTTTGCTGCTTGAGGACCTGGACAACTTGCTGTAATTAATGGACCCATGCATTCTGCTCTCTACCAGAAAAGGCTGAGGGAGAATGTCCGACCATCAGTTTGTTAGACTTTAAGGTGTATTTTAAGGTTCTGCAGCAGGACAATGATCCAAAGCACACCAACAAGTCCACCTCTGAATGGGTCAAAGGGCAAGGAGAACCAAATTTTTAGGTTTAGGGGACAAATACTTTTTAAATAGGGGGCAAATACTAAATTATGATTTGAATAGATTTTTTCCATAATAAATGAAATTCACATTTAAAAACTGTTTTTTTATATTTACTCAGGTTAGCTTTGTATGATATTAAAAATGTATTTTTTATTTTGAAAAATGTAAGTATGATTTAAAAAAAATGAAAAACGAAAGAAATCTGTAGGGCAAATACTGAATGATACAGAAAATAGGCTAAAGATACTGAGTCATTTGTTACTGACCCAACCCGTCAGTGATCCAATCAAGTACTGGCATGTGTGGCCTTCCAGAAAACACAGCCCCATTATGAACGAAAGCCTCCTTCACAATCTCCATCTTATTCAGCACAATTATTGGTCTTCCGCCCAGGAACAGACAGGACATCTCACCATAGTTCTCCATCTGAAAGAGACATAAAACCTTCATACTGGGAAGGAATGGTGTAGCATCTGATGCAACAGCTTTCGTATCAAGTTTATCCATTAAGCAAATTCTGTAGAACTTGAAACCCCACAAGACTGAACTGATCAAAGACTTCAATGAGTCAGGGTGTATGTGTGTTGAGAATGCATGGCATACCTGGATTGCCATACAAGCAATGAATCTCTGATGGTTGACTGTTGTCTGGGTTGTATTCAGTCAGTGCCGCACCTGTGTTTTCCATGGCCAAGATAGCCAGAAATTTACCTGAGCACACTGTCTGGAATACTGCCCCTAAGGGTTTTAGTAGCACTTTACTTTGAGTGGTCCTTGAGTGGACACTTGACAGACTATCAGCTACACATTAACAACACATCATTGTAGTAGTTAAGTAGTTCTTAGTGTCTGAATACATTGAGGTAAATATCTTAAAGATGTTGATGTTTTACTTAAAATAAACAAGAATTTCCACTGAGTGAAACTTTATCTGTCTTAATTTAATCCTAATCATGATTTTGGCCATCATTATCCTAACCTTTATTTTTAGTCCAAAATATAATTAGCATCAACCTTGACCAACAACGTATTCTGATCACAATTCTGGTCCTACTCTGAACCTTAAAAATAGACCTTACTTTGATCTTAATCCAAAACCTAATTTTAATCCGTCATTTTGGGCCTAGTCCACAACTCCACCTCAATACAAACCTAATTCTAAGTACCAAATAAAACCTGTTGTAGGCTATTTTTTGCCATGGTCTGTATTACATGATCAGATGATTTTTTTTTATGTAAACACCTGTAGATATAACATAAAACATTTCACCTTAGTAGAAGTGTTAAGTTAAAGATCTGCTGAATGTTACATAATTGATAAGTAGCTGATAAGTTACTGAGAACTGTGCGATTGTTTATTTCATAAAAAAAAAAACACTCAAAAATAAAGTGCCACCAGAGTTTTAAACAGTACTGTATGTTCAGCTTAGTATTCTGATGCTGGTGTCTGCAAAACCACGGCATGAAGCATGCATGGAATAGTTACGTAATTCTTGGAAGGGTATCTGGCAGCGTTCCAGTGGAACACGTCACAAGAGTCGTGCAAACTTTACAGCAAGAGTAAACATGCCCCTGCAGGGAGGAGCTGTCCTGGGAAAGGATAATTGTTTTTCCTGACATGCATATCTTCGCTGTCCAGTGGAAAAACAAGTGTCTCCATTTTTGTAGATTTTTCCTTTACTAAATAATTTGAACACACAATCTGTCCTTTACTCTCTGTCAACACTTCTTAATGAATCGACCAAAAGAAACATAGAAAAACAGGAAACTGACCGATCTGATGAGGTCCATTGGGTCCTTTAATAGCTGCATCGTGTTTCCCACAAATGGCAGAGGTTTGGGTCCGGGGGGGAAGCGTCTCCTGGAGGAGTTTAACCTGAAAATCTCCAGCAGAACCAGAGAGAGAAGACCACCCAGCAGGGCCAAGCCCACAGACGTCCAGTCCAGATATCTCAGCACAGACTCCATTCTGAGAGAACTGCTGGAGAGTTCAGCAGTTCAGAGCTTTATACAGGAAAAGCGGTAGAGGGAGGGGGAAGAGAGAGAGAGAGAGAGAGAGAGAGAGAGAGAGAGAGAGAGAGGTCGCTTTGCTTTAAAAACGTGACAGATAAGTTTCTAGGAATTCACACACACACACACACACACACACACACTTCTGAAAAAGTGTCTGAAGAAAAGGCCAAGAAAGTATAGAAATCTGTGTCATGTAAAAATTACAAGCAACACAAGTAATTGAGGAATGCTGCACCTTTTAATGATGCAATCTCATTTCAAGGGTTCAGACTTTCACAATTTTTTAACATATAGGGTTTGTTTGTGTAGGGTGGTGTGGTTTCCTGAGCTGCTTCCTTTGTGTAGGTTGAGGCTAATGGCATGTAATTGTAACGGGTGTGTATTGGAACTGTGAGATGGTCAGAACTGTCCATTCACACTCCCGTTAACCCATGGATACTCTGCGTTGTGTTCTGTGACACGGTGAGGAAGGACTCGGACCACGGCCACTGCTGGTTTGGATGCTTTAATTTTGCTGGTCTGTATAAACAGATAAATAAGCTCATAAAGCTCTGGATTGAACATACAGCTCTGCAGTGAACATACACGCTGCTCTCTCTCTCATATACATGCAGGTTATCAGCCTCCTTCTCTCTGTTAGCAGAAATGCACACGGGGGGGGGGGGGGCGTGAAGCCACAGAGCACGTGTGTCAGTAAAACTCGACATAAAAGACATTTTATAAAGTTCACCTTAAAACTACTGCATATTTACACGTTCACAATCCTGTTTCTAGCTTTTAACACTACTTACTGCCCATATTATGCTGTTTTAACAGAAAAATATGTGTTTTAAGCACAGACATCAGAACTACGTACCTTCTCTCTGTTAGTTATACACAGACTGAGATCAGTACGCCGATGGCGCCAAATAGAGCTGAGTCTCTTAAAGGGACAGTACACAGTAAACCAACACTCTAAAATAAAAGATCCCCCAGTACAAATATGAAATAAATGGAACATAAAAACAGATATTTACACAAAAATCAGGATTTTGGTGGAATTTTAACAGAAAAACAAATAAGTATTTTTAAACTTGTTACATTCACCCCTCCTAAAATTCGCCAACATCCTGATTGGATGCGATAAGGAGTCAAAAGTGCCCTATGCTGATACAATCTGGAACAAGTAAACAGTAGTACCTAGTCTACATTCAACTCAAAAGTTACCTCAAGTGCAAGGTTCAGGAAAGACAGAGGTTGATCAGGTCTCCAAAATTCCCTAGAGTAATGTGATGCCTTATACACCACACAATACTTGTTCACCATAAACTCATAACATAAGCACTGACAAAATGTAAACAAATTAAGGCCCTATATGAGTTTAAGCTTTAAAACAAAAAATGTTTAGGAACTGTTCCCAATAGAAACATGTGGACCTTTTAGGAATGGTCTCTGAACCATTGACTCTATCAGCCTATTCACTGATTTTACTAATCTTCCTGCACGTGTTCTAACGTGACTGTCTACCTCGGAAGTATGTGGTATGTGTGAATCAGCAAGTGATAAAGTATCGACATTAGATGTGTATGCTGCTTCTGTTTGTGTTAAAACTGTGCTGGGTTCAGAGCTTTCAGTGCAGGGTGCAGGGTCAGCTAGGGGAATTTCATCCGAAATGGTCAAGTCAGACTCAATGGATTTGTCAAAAAGCTGTGACTCATCATCATCATCACTGGACTTTGACAAACTCTCTATATCATCCTGAGTTAGTTCATCAGACATCAAAGCTGTTTGTCTTTCATCATCATGATCCTCTGGATCAGACTCTTCAGAAAATGACTGGTCAGTTCTATTGGTATCTTTGCTTTGAAACAGCCCAGGAACTGGTAAGAAGTTGACCTCCATCAGTAGGTTCCGATGAACGACTCTTGTACGTCCAGCTGCATCCTTTATTTTGTAGACATGAATGTTAGGGTCCACACTGATGACAGTGTACAGCTTGTCTTCCCACTTGTCTGCTAACTTTCTCTTGCCTCGTTCTCCCTTGTTTGCTACCACCACACGATCACCTACAGACAGATTCCCGCCCTTGATGCGCTTGTTGTATTGTTGGACCTGACGTTGCTGTTCAGCTGTTGAGTGTTTCTGAGCGATCTCCATAGCGCTTTTAAGATTGGAAAGCAGGGACTTTGCATACATGTTGTAATCAACCACTTCTGGACTAGTCAAGACAGTTTCGAACATGATATCCACTGGAAGCCTAGGCACCCGCCCAAACATTAAAAAAAATGGAGCGTATCCTGTGGTCTCATGAACTGTCGCGTTATAGGCAAAGGTGAGGGTCTGGATCTGCTCTGGCCATTTGTGCTTTGCTTTGAGGGGAAGAGTACGGAGCATGTTACCCAATGTGCGATTAAATCGCTCGGTGCAGCCATTGCCCATCGGGTGGTAAGGGGTGGTATGGGATTTCTTAACACCAGCTAGATTGAGAAGCTCTGCTATTAATCGACTCTCAAAATTTGTGCCCTGGTCGGAGTGTATCCTCTCCGGAAACCCATATATGCAGAAAATGTTATCCCAAAGTTTCTTGGCTACCTGCTTTGCTGTCTGGTTGGTACAAACGAAAGCATGAGCCAGCTTTGTGAAGTGGTCAGTGACTACAAGGACATCTACTGATCGCTGTTTGCTGTCCTCTGCTGTCCAAAAGTCTATGCACAATAACTCCATTGGTACTGAACTTCTGATGCTTTCCAAAGGTGCACGTGCAGCTGGTTCTGGTGACTTTCCCAACACACACCTTTGACAACACTTGACATACTCTCTGATATCTTTCTCCATATCAGGCCAGTAGAAACGCTGTCTAGCAAGTGATAGAGTACGGTCTTGACCTTGATGGCCAGCGAGGTCATGGATTCCTGACAGTGCCTTGTCTCTAAGACTACCAGGTAGGACAAACTGAAACCTTCTCTGCTTGGATTGAGGGTCTTTAGTCACTCTGTACAGAACATCGTCTCGAACACGTAGCTTACCCCACTGCTTGAACAAACTGAGGACTTTAGAATCAGCACCCTGCCTATCCCGTCTGGATGGTTTTCTGTTGGCTGTGACAAAGGGTAACACCTTAGAGATGACTGAGTCTCCTGTCTGACTCAACTTAAGCTCCTCCATGGAGAACATGGGTGATGTTTCTTGGCTGCTTGAAAGTTGTTGGACATGCTGGGCTAAATGAACTGCTCTGACCTCTGCTGCATCAGTCCAATCACAATGAGACTGACAAAGAGCTCTGATCTCAGCTGCATTGTATGTAGTTCTGAATGGCGTATGATTTTCTGTCCTGCATATCTGGACTTGGCAAGTGGCTCTAAAAACATCCTGTACAGAATCCTCCTCAACCCCGTTTGACTGCTGAATGAGGTTAGGGTATGGCTCCTCTAGTAGTCTCTGCCCAATGGATTTGGCAAAAGGGTCCCGACTAAGAGCATCAGCTACCACATTCACTTTTCCAGGTAGGTGTTTAAGGTCAAAAGAATAAGAAGCAAGCTTTGAAACCCACCGTAACTCACATGCATCCAGCTTCGGCTTTGTCATGAGGTAAGTGAGCGGATTATTGTCAGTCCAGACTGTGAATGTAGTTCCTTTTAGCCAATGGCTGAACTTCTCACACACACTCCACTTTAAAGCCAGAAATTCAAGTCTGTGAGCTGGGTATTTTCGTTGTGATGTACTGAGTGTCTTGCTTGCAAAAGCCACAGGTCTTGCTTTGGATTCTCCCTTGGCCACTTGAGAGAGCACAGCACCTAGTCCATCCAATGATGCATCAACTGACAAGATAAAGGGCGAGTCAAAATCAGGATGGGCCAGCACGACACACTCTAGCAGCATTGTCTTTAGTTGGACAAAAGCGCTCTCACACTCAGCTGTCCAATCTGCAGGTGTAAGTTTTCTGTACACACCTTGGGACTTTTTATTTTTTGCCAATTTGCCTCGTCTCTTTTGCCCAGCAGTAAGCGCGAACAGAGGTTTTGCAATGGAGGAACAGTTGGGTATGAAGTGCTGGTAATAAAATACCATGCCAAGAAAAGATTTGAGCCTTTTAACAGAAGGTGTTGCTCCATCATCCTCCATTAAGTCCTGCACCCTCATTGCTGCAATAATCTCCACCTTGGCAGGGTCAACGGACACACCGCCACCGTCAATGACATGGCCAAGAAACCTGACTTGCCTTTGTAGCAGATGGCATTTTTTTGGAGCCAGCTTTAGATTGTTCTCACGCAACCTCTGGAACACTTCCCGCAGCCTGGACAGAGCCTCACTTTCTGAAGATGCAAAGATAAGAAGATCATCAAGATAGCAGAGAAGTTTTGTAAAGTTCATGTCACCAAATATCCCGAGCATCATCCTCATGAAGGACGCTGGACTATTACAGAGACCTTGTGCCATTTTATTGTACTCATATAGTCCATGTGGAGTTGTAAAAGCGGTGTATTTTTTGTCATCTTCATGCATCGAGATGTTATAAAATCCAGATGTGAGATCCACTGTACTAAAGAGCAAGCTACCACCCAAGGCGGCCAGGCAGTCAGATTGATGTGGCAGAGGATGTGCGTCTTTTAGTGTTCTGGCATTCAACCATCTGAAGTCTGTACAGATTCTTAGTCCCCCATCCTTCTTCCACACCATCACTAAGGGGGATGCATACTCGCTCAAGGACTTCCTTATGATCCCTCTTTCTTCCATTTCAGTTAGAACTTGCCTTAGTTTTTGATAATGAGCAGGAGGCACTCTCCTGTATGGTAAACGAAAGGGTCGGTCATCAGTGAGACGGATGCGGTGTGTGTATCCCTTGGCCTCACCACAGTCTAATGGATGCTTGGAGAAAACATCCTGAAATTCAGTTAACAGCTGGATGAGCTCAGACATACAGCCACTGCTTACTTGACATGAACTAATATCAATATCTCCAAGTCCAATGTCAGATAGGCTTTTGGCTTGGGCAGTAGAGAAATCACCAGAGGAGGTGTCAGGGTGTTGTTGGGTCTCTGAGCTGATGTGCAAACCTTGAAAAACATCCTCAGCTGCCAAACAGGGCGAAACATCTGCTAACTTGCTGTTTCTTTTTAAAGTGACAGCTTTGTCAGATGGGTTTACGACAGTCATGGGTACCCACCTATCTCCCCACAAAGGTGTGACAAGGCGACCAATGAGAATGCCTCGTGGTCTGGCTTTAGAGTTTGTTGGCTCAACAATAATGGTGCTACCAGGTGACAAGGGCACATTGGCGGGTAATCTGCCCCAAACCAAGTGTTCATGTTTGGGGAGGAGTGTGACGGCTTGAGTGAGCTTGACGGTGCCCACCTTATCAGGAATACTGCTCCCTCTCCAGCGCTCAACACCTGTAAACATCGACAGGAACTGCTCTATATCAGGACTAGATTGATTTCCATGTCTAGAAGCAATATTCCAGTATTCACCATCATTCTTCAGGTCATGAATCAGATGTTTAATGACATTAGAACCCAGGATTATGTCGTCACGTTGACCAGGAACAACTAAAGATGGAACAACACAATTTGTGTTGTAGAACTGAATCTCTAGGTCATAAAAGCCATCGGGTTGTGTTTGCAGACCACCACAACCAACCAAGATAATTTTTTCCTTTGAGTATTGCTTCTCAGGTAGGACACCTGCAGCACGGAGTTTCTCTTCAGCCTGGCCACTGATAGTACATGCCATAGAACCCGAGTCTAACATTCCTTTAAGCTGCACATGATGATTGACAAGAACTGGAGTGTAGAACAGTTCGCTAAAAGCTTGCACCTTCTGGGTTGCCTGGACGATTACTGTCGACCCCTTAGGAGCACTGGCACGAGTTTCTTCATATAAATGAGCCAAATCATCATCTTTACAGAGGGATTCATTCATAGCACTCACACCGCCCCTCTCCAGATGCGAGTGATCTAGTTTAAATGTTGATTCTGACGGGATTCACTGTAGTGAGGCTGAGAACAGTGACGCTCAGTCTGCTTTGGACAATCTTTTTTCCAATGTCCAGGAGAAAAGCATTTCAAACATCTGTTCTCCCTTCTACAATGAGACAATGTAGAATGTTCACAAGCACCACAAATTTTACACACTCTTCGGAAAGACTGAGGCACTGCACCTCTACTCTGTGGTTCCACCACTCCTTGTGTCTGCTGTGTGACTAGTCTGTCTAACAAAGAGACCAAGCTCCTCATGCAGTCACCGTCTGTACTGGCACGAGCTGGAGTCAAAAGAGGTGGTGCAGCTGTGCTTGACACATCTACCTCATTTACAGAGCACTGAGTATGGACTTTACGTTCGACCATACTTGGTCTTGGAGGTCTCAGAGCTGATCGAGTTTTTTTCTCTTGCATATGGTCATCAAGGCGCTCTTGAATTTCGCAGGCTGACCATTTTTCTGCAGACTTGAACTTGAAAACACCTGCAAGTGACTCGTCTGGACAGTGTTTGATGAACATCATACTGACCTCGTGGCTTGGGTCCCCCACACAGCGACCTTGTCTTTTCAGGCATTCACTTGCAACATCCATAGTTTTGTTGAGTCTTATCCAATACTCCATGGCATCCTCGCCTGGCATGGGCAACGTATTGTAGAAATCGGCTAAGGGCATGCTTGAGTATGTCACTTCACTAAAGTGTTGTTTCAGAATGTCGAAGATGACGTTTGGATTCGTAGTGTGGTCAACTGATGTGTTGTTACGCAGCTTTATCTTCACTACGTCACCAGCTTTGCCCATAAGCCTATCCAGGATCTCTTGTGAGTGTTCATGAACTGGGATGGACCTTTTCCTCAAGTATAAAGTCATCAGGTTTTCCCATTCTTGCACTGTAAACTTATCTGAGCTATCTCCCCTAAAGATTGGAGGTTCTTTTGCATCATGCTGCATGATAAGCTTGACATTAGACAATGTCATCTCTGAGGACTGATCAGACTGTCTAACACAGTGCGTGCCCTTTTCAGACTGTAGCTGAGCTGTAATGGATTTGCCTAGCTTTTCAGCTATCTGTGTGATGAGTGTATCTATGTCTGGATTCTGTTCAGTTAGACCTGACATAACTTGGTCTACATAAGGAGTGGAAGTGATTATTGGAGTTTCTAATGGCATAAATCTAGGTCCTGGTGTACTGGTTACTGTGGGATGAATAAAGCCCCTCCCTACACCAAACTGGTGTCTCACAAAGCTCTCATCACCACCCTGACCCCCACCAGAATAAGTCTGACCATCTGCCATATTTTAGTTTTTCACCAAAAAAGAAAAAAAAAAAAAAAATGCAAATCAGAGCTATCAGCAGTTTAACAATCACAGACAAATCATACTCTCAACACTCTCTGTAGTTCAGTACTTTTTTCCACATTTAGCTTTTTTTCTCAACAATGTCCAACATTACGTTCTTTTTTTTTTTTATATATAGACACCGTCCAATGTTCAGTCCTTTTTAAAGCTTAAAAAAAAAATCCAGTGTCCCTGATTCAGTTTTCAGTACTTTTTTTCTTAGCGTTTTAGCTTATATAGAACTTGTCAGTAATTACCAAAATTTGTTCCGTCCAATTAATTACCTAAGCACAGTCTATGTGAATACCTTGACCAGAAACACATGCAACTGCAGCTTCCCACGGCGAACGAGCTGACGTCGATCTTCTCCTCCCAAAGGCGTCACGGCACCATTGTAACGGGTGTGTATTGGAACTGTGAGATGGTCAGAACTGTCCATTCACACTCCCGTTAACCCATGGATACTCTGCGTTGTGTTCTGTGACACGGTGAGGAAGGACTCGGACCACGGCCACTGCTGGTTTGGATGCTTTAATTTTGCTGGTCTGTATAAACAGATAAATAAGCTCATAAAGCTCTGGATTGAACATACAGCTCTGCAGTGAACATACACGCTGCTCTCTCTCTCATATACATGCAGGTTATCAGCCTCCTTCTCTCTTCTCTCTGTTAGTTATACACAGACTGAGATACTCTGAATATATAGGCAACCTTACATATGAGTTAGCAATATATGAAAATAAAATAAAAATAATAAAATTAGCTAAAACCAGCTCTGCATTTAAATAAAATTAGCAAAAACACAACGAATTAACAGATATATGCTTAAACAGTAAATGAAAGTGACTGGGGGGGGGAAACATACCTGTATAAACAGATAAATAAGCTCATAAAGCTCTGGATTGAACATACAGCTCTGCAGTGAACATACACGCTGCTCTCTCTCTCATATACATGCAGGTTATCAGCCTCCTTCTCTCTGTTAGCAGAAATGCACACGGGGGGGGGGGGGGCGTGAAGCCACAGAGCACGTGTGTCAGTAAAACTCGACATAAAAGACATTTTATAAAGTTCACCTTAAAACTACTGCATATTTACACGTTCACAATCCTGTTTCTAGCTTTTAACACTACTTACTGCCCATATTATGCTGTTTTAACAGAAAAATATGTGTTTTAAGCACAGACATCAGAACTACGTACCTTCTCTCTGTTAGTTATACACAGACTGAGATCAGTACGCCGATGGCGCCAAATAGAGCTGAGTCTCTTAAAGGGACAGTACACAGTAAACCAACACTCTAAAATAAAAGATCCCCCAGTACAAATATGAAATAAATGGAACATAAAAACAGATATTTACACAAAAATCAGGATTTTGGTGGAATTTTAACAGAAAAACAAATAAGTATTTTTAAACTTGTTACATAATCTATGGCCAACAGCATGAAATCCCTGTACAATACTCTGTTACACTGACGTTACATAAGCTGCCCAGTGTTCAATTCAATTCATTCCAGGGCAATAGTGCACAACAACACAAAAGACAAGTTTCAAAGACAATAAGTACAGCAGAGAACACATGGGCATCTCTACCATTAAATGGGAAGGGGACGTGTCATTTGGAACCCCCACATTTAACATAAAATATTAGTCTACTTAGCAGAATACACCCTCTCATTGATGTGTTGTTTATCTGACGGAGGTCTACCAAGTCTATGTTAGGGTTTTGTTTTGTATTTGAAACATTTTCAAACTCACAGGCATAATGGTCATCAGATCATCAGATAAGTTCTTTATTTTTAAGCAGATGTTTTTGATGAGACATATGATCACTCAAAAAACTGAGAAATTTTCCCAAAGAAGATAAAAAAAATACATTATTTTAAAGAGGACATATTATGCAAAACTCCCTTGTTGTGTGCTTTTGTATTTCAGCTTGGGTCTAGACCTTTAAACAATCGCAAAAAAAAACAAAAAAAAAAACAACAGTCATTTTAAGTGATGGCTCACTTATTGTGACGTCACAGTAAGGAAACATGCATAGAACCATCCTGGCACCTTCCATCACTCGTCAACCCCCACTAGAGCCCCACTCACTAGATCAGTTGAAGAAACGCCATTTCAGCCTGGTTTCGGTCTGGTTAAGAACCTCAGACGGTACACAACACGATCAGCGAGCTGACTTCGTCGGAAGAAAGGATCTGTACATACTGTCCAAAGCAAGTCAGCAGATTTAAATAATAGGTTTTATGCTTCTATCGCAGTTAAGAATGAACTAGCTTGTTCATATTTTACTATTTAGCACAAGTTAACACTAACATGTAAAACACATAGGGCATGGCCAGCAACAGCTTATTTGCATGAAGTGACAAAGCCCTTTAACGGCTGATTCTGAAAAAAGGACTGAAACTGGCAAGAAGCTGATAAGAGCTGGTAAGATCTCTTTATTTGAGGGCGATTTTGTGCAAAGAACTTACTGAACATGTTTTTTTATAGCCTATTTTAAACATTTAAAAAAAATACCCAATGAAAATGTTATAAAAAAGTAAATTGCCAGCTAAATTATAAAATTTTACTGAAGTTTGTTCTGTTATCTCTGCTGTCACTGTACCTCCATGCAATCTGTCTGCAGACATGCCTTCCCTGTTTTCTGCTGCTCTTTGTAGTGTTATGTAATCTTAATCCGCAAGCCCTTTAGCCCAGTAGCTTCATATCTCATCTACAGAAGAATACACGCCCATGTGCACAATGCATCTCACATGTTAAAGACTTAAACACGTCAGACATTCATTAAACCATATATGGAGACTAAGCTGCAAAAACAGCTTGTTTTGAAGTTACTGTTCTCAGGAGATCATGAACAAATCAACACATCACTGTTTCCTGTAGAAGCTAAAGTAATATAGGTAATTTCAGCAGTTATATATTTAGTCATTTGAGCATTTGTGATTATTTACTTTGTTTATCGCAATATTGTTTTTTTAATTACATTAGAAACTTTTCTGAGAGCAGCTTTTAATACTGAAGCTTGCTGTTTAGACTGAATGGCCGGTTGGAGGGTAATGACTGGAACTTAAGAGGCACATACCAAAATGAAAGCCTAGACACTGAAATTAAAACAATTGGTTTAAAGTATGTGTTTAACCCTTTAATGCGCAACTGATGCACAGCCCCTTTAATTCATGACATGCATGCATTCATTTCCCAAGTTATTTCATGCTAGCAAAAATTTTCTTTGTTCTATCTTTTAAAATAAATGTATTTTTTTATTCTTGTTTTTGATCACCACTGATCATTATTTTTATTTTACTTTAATATGTTATGAGCAAAGATAGTTTTACATATTTACTACATCAGATTTACACACATGGGTTTAAATGACCCACATTCAAGTGTGATATAAAATAAGTAACTTAATACTGTAATAATTAGTTTCAAGTTGTTATTTTAGCAGTGAGAGGGAAAAATAAATTAACCCTCTATGGCATAGTGCTGTCCTTCCGTTTATTTAGAGTGGGCTTAGATTTCCAGATTTCCATTAAGACCAGCCATATTTAGCGGCTACTACTACCGTCCAACAGTGCTACACTGAGGAACCCTGAGTGTTTTGGTATGTCAGGGCTATATTATCTAGCTGATAATTATTATCCTCTGAACAGTGAAAGAGCTATAGAGCTTCATGCTATAGAGGGTCATTTTGTCTCTCGCTCTCTCTCACACACACACACACACAGCTTTTTTATGAAGCAGGTGTATAATGTACTTAAAATAATAATTTTTATTAGCTAGCTGTTGACTACTCCGTATTATTTAGCTAAATCTACTGTAGTTAGCTGTAGTTATAACTACTTAGCTAGATATAAAAATGACTATTTAGCAAAGCAGTTCGCTTAGTTTTTTACCAATAAAAAAGCCATTTAAAACTTTAAAGCTTTTTATTTTGTATTTGTTTTGCTATATCAAATCAAATCAAATCAAATGTATTTGTATAGCGCTTTTTACAACTGGTGTTGGCACAAAGCAGCTTTACAGAAACATGATTACAGGACAAAGAATCAGGCAAAACATTAAACACAGAATATACAATACAGAACCCCCAGTGAGCGCGGAGGCAAGGAAAAACTCCCTCAGAGCTGCAGGAGGAGGAAGAAACCTTGGGAGGACCATCCTACCACTGGTCAAATGGCTTTTAAATTAATTTTAAAAAGTCTCTATATTCTGTGAAGCTTTAAGGGTATTTTTGTATATGTTTTGTTTGTTATGTTAGATTTTTTTTGTTACATTATTTTTATTATTATTATATTATACAAAATCTTTGTAAAAAAAAAATCAGAATCTTGGTAATTTACTGTTATTTACAAAACCTACATAGTTTCTACTAAATGTTTGAAACTGTTAAACTATAAAATGACCATTTATTTTGTTTAAGTAGTTTATTCTTAGTTTATCATATCAATAAGAATATCGGTATCACAAAAACACCCTGTAGGTATGCAAAATAGCTAAGCTATTTAGATGAATAGCCTACTAATGTACTTGGCTAAGTATTTAGATAAGTTAGTTATATTTAAGTATAACTAGCTAGGCTAACTACAATAGTTAGCTAACTCCAGTACATTTAGCAGCTTATGACTAGCTATAATAATTATTGTAATTTTCTAACAGGTAATGTACCAGGGATTCTTGAGACAAGGGACACATTTTTTTTTCAAAATATATTTATACATTATAGTTGTCCCAGGTGTTGGCCTTTTGATGCTGTGAAAATACAATCTCCCAGGTTTAACATTTTTAAATTTATATCGGGTGGACAAGCCTGGGATTTTGTCAACACTGTAAGACACAAAGAAACATAAAAATATGTATTTTGAATAAACTTATTGCAATTATTTTGACTACTGGATGTCATTTTAATCTGTGTTATTTAATCCATGTTTTAAAACTAATAATATTACTTTAAAAAATATATATTATCAAGCTGCTGATTATTATAACTGGGGAAATATACATTTACACATTTATTTTTTAACTCAAAAACAAACAATGATAGTCAGCAACACAGAAATTACAAATTTATTTAGGAAAAGCAGTGTTTTTATTGAGATAATCTGAGACAATTTAATAAAATGTCTTTTTAAAAACAAAAATGAACAGAAAACTCATCTTATGGAGTTGACGAGCTATGGACGGTGTTGACGCATTAGAAGAGAACTGGAGATAACTTCATTTAACATGACCAATGAACTTTAAAAACTCAACTTATCAACTGTAACATTTCAGGATAAAAGGCCATTTAATATCAATCCTTATTTTTGCACTCACACCCACTTTAACAACAGGAACTTGGCAGTAGGCATATCAGATCTCTTGAACAGTCCATAAACTCATCAAATATACAGATCATGGAGAAAAACATTAAGAATGTTCATTAATTCAGCCTTTGGAAATGGAAAAGAATCTTGAACTCATCTTATATCATGGCATGAATTTAAACAGCTGGCAACAACTGATTGAAAAGGTTCTCATTACAAAATTTCTTACAGAGTTGACGTCTGATGGAGTCTTACGGAGTTGACGAAATCTTCAGTTTTTCATCATAACACGTGATTTCTTTGCAGAAGCCATCTTGTTTATTACCAACTGCTTGTGGCCTCAACAATAAAGTTAGATTAAACTTTTTTTTTCTGAATAAAATCACATAAACCTTGAATTTTATTGACCATTGTGTTGACACTCTATGGTTGTAACATAGCTGTTTTTTTAAAAGAAGATAATTAAGGAAACATATGAGAAATATTTACTTACCAGAGCAGTGGCCTCACGGCATGTCCACCAAACAGGAAGTGAAAAAGTGGTTCTTAGAGTGTGATTTGGCAAATATAATGCCTGTATTTTAGCATTTTTTGAAAAATCTTATGGTGTTGACAGAAACTCCTGACACAATTTTAATCATGTAAAAAGTACATAAATATATTTTTAAATTGTAAATTTCTATACAGTTTGAATAATTACATAGAATACATGATAACAATAGCTATTGTGTTTGTTTTATTTTACTTTAAACAATTATTTTAAGTATTGTAAAGTCATGAAACTTTCGGACAAGGGTATTTTTAGGTTCAGGCAGCACAGTAGGTGATGTAAAATAAAATATATGTGTAAAAAAACATTAGTTCACATTTTGTGGTATAAATAAGTTCTTGTTTTATAGTTTAATCTACTTATTTGACATTTTTAAACACATTTTAAGGAATTACAATGAGTTTGATCTCTCTGACATCTTTTGCCCCTTATCTCAAGAATCCCTGGTACTTTTGTACTTTCTCTACTGTCATCAAATATTATCAAATATTTTTTGAAGTAAAGTTAGAACAATGTTAAAACAATACTGAGCTGTGCTGAGCTGTGACATGGTAAACGTGGGTTTTGTCTGAGGTTGTTTTCACACCTGTAGTTGGTTTCTATGGTCCGGATCGGTTGAGTTTGTTTACTTGGATTGTTTTCTCCCTCTGTTAGGTTTGGTTTTACACAGGCATAAACCTAAATGCACCAAAATGCGCACTAATAAACTATGCAAGCATGTTGACTCCTCTGATAGGTTAGAGCTGTCTGGTACGGGAGCAAGAAAATAAATATAGTGAGAGGATTCTGTGTTTTAGCACGTATATCTGTACAGATTAAAGCTGCTTTAACACTGAAGGCTAAAACACTGTACTTTCAATCACAGTGTTCTCAATAGGACCTGCAGTGCAGATGTACAGTTGTGATCAAATTTATTCAACCCCCACTGAAATAAAGTGTTTTGGCCAGTTGACATTGATTTTGATCATTTCAGTCATCTTATTTACAATTATATCAAAGAGGCACTTATAAATTAGACAAATATAACATAATATGTATGATGGAATAACCACAAATGTCTTTTCTGTGCTCACATCATTATTAGTTTTATTCAACCCCCTAGTGACATTATTTTTTTAGTACTTAGTACAACATCCTTTTCCAGTTATGACAGTTTTCAAGCGTGAAACATAGCTTGACACAAGTGTCTTGCAGCGACCTATGGGTATCTTAGCCAATTCTTCATGGGCAAAAGCCTCCAGTTCAGTCACATTCTTAGGCTTGTGCACTGCAACTGCCTTCTTTAGGTCCCACCAGAGGTTCTCAATTGGATTTAAGTCTGGTGATTGCGATGGTCACTCTAGAATGTTCCAGCCTTTCATGTTCAACCATGCTCTAGTGGACTTGGATGTGTGCTTCGGATCATTGTCCTGTTGGAAGGTCCAACGTCTCCCAAGCCGCAGGTTTGTGACTGACTCCATCACATTTTCCTCCAAGATCTCCTGGTACTGAAGGGAATTCATGGTACCCTGTACACGTTGAAGCTTTCCTGTACCATTAGAAGCAAAACAGCCCCAAAGCATATACCAAATAGTGCTGGTGTGAAAATGCACTGATCCATGTATGGAAACTTTAAACTGTGCTTCTTCGTAAAGTAAGAAGGAAAATAAACATTAAGAATGATTCATTTATTTCAAATGAAAAATTACATAATAAACATTTGGTAAATATGAAAAAAACCAATCCACATTTCATCCATCTATTAATCCAGTCTACAATTAATTTCTCCCTCGATTCAATCCACAATTCATCCATCCCTCAAGCTGATCCACAATTAATTTCTCCCTCAATCCAATCCAAAATTCACCCATTCCTCAAACCAATTCACAATTCAAACATCCATCCATCCCTCAGTCCATTCACCCATCTATCCATGCCTCAATACAGTCCTCAGTTCACCCATTCTTCAAGCCAGTCTGCAAATTCCATCCCTTAGTTTAGTTTGGTGTTCACCCATCACTCAATCCAATCCACAATTAATCCATCCATCAATCAATCCAAAATTCATCCATCTATCCCTGAATTCAATCCACAATTCACTCATTCTGCAATACAATCCTCAGTTTACCCATTCCTCAAGACTGTCTGCAAATATTCCACCCCTCAATCCAGTTAGAAGTTTACCCATCACCTCAATGCAATCCAAAATTCATCCATCCCTCAATCCAATCCACAGTTCAAACATTCCTCAATCCAATCCACAATTCATCCATGTATCCCTCAATCCATGCATACATCCCCTTACATGCAACCATTTCCCAATTCATCCATTCCTCAATCCAATCCACAGTTCAAACATTCCTCAATCCAATCCACAATTCATCCATCCCTTAGTCCACTCCACTATTAATTCATCCCTCAATCAAATCCACAATTCATTTATCTCTTAATCCAATCCACAATTCATCCCTCAGTCCACTCCACCATTCATTTTTCCCTCAATCCAATCCACAAATCATCTTTGAATGTCTTAGTCTAAAAACATCCCAGCTAAGAAAATATTTTAACAGCATTTAACGTTTTGAAAAGGTTCCAGGAATGTTATCTAGGTCTAACATTACACAAATAATGTTCCAGGAACTTTCTAAAAACAAGTGACTTAATAACTGTTTGCATCACATTATTTGAACGTTTCTCACATACCGTTTCCAGCTAGATTAAAAGTAACATTCCAAAAACTAAACAAAAAATTAAACATTACCATAATTCACTTTCTAAGAATGTTAATTGTAAAGTCCAGAAATCATTCTACTAACCAAAACTTGTTAACTTAGTGTCTATCTTTAAACTAATCTATAATTCATCCATTCCTCTTCCCATTTCCTGTTCATCCTTCTATCCCAGTCCAATCTATACGTAATCTATTCTTCAATCCAACCCATTCCTGTGTCCCACTGCTGTTACCTTGGGAAAGTGATATCCTCGTAGTGTTGTTGCTTCTGTGGTCTGATGCAGCACGCCAAAAGGAATGATGTTAGCATAGCGCTGGATCTCGTGAACAGTGGCGTACGTGTAGGGGAGCTTTGCACGGTCATCCATACAGGGAGAACGGTCAAAACCCAGCACCCGAACTATCTCCTCATGACAGTGCTCTGAGACATGGTAAACCAGGCACATGAAAGAGCATGGGAAACAATTAGAGGATGCAGAAGAGAGAGAATAGTGACACAACAATAATAACAGACACAGACATACAGCAGTACCTTGCACCTCTGGATATTCCATCATGTGAACGATGCCCCATCTGAGAGTCGTGGCTGTAGTGTCCGTTCCAGCAACAAATAGGTCAGAGGCTGATGTGGTCATGTTATCCACATCGAATGTAGAGTCTTCTTTTGACTCCTGCTGCTTAAAAACAGAGAAGATTCATTTCTGTGACACAAAAAGGTACGTTAAAGGATATGGAATGCTGGAAGTACAAAATGGACAAGAAGACTTTGACTCAACTGTCCTTTTAACCTCTAATGAACCTTAAAAAAATCTGTAAACATTTTTTCAACCAGTTTAATTTAACCTTACAGCTAATAAATAAATAATAGATGTGCAACAGCTTGGATATGTTATATATTCATTAAAACATTAAAAGTTAATTAGACTTAAAACATTTCCTGCAATTAACTGGTATTTGTTATACCAGTTGCTTTGCACAGTAGTTCTACTTAGCCTATAATTGTCAGACTTTTTTTTTATTATATTTAAGTAAAATATAGATTTGAAGTACATGTAATAATAGAAAATTAGATGAAGAAGAAAAAATGCTAACACAGCCAAAACAGCTTAGCTGAGTAAGCAGCTTAGAAAATTGTGCTTGCTTTTACTGATATGTACAAGCTTACCTAAGGTAGAACGGGGTAATCACTACACACTGACGGTAAATGTCAGAAACTGAGGGAGACAACCAGTGTGCATTATAAGTTGATTCAAAGATTTCTGTTTGAAAATGTATGGCTACAAATGTTCACCTAACGCAAAATTAGAGAATAATATCCAAAATATCCAATTTATAGTAAAACAAATTTAATTTATTTGAGTTCAAACAAACTGTGGGTTTACAGTGTAGAGAGAACTGTGTAGTAAACTGTGCTACAGGTAGAGTTCTCCTGTCAAAATCTCAACCACGAATCAACTAGGGGACCACAAGACTGTGTGCTCGTATCAATGCTCCTTAGTCTCTACACCATAGATGTATAGCATCAAAGAAGAACTACTTCACTACTGTATTGAAGTATTAAAATGCTTTATCTGTATTCTGGAGTATTAATTATTTTTCTTACTTCCATGTTTACTTTACTACATCTTCATGGTGTTAGCCTGTATAAACCATACGCCGTTTTGTAGTTTTTGTAGGTTCTTTGGTTTATTTTCTTTATTCATTTTGTAAAAAAATAACTGTTGTATCAATGCAATAGAACACTCGAGGTAGTGTGTTTTAGTGAATAACATCACGGCTGTGATGATCTTCGGCACTCGCTTTCAGCTTGTGCCTATGCCTACCCACGTTTTCACTAAAGCCAGAGTGGTAGATTTTCTGCACTGTCACCAGGTTCGATGTTGCTCCTCATCCTTAAGTGAATCAAGGTCTTTTAAGAACACCATGCTGTTCTGAGAACTTTCCATTGCTTTCTGCAATAACTACATAACAAAGTACTGTACTTTTACTGTAATTTTTTTTATTTTACTAAAGTAAAACTCAGATCACTATTTCGATAGAGCACTTCTACTCTTAGTTAAGTCTGCGTACTTTAGTACTCTCTAGTACTTCATTTATGCATGTCTGCTCTACACCAACAATTGCAGACTCTCCAACTCTCCAGCAACTTCCTTGATTTGAACACATACTAATAGTGGCTTCCCTGTTGCTCCAATCAGTGTGCTCTGTGCCTTAGATCCCCATCCTGATTGGTCTGTATTTACATTCACTCTGCACTAACCAACTTCATCCTTCAGCTCATACTTACAGCTAATAAATGAGCAGTATATGTTCTAAAGAATTGCAAAATGAGCTACAGGTAGGGTCCTCCTTACCTTGTTCATCTCAACCAGGTAGGCATCGATGAAGTCTCGAATGTTTTCTGGGTCCAGAGTTTTCTTATGCTCTTCGATGACTTCAATAATGAACTCTTTCATGGAGTCAGCATTCTGCCAGATTTTCCAGTGTGTACCAGGAAAGTATTTTATAATAGGGAGCAAGTTGTAGATCTGCAAGAAGAAAAAAACAAAGAATCTCATTCTCAATTTTTTTCCTAAAGTTGCAGCTTGTCCAAACTCAGTACTGGAGGCTTTCATCCATGCTCTTCAGTCTAGTCTTCAGACATCCCAATTCTCTAGTAACTTCCATGATTTATTCACAGATTGATAGTGTATCCCTGATCCCCAAATTCAGGAAAAACAGATTTGACAGTTTGACAGTTCACACTTATGTTGCATGTCCGTGAATCAGATACGTGTCCTATTTAGGACCACATATAAAAGTGACTTAAATCTGATTGGAAAAAATCGAATTTAGCATGTTCACACAGCCATGAAAAAAATCTGATCTGCGCCACATTTAGCAAAAATTTGATTTGAGTCACTCAGCCTGGTAATGTGAACACAGCCTATAAGTATCGCCACAAAAGGGCATGCAACTGTTTTCCCCGCTTGGGTAGTGCACTTCTTGGTGAGAGATTGCTAGGTTGCTAGACATGTCTCTTTGATGCACTTGAAGACATTTTGCCTAGTTGACAAACTGAGAGAAACAGGATAGATGGTCCATTGGACAAATTACCAGTCAACTATGGATTTTGTTCTTTGTTTGCATTAGTATCATGACCAAAAACAAACATTCACTGCTATGGACTGGAACCATATAATCTGTAGTGAGGAATCCAGGTTCTGCCTAAAGGTTATCACAAAGCCACTTCATAAAAATCCAGTTTCTGAGCTCACGCTTTTAATGCTGAATGTAATAAAATTGTATACGCATTTAAAAAAAAAAAATCCTAAAGTGCTTCCATATTTGGTATGCAGTTATATCTTTAGTAGCTATGTAAAAAATTACAGGTATTGGTCTGATTAGAAAATGAGTCTTGCCACAAGAGGGCAAACAATTGCTTTTTCCTTTGCCCTTTAAAAAGGCCATCAGAAGACACATTTGGCTGCTAGACATGCCTCTGCGAAGCACATAAAAAACCTTTTTTTTTTTTTAGCCTATTTGACGCATAATTAAATCACTGACGGAAGCGGTCATGCATCATGAACAAGAAACACAGACTCCTATGGACTGGAACCACATTATCTTTACTGAGGGTTCTGCTTGGGATCAGAATGGAGGATAGAGGCTTTGTGATTGGTCTTCCCAGGTTGCCAGATTTGTCATCAATTGAGCATGTACTGTACGAGAGCAGCTGGGACACCAGATTTGGCAACCTACAAGTGTTCAGGATCTATAGGCTCATGCCCAACTTAATTGAATCTTGCAATCCATGCTAGAATCTGCCCAACAGGGTCCAAAATTCTTCCTTTTAAAACTGTATAGTTTTCCCCAATAAACGTAACCTTTTACAGTAATATTGTAAACAGTGCAAAGAAAGTTTTGTTTGGTTCAATTGGTCACTGAGTGTTTTTTTTCCTATTTTGTTGGTGAAATAAAGTTGACACGATAGTCTGTTGACATTATAGTACCAGAAAAGCTTCTACTGGTTGTTACCTGTGCAGAAGGTGATCCAGCAAACCGAATGTTGTCACTTAGGATTCTCAGCAGCTTAGCAAAGCGTTTGTCATCATAATCAAAGCGGTCTCCAAAGACGATGGAACAGATGATGTTGGCAACTGCGTTCATGATGGGGTGGATGGGGTAAAAAGCCTTCCCTTCAAGACAAATGACAGAAGAATGGGAAGATGAGACCAGAATATCCTGCAGTGACTTGGTTGGTGAACACCACCACAGCTACTTATCTACCTTCTTGTTTCAGCATCTCTTTAATGAGGTATCTTCCTTCCTCAGCCACGCGCTCCTCCATACTTTTCTTCCCCAGACCAAAATCACGCAGAGTGTGCAGAGCAAACCGGCGCTGCTGCCTCCAAGAGTGACCATACGTAGCCATTACCATACCTGAGAGATGAAGAAAGAAAGAGGTAGAGACAAAAGAAAGAACAAAAGTGGGAGAGCATGACTGTGACATTTAAAGGACTGATGACATTTAAATGACATTAAATGGCATTTCATATTACATTAAAATAAAGATATTTATTGTCCCTTGTACGATACTGACCTTTCCCCTGTGTGATGCGGTGTATTATCGGTATGATGGGTCTCCCAGAAAACACTGTCCCTTTCTGTATGAAAGCTTCCTTCACAATCTGCAGGTTATTCAGTACGATGGTTGGCTTCCTGCCTAGATATATGGAGCACATCTCGCCATATTTCGTCATCTGGAGGGACAGACAGCCCTTATAATGACTGAATGAATTCAGCTACTTTGATTTGCACCCATTGCTGATATACAGCACCAATCAAACACTTGGACACACCTTCTCATCATTATTTTTTTTATTTTTAACATTGCAAATGAATACTGAAGTCATCCAGACTAGAAAGAATCACATAAGAAATAATTTAGTTCATTAATAATTAACATTTGACTGGAACTGTATGATACAGTCATATGAAAAAGTTTGGGCACCCCTATTAATCTTAATCATTTTTAGTTCTAAATATTTGGGTGTTTGCAACAGCCATTTCAGTTTGATATATCTAATAACTGATGGACACAGTAATATTTCAGGATTGAAATGAGGTTTATTGTACTAACAGAAAATGTGCAATATGCATTAAACCAAAATTTGACCGGTGCAAAAGTATAGGCACCCTTATCATTTTTTGGATTTGAATACTCCTAACTATTTTACTGACTGAAGCACAAAATTGGTTTGGTAACCTCATTGAACTTTGAACTTCATAGCCAGGTGTATCCAATCATGAGAAAAGGTATTTAGGTGGCCAATTGCAAGTCAGTAAAAAGTAGTTAGGAGTATTCAAATCAATAAAATGATAAGGGTGTCCATACTTTTGCACCAGTCAAATTTTGGTTTAATGCATATTGCACAATTTCTGTTAGTACAATAAACCTCATTTTAATCCTGAAATATTACTGTGTCCATCAGTTATTAGATATGTCAAACTGAAATGGCTGTTGCAAACACCCAAATATTTAGAACTAAAATGGTTAAGATTAATAGGGGTGCCCAAACTTTTCCATATGACTGTATCTACATATACATTTTACTATTATATACATACACTCACCGGCCACTTTATTAAGTACACCTGTCCAACTGCCCATTAACGCAAACGTCGAATCAGCCAATCACATGGCAGCAACTAAGTGCATTTAGACATGGTCAAGACAATCTGCTGCAGTTGCAAACCGAGCATCAAAATGGGTGACTTTGAACGTGGCATGGTTGGTTGTTGGTGCCAGACGGGCTGAAATGCAGTTTTAAAACCAGGACTGCACTAGGTGTGCACTACATTTCCTAACCGATAGATGTCGCTGTCTGACAGATTCGCCGAGAGCCGGTGAGAGAGCAGCACTCTCGCTGGGACTCATGTAAACATTATCAACTTCGGCAAAAATTATCGCGATAAAAAAAAAAAAAATCGTACGATAAGTTGATAACAGTTATCGCGACATCTCTGTCTGCTAAAAATATCTCCAAAACAGCAACTTTACAGAAGAAAGAAAAAAATATATAAAGAGTTTATTTTAGGTCATTTTGGATCATTTCTGTTGGTTCATTCATCAAGCGATTTTAACACAATGTAAAAGTTCATGTTCTATTATATTTACATTATGTAGTAAAATAAAAAATGTCAAAAATTAAGTTCCTTTTTTTTGGCCACCCATACCCACCCATACTGAAGTGTGACATAACTTCAGTAACACAGGATGGAAAAAGTTTTAAAAGGCCTAAAAATGGCTTTTCCCTTTGTTCCTCTGGTACGTTTTCTTTACCTCCACTGATCCTGTTATTCTAATTATGTAAAAAATATAATAAGTTACTGCTTTCATTATTCCTTTGGAAGATAAGTTCTTATTCTATTCATTTAACTATTTTAAGTAACAGTTTTCACCAGGAATTCACATCTTTCACTTTTATCCTTTGCATTCCACATCACTGTCTGATCTCTGAAATCCTCAGAAACTGGCACGTCTGGACTGGAAAGGATTAAAACTATGAATTTAAGGAAAAAAGTGAAATACTGCTTACAGAAACAATAGGTGAAAATATCACCCTCTCCAAAACCAGCCAGTCAGCTTGATTGCATTAAAACATTTTATTATTATAAAAAATATATATAAAAAAGTTATTATTAATCACGTTATCCATGGTGAACTTTGGTCTGTGTAATGTTTGCGTTCTGTGAACTGAATCCCTAAAGATAAGAAAGGCAGACTCTGATAAAAACAGAAAACTGACCGATCTGATGTAAGTCATCGGGTCCTTCATTAATTGAGGCAAGTTGCCCACTAGAGGCAGAGGTTTGGGTCCGGGGGGGCTTCTGCTCCTGGAGGAGTTCAGCCTGAAGATCTCCAGCAGAAACAGAGACAGGAGACCGACCAGCAGGGCCAAGCCCACAGAGCTGCAGTCCAGATATCTCAGCACAGACTCCATCCTGACTCCAGAACTGCCCAACACTGCAGCTGCGCCCAGCTTTATACAGTAGCTACAGCTCAGGAGAGGGAGGGGCACGAGCGCTGTGATTCTATCATAGACTGTTTATAGCATTCTATCAACACTTGGTCAGAGTGTTTTCCAAAACGATTTTCTGTCAAAGTAAAAGTCCCCCCTAAAAATAACTAAAATTCTGGTTTCAATCTGTAAATGAAATACTATACATTATAGTTTAAAAAAATAAAGATAACCCTTACTAACACTAATATTAATTAATGTAGATAGTAATAGAAAAAGTAAGAAATTGTACTATAGAAAGTGCTCCTTAATAAAAGCAGCATAATAAAGAAACATATATCTCAGCACGTTTTATACTGGGTGAATAGAAAAAAATAAGATTTTAGACATTTGACTGTAATTCTGTAAAAGGGTTTTTAGTTTTTTTTATGGAGCCCCTGACATCATAAACAAATATTGTGTGATCATAACTTATTTAATGCATGAGAATGAGTTCCTAAGGCATGACAACGACTTATTTTAACATGGGAGCGAGATAATTGAGGCGTGGGAACAAGACCCTAATGTGTGGGAACAAGATAATTAAGGACTGAAATGAAAGCTTAAGATGTGGGAACCAGATAAATAAGGTGTGGGAATAAAATAATTAAGGTTTGGGAATGGAATAATTAAGGCGTAGCCACGATTCATTAAGGCATGGGAACAAGATAATTAAGGCATGGGAACAAGATAAATAAGGTGTGGGAACGAGATAATCAAGGCATGGTAATGACTTATTAAGGCATGGGAACAAGATAATTAAGGTGTGGGAACAAGATAATTAATGTTTAGGAATGAGATAATTGATGCATGGCAATGACTTATTAAGGCGTGGGAACAAGATAATTAAGGCATGTGAACAAGATAATTAAGGCGCGGGAATGAGATCCTAATGAATTCTAAAGAAACAAGACCCCAATGTGTAGTACAAGATAACTAAGGTGTGGGAATGAGATAATTAAAGTGTGGGAACAAGATAATTAAGGTGTGGGAACTAGATAATTAAGGTGTGGGAATGAGATAATTAAGGTGTGGGAACGAGATCATTAAGACTTGGAAACAACTTATTTATCTATATCTATATATGTTTACCAAAATATTTAAAATACTGATAAACCTTTAAAATAAAGGTACATCAATGAACAAAGCTTACAGCAGCAATTTCTCAACTAGTCATTGAAAGACACTAATTAAGACATTATTAACCATTATATATATATATTATTATTATTATTATTAATATATGATATATATATATATATATATATATATATATATATATATATATATATATATTATAATAATGGTTTAGATCATTATTAATTAACAGGACCTACAATATATTTAAACATTAGTAATTTAGGAATGTGAAGTAATGTCTTAAGTGGTGTCATTTATTAATGTATTGTACATATTTTGGTAAAATTTTAAAAATCCACTTATTTTGATGCATTTTCCTTCATAATGGCAAACATTTCTTAATTATAAGTCCTGAATTATATATAAATGAATGTATCAGTTAAGGGCCAACTGAAAACTGTATACCACATTGATTATTTTTTAAAACTTTTATTTGCTAACATATTTTATTTTATTACACAAAAATATAGTTTTTGTTTGTCCTGCTGCTATAATCAGTTTGAAAACAAATTATTTCTATTTAAATGTAATATTTTGCAAGCAGATATTTATTTTGACGGGAAAGTTTTATGACTTTCCAGCAACTGCTGTACCTTCCACAGATGTGGAAGGAGGTGTGCCAATGAACCATGACTCACCTGCAGATTCTGTTTACACTGGTTTAAGGACAGAAAGGTAAAATGTCACAGCAGGTGAATCTGTCCTAATAAGGAGATTCCAGTATAATACTATAGAATACATGAGGAGGCAGTCAATTTGCCTGTATTCAAGATTCAAGTTCCTGATCATTAATAACTGATATACATGTCAACCCCACAATGTGCAGATGGGAAAAGTACACCATACACAGCTTAAACCAACCAAAACGCACATAATCATTAGTCATGGGTTTGTTTTGGGGCGTAAGGTGAAATAAACCAGCGTGTCACTTGCCATTCCCTTTAAGAGCCAAGTACACTCTGACTTTGGCGCATTGAAATTTAAACAGCGCAACTAAAACAGCACTTTTCAGCAGAGGAAACTGAACTGCGCAAGCAGATCATTAAACATTGACAAAAGTTGACCTATTATTTTATGTTGATGTAGAATAATTGTTGTTGTATTTTGTATTCTGGCACACGCTATGGATCTGTGCACTGCTGCATGTGCATGTGTGCATAACAAGCTGGGTGTATGCAAAATGCACACGCAATTCACTACCAAGAAAGCAATGAACATCTGACTGATGACCTCTGCCTAGGTTCATTTTTGTCAGTGGTGCACCTGTGTTTTTTGTTGCCAAGATAGCAATACATCAGAAATTTACATAAACACACACCTTACTTCCAGACCACTACACCCATCAGCACAGATATATTCACAAGCGCCGTTGCTATTCAAATGATGCAGGCACAAGGTGTGAAAATAGGCTGTTTACAGGGTGTAAGATTGCAATAAGCATTGCTAAGCACCTTGCACAGCGTGTAAGATAGAGTCCATTAAATCTAAATGGGCACACATTAAGACACATTATTAAAAGATGTTGATAATATATTTCATAATGTTTTTTTTTTTTAAACCAAAGGTGCATCAGAGGGGGCAGTTGATAAGGACAGCACTAATTAGAGAATCAGCCGAAAGACCCAAAGTCACTCTGGAGGAGCTGCAGAGATCCACAGCTCAGGTGGGAGAATTGTTAGTCAAAACTGTCAAATATTCCATAAATGTGGCTTTTTTTGGAAGAGTGTCAAGAAGAAAAACATTTTAAGAAATCAATTGCAGCAAGTGCAAAAGAAAGGTTTTGGCCTAAATGTGAATCGCTATGTGTGGGGAAAAACTTGCAAATCATCCTAAACACACCATCCCTAGTGTGAAACATGGTGGTGGCAGCATCATTTGTTTTGTTTTTTTTTGTATCATAATGACAACACCAAAGTTTGCTGGACCACTCGGAGCCCTGTTTTATAAATTTGAAGATTAACATGGAGTCAACACCACAGGCAAAACAATGTTATTGCGAACTTAACAAATTTAATGACAATTTCAAAAAGTCAAATGGAAAATAATTTTTTCTGCATGTATCCCAGAGCAGTCCTGGAATAATCCAGTCCACATTTGTTGAGAAAGATTAGACATGTTGAAGAGAACTGAATCAAGTCTTTCAGGGATGATGATGAATCAGCAGGTCTGCTACGGCAGATTGTATTGAAGGGTAGAGTAGTGCGGACAATGCCTGCAGTGCCACGCTTGTTTGGTGACGAAGCTCCAGGAGGCCATGAGAACCTCAGCTGCTGAAGCAGAGAGGTGAAGAAGATAAAGAGCTCTGTCCTGGCCAGAGTCTCACCCAGACACACCCTTGGACCTGCAGTAATAAACACACACATTTCATGACCGTCACTACGTGTAATCCCCTACATGGTCAAAATGTCTTTTTTCAGACTGGGATTGAATCATTAGACAGAGAAGCTGTTTTTAAGATGTTGTCCCAGGATTTACTGCGATAAACAGTTTTATTGTCATTTTATAATAGTAAATATAGCTATGTGTGACTTTGCAAATTTCCCCATTATGGGGTTAATAAAGTTTTATCCTCTTATAATAATAAATATTAATAAGACAATGTTAGTAACAGACTTTTGATAGTAATGAAAATAGAGAAATTAGAATTGAAATCTAAAAATATTCTACTGAAATAAATAACAAAAACAATTTTTTAATATAAATTCAGCATATGTCAATCTCCTTATAGTTCAGAAAGAATCCTGGTTTTGGAGTCACATATTTACCGTATAATATTTACCACATATACCACACGTTTTAAAATCTAATTTACAGTCCAACACATGACACATGAGTGAAGCAACAGAACTTTTTATCTAGGCTTACTTGATAAAGCAAAAGTAACGTGACTCAGCAGAAATACACTCAAGTGAACACAGAGGGCAATATCAAGAGGGGCAAAACTTATGGACATCATGTTCATTTATCATACGATAAGTTGATAACATAAAAATCACAACAGGCCTATTTGTTTCAATTTCAATGACAGTATGCCACAAGGTCAGGCTGTTTACCTTGCATTCACACTAGCAAATGAAAGAGCAACATTAACCAGTCATTTCCAATGAGAGGAATGCGAATTGTAGCTGCAAATTGGCAATGAGCAGCAAGCAACTCACTGATAGGGCAACACATTTTTTTTTTCAAATTCATCAGATTTTTTCAAATTACAATTTCAAATGTCAATTAAAACTGAATGATTTGTACCAATCCTACACAGAGCAATTCAAGGTCCCCAGCTTTTGCCCTCTGAATTTTTGGTTCCTACCGCATTTCTTTCCTATACTCAACAGTGTGAATCCAAACAGAACCACAAAAACTGTTTATTATGAAAATGCATATTTGCAGATACACAGGGACAATTTAAAGACAAATAAAGAATGGAAAAAAAATTAAAGGATGGCTGAATATATAGCTTGCTAGTTTAGCCAGCATGCTAACTGGCCATGCCAATACACACAAAGCCAATGTGTAGAATGTACTTGATCCTTAGGTAGACTCCAGCAGCAGACTTACCCAAAGAAAAGGCCAGGAAGGAGTCATTTTTGCAGAACTGTCCTTTCTCATCCAGAAAGTTCTCTGGGTTGAACATATCTGGGTACTTCCAGTGCTCTTGGTCGTTCAAGATGGCTGTTAGGTTGGGCACAATATCTGTTCCCTGTTGTGAGATAATAAGAACAATCATTGTACGTGTAAATAGAAAGAAAGTTAGATTATTTTTTTGCAAAAAAGCAAACACAGAAACATCTGGAGGACTTCAGTAGTTACCGCGGGGATGTGAAATCCCTGTAGCTGTGTTGGTTGTGTTGTTGTGTGCATCACGCCGAGAGGAGCAATGTTAGCATTACGCTGGATCTCGTGAACAGTGGCGTAAGTGTACGGGAGATGTGAACGATCATTTGTGGAGGGAAAACGGTCAAAACCCAGCACTCGATCTCCTCATGACAGCGCTCTGAAATAGGGTCAACCAGGCACATGAGAAACCATGGAAAAGGGTACTTTAAAGCATTTTTTTACTTATGTCACACATAGGAGGATGGTTATTGGTGGCCTGTAGAAGTACCTTGCACATCAGGGTTGTCCATCATGTAAATGAGGCCCCATCTAAGAGTGTTCGCTGTAGTCTCTGTCCCAGCACCAAACAGGTCAGTGATCGACCTCAACATGTTTTCCTTGTGGAACGTAGAATCTTCATTCGACTCTTGCTGCTCAAAATAAGAAAAGATTTTATTCAGTCAATTTACTGCAACTTGCCTGATTTAGCACGTTACCTATCAAACAAGTCAGGCTAAATGTGCAAAAGGACAATAAAGGAACTGTAAATTATGCAAATAAGGTGGTTGCCAGCCTGGAGGCTGACCTCTTACCTTCATCATCTCAACCAGGTAGGCGTCAATGAAGTCCCGGAGGTTCTCTTGATCCAGAGTCTTCCTGTGCTCCTCCACCACTTCAAAAATGAACTCTTTTAAGGCGACATCATTTTCCCACACCTTCTGGTGTGGCCCTGGGAAGTGTTTCATAAAGGGGAGCAAGTTGAAAATCTGCAGGAAAAAATGAAAGAAAGCATGTTCCATTTCCACATTGTTTAAAATGAGATTGTTTACATCATGTCAGTAATAAAGCAAAGTACTCCAAATACAAGGGGTATCAAGGGGTAAAAAAAATCATATGTGCTGTGTGTTTTTTTGTTTTGTTTTTTTTTTCCTAATTTTTCCCATTTTCTCCCCAATTTGCACGGCCAATTACCCAACCCAATCATTAGGACTCCCCCTATCACTAGTAATGCCCCAACACACGAGGAGTGTGAAGACTAACACATGCTTCCTCCGATACATGTGAAGTCAGCCACCGCTTCTTTTCGAGCCGCTGCTGATGCATTGCTGAGCAGCCAGCTCGCTCGGAGGAAAGTGCAGCGACTCGGTTCTGGTACATCAGCTCACAGACGCCCTGTGCTTCAGACATCACCATAGGAGTGATGTGGGGAGAGAGCGCCATCTACCCACCCGGAGGGAGCAGGGCCAATTTTGCTCCCTCTGAGCACCGGCAGCTTGATGGCAAAGCTGGAAGAGCTGGGGTTCGAACCTGCGACCTCCCGCTCGTAGTGGCTGTGTGTTTTATTTTGGCTGAGACTGGCTTCAAGACCTCTTCTTAGAGTTGGTACTAAAACTGTACATTTAATCAGTATTCTGTGGACTATCTGTGAAGATATGTGTGATCTTCACCAGCAGTCTATGCATCTTAACAACAGACAGAAACCTATCACACCTGTTTTAAAATTAGAGCAGGCTAATTGAGACTTTGAGTTACCATCTTAGGTCAGGTTGACCTTGAGGGTGTAGGATTGGTGGAACGGCGGGTGATGAGGTTCGTTAGTTAGGACAAAGATTTGGACAGAACAGACTGGAGTTTAGACTATACTCTAAGAAATATAAGTACAGATTTGTACTTAAAAGAGTACAAAGCTTGTCGCTGGGGCTGTACCTTATATTGAGGCACAAAAAAGTACCTTTCAGTGAAAGTCCTTTTTTGTACCCATGGTTTTTGTGGCAGTAAAGATCATAAAGATTATAAACGTTATCATCAACTAAATATGGCTCAAAAACTTGATGATACAAAATTGTCTGGCTTTCAAATAAAAAATGTGCAATTTAAATATATATTGTTCATTAGTACAGTGATGCAGAATACTGAATGTACCCTTTGTCTGGTTAAATGGTACAAATCTGTACTTATTGCTGTTAGAAATGACTTTGTACTTCAGAGGGAACAAATCTGACCCCATAAAGACCAATATTGTACCTTTGAGGGTACAATTATAAAGAGTGTACCTTCGAGTACAAAAAAGTACTCATATCGTACCTCTGTTTTTTAGAGTGTAGGAAGGCTGAGATATGCTGGCTGACAGCCTTAAAGCACTTAGATCAGTATGAGCCCGGTAAATATGACTAGGAGGGGTGGCTAGCTTTTTGACCAAGGAATTACAGTCTGATTATCTTGCACAGTCAGAACTCTTTCTTTTTGGATGTCATTTTTTCCCTAAACATTGATTTATTTTCCTTTTTTTTAATTATTCACTGCATTCCAAAACCCTGTTTTGTTCAGAATATTCTTTGATTAAACTGGCAAAGCTATTTTTGAGCTGGGACTCATTTTTTGCTCATGTTGTGTCACACCAGATACAACATAACTCAGAATTTAATTTAACTGAATCTTTTACTCTTCATTGCAAACTTTTTAAAGAAAAATCACTGTGCATTTCATTAAATCAACCTTCATCGAAACCTTAGAATATAGTTAGTTGCATTTTTACTTTTATTGATTGGTTTGGTTGCCTTAACAATGTTTACAAGATTATGTATGAAAAACCTGAAAAAAAAGTTGCCAATGTAAAAAAAAGCTCCTGCTGTTTGTTACCTGTGCTAAAGGTGATCCTACAAGTCGAACGTTGTCATTCAGAATGTCCAGCAGCTTAGCGAAGCGCTTGTCGCCATAATCAAAGCGGTCTCCAAAGATGATGGAGCAGATGATGTTGGAGACTGCGTTCATGATGGGGTGGCTGGGGTAGAAAGGCTTCCCTTCAAGAGAAATGACATGAAAGATGAGAAGATGAGCTGGGATGTCCTGCAGCTGGATAATTGATGAATGCAACTGCAACGATATTCATCTACAGTACCTTCTTCTTTTAGCATCTCCTTGATGAGGTATCGTGCTTCTTCAGCCACACGCTTCTCTACGGTTTTCTTCCCCAGTCCAAAATCACGCAGAGTGTGCAGAGCAAACCGGCGCTGTTGTCTCCAAGAATTACTGTAAGGGGCCATCACAATACCTGAGATAGGCAGAGAGAAAGAGAGAGTTTGAGACAAAAAAGTTAGAGACTACGAGGAGAGACTATGTGTAGTCTGTGAAAAAATAAAACGTATACCAGTGTTATGAAAGGTAAAGGAGCTGTACGATACTCATACTCACCATATCCTTTGTTAAGCCAGCGTGTTAAAGGCATGGATGGTCTTCCAGAAAACACTGCCCCATTCTGAACAAAAGCTTCCTTCGCAATCTGCATGGTATTCAGCACAATCGTTGGATTCCTTCCCAAGTACATGGAACACAGCTCGCCATATTTCGGCATCTGGAGGGGTGCAAGATGTTTACTGTACCTACAACTTTGAGGTGGAGAGGTATTGTATATGTTCCAAATAGAACTGTTCCCACATTTAAAGACAAGCTTGCATTCCAGTCTGTTTGCTGGTATAGGCTTACAAATAGGTCTTAACACTGTCTGTCTGTCATTAACCAAGCTTAGAACTGATGGTCAAAAACTTCCATCCTAAGACGTAAAACTTCATCCTCCCTTCCAATCACCAAGAACTTGAGTGGTCCATGACCTGCTTCTTATCTGCTTTAGACATCCTGTTAATCTAAAACACTGCTCCTGGAATGGAAACCCATTTCCAAGGCCCATTGCTTCCAAAGCAACAGCATCTCCAACACCAAGAATCAATGTCATCCTTCTCCTTAAACTTCTGCCTGACTGAAGGTACCTTCTTCAGGTAAAAAGGAAAAATCCATATCTTATTGTTTAAGCCTCCAGAAGACCATAGAACAAGGCTAACCATCTCAATAAAAAGTCTACAACCTGGAACCCAACATAATACACAGTGGAAAAGGAGGGAGAACTACTGGTTATGGCAGCCAGAGCCAGTCCACCCTATACACTCAAAACCCCACAAATGAATAAAGCCCCCTATCCCCTCCATGTCCCCAGTGTCAAGTTACTGTTGAATATCAATCAGAAGATGAAGCTAAACTATAATCCAGGACTATCATTTAAAAAAAGAATGTAAGCTTGTGATTGTTCTTCTCAAGTTTGGATAATTAATGAATAATAATAGTTCATGAACCATAGCCATTGGAAGATATTTAGAGATGCAAGGTAGCTCTCCACAACCTTAAACGCTTTGCAGCACCACAGTAAATTTACTCTTGCAATTCCATTCCACCTTAAAAATGCTAAGTTGAATTATTTGACCAAAGAAAATGGTCAGTTGTTGGCTCACAAAGAGACCCAGGGAAGTTGATGTCAGCCACAGTTCGCTCTGTGTAAGGTAAATATTTATATAACCCACTAAAAATGCTCATTGCATCCAAGATTTTAAACAAAAGGAAGCTGCCGGTAGAGCACTCTTCATTCTTGGTGTAGATACAAGGTTACAGATCTAATACTGATACTGAACACAATTCAGATAAATGGCAAACTGTACAAACAACATGTCAAAGGTACATTAGTCAGATATAATAATAGTTAATCAGATAAAGTATCCAAGGTATTCCACAAAAAACAGCATGTTTATAATGGTCTATAAGGGATAAGGGTTGTAGATACACTAGCCTAATAAAAACAGGAAACTGACCGATCTGATGTAAGTCATCGGATCCTTTATGAATTGAGGCAGGTTGCCCAAAAACGGCAGAGGTTTGGGTCCGGGAGGGCTCTGGTTCCTGGAAGAGTTCATCCTGAAGATCTCCAGCACGAACAGAGAGAGAAGACCGACCACCAGGGCCAAGCACACAGAGGTGCAGTCCAGATATCTCAGCACAGACTCCATCCTGACTCCAGAAGTACTGAACACTACAACTGTTCCCTGTTTTATACAGTATAACTGACGGGAGGGAGGGAGAGAGGAAGAGGGTGTGTCATGAAAGCATGAGTAATATGTAAACACAAGCCCTGTCTGTTTATGGGCATATGCACTTTAATCTGACCTAGTAAGGAGATTGCAGAATAACATTGGGTTGTAGATGAAGACTGGAAATCGTATGTGAATGAACTTTGTGTATAATGGTTTCACGTTTCTGATGATTAATATCTGAGGCAGAAGCCTCACCTGGTATTAAATATTGCTTAAAGTTCTTTAGTGTAGTTTTTTTTGTTTTGTTCCAGTAGCATTAAAATGTACACAAAATGTGCATCCATACGCAAAGTAGTACCATTACAATATACTTCAAGTGTATTAAAAAAGGTGTTTAAAAAAACACTTAGGTCTACTTCAGTTCGCAACAGTTGTACGAAAAAGGCATTTAAAAGCACAATCAAATCCTTTTATGTTGTGTTTAAATATAGCTTAATTACAACTGCACTGTAAACCCAGAAGTTGTTTGAACTCAAATAAATTAAGTCTGTTTTACACAAAATTGGAGATTTCTAAACAATACTCAACTTTTTTGAGTTGTGGGCACATATATACATTAAAACTGAGATCTTTGAGTTGAACCAACTTATAATAACTGAGTTTAGTCTGTTGCCATTAACAGCTTCTTTTCCATTGGCTTCTGTCACAATCTATTTGCATACTGGGTGTGTCCAACAGTTACTGACACTCACCATCAGTGTGTAGTGATTCACCCGGGGCTACCTTAGGTAAACTTGTAGATCACAGATTATGATTAAATACTTGCTCTCTGTGTTGTAGGCTGTAGAACAAGCCTCATTTACTGAGCTGCAGTAACTCTGCAGTGTTTTTGCTGTGCTCTCAGTACTTTTAGTTGTTTACTGTTTTCTTTCATCTACTTTTCTATGTGTATTTAAAACAAATAGTTGAATGAAACCAGAAAGAAGACTAAATACAAGTTAAGGAAAATATTAATTTTAAATATGTATGTATTTGTTAAGTTCACTGTACTTAAAAAATATTTTACATGAACTTAAAATTTATTAGGTAATCGGTTACGACAAAAGTTTTGAGTTCAGTCAACTTATCGGGTTTTACAGTGTGGAATATACTTAAGTTGCAATAAGTTGTTCCAAAATAGTACATTTAGTATGTATTTAAGTACATATTTTAATTTTAAAAGGGGTACCACTTTAAAATAAGACTACCCTTATAAAGGGTTTATAAATGGTTTATAAATGAGTTTATGAATTATTATTGATTAGGTTGTAAATGCTTTAAAAATCATTGATAGACAGTTACAACACATCAATTGAAAAGGCAACAGTGATACGTTGTTTGCTTAGTCATTTAATTCAACTTAATCATTTCATTTATAGTAAATAGTTAAACATACTTACAAATATATTAATATGACAGGTTTATGCAAAACACAAAGTAATATCAGTATTTCGGAAGATCTGAGGTTTGACAGTATAAATGAGTGTGGAATAAAAGTTGCACATTTTTAGCTCACTGTTGACATTTCTATTTATGTGTTTTTTAAGTATTTGCAACCCAATTAATAACCATTTTAAAGTGGTACCGTAAAAAGTATGTACTTTTCCATGTTAACTATATTTTAAAAATATATACTTAATACACTTTTTTTTTACAAGGGTAAGAATGCCTTGATTGTTTTAATGGAAGTGCAATATGTTAAAATCTATTGTTTAAGACAGCTGTAATGTATCGTAGTTAGGACATTTTCCCAGCAAAAAAAAAATTAGCAAAGAATTATTAGCAGTAGTTGTCCCATATGTTTAAAGGAGATATATTATGACTCTGTTTAAACAAGTTAAAATAGGTCTATAGATGATACAAAACATGTTCATGATGTTCTTTGCACAAAATGACTCTCGCATAAAGAGACCTCACCAGCTCCATTCTTGCCTGTTTCAGTCCCTTTCAGAATGAGCCATTTAAGGGCTCTGTCACTTTTGTGCAAATAAGCTGTTGCAGATAAGTAATGCCATTGCTTGTATTAAATGGCAAAAGGCGAACAAACTAGTTCATGCTCAACTGTGATAGAAGCACAAAACTCATTATTTAAAAGTACTTACATCTATATCATCTGCTGTCTTGCCACGGACAACCGGTACAGCTCAAGAATACTGATAGCGTAAAAAAAAGCACTAGAAGCACTCTTATCCAAAAGATAACAACACAAGTTATTGAAGACAGAGGGTGTGTTTATTTGTTTTTGCAACAGCAGACATGCTAAGAACGATTTTAGTGGTGAATCAGTTTTTATAAACTTAAATATTCTTCTAATGTTCTACTTAAAGAAAGTCATGACCAGTGTTGTGCCAGTTCACACCTTTTCTGAACTAGTTCAAGTTCAGTTCATCATGCTCAATGTGAACAGTTCACGTTCAAAGTTCACAATTTTAATTCTGAACTAATTCAAAGTTCAGTTCATTTTACTTTTTTCGTGAGATATTTAAATAAATACTTTTTTTCACACTACAAGCTAGAAATCACTGTACGTTCTTTGAAACTGCTCATTGTAGACATTTGCTCATGACACTGCAATTGTGGGTTTCTTACCAGGTGATGAAAATGTTCATAAGGAGAATCGGTGTCTGTCTCCATGCCATCACTTCCACTAGCCATTTTTATTAAATTTCAGCGCTTTCTCTCACTCTCGACATTGGTATTTCTCTTTCTATCTCTCTCTGTATCTCTCTCTCGCGATCCGTGCTCTCTCTCTCGTGTCCTCACACTCCACGCTCTCTCTCTCTCTCCCTCGCGCTCTGTGCTCTCTAGCCAACGTTCATGACACATAATGTGAACTAATTCACGTTCAAGTTCTTTATTAAAAAATGTGTTGCGTTCAGTTCAACGCTCATGAAAAAATGAGCGTGTTCAATGAACACATTCTTTTGAACTCGTTCACGCACAACACTGGTCATGACACATCTCATTGTGACCCATTGTGACAAAGTAAATTGTAAAATACATGCACACATCATACAGTGCATGTATCCCAAGTCCTGGAGAAAACCAATGTGCTCTTAATGATACTGATCAGGTGTGAATCAAATAAAGTCCTCCAGGCTGATACATTCTGAACATGGTCTGAATCAGTGCATGGTCTCCCTGCTGCGGCAGATTGTTTTGAAGGGTAAATTTGACCGGACAGCACCCACAACGCCATATGTGTCTGAGGGTGGAGCTCCAAGAGGCCATGAGAACTTCAGCCGCTGAATCAGAGAGGTGAAGAAGATGAAGAGCTCTGTCCTCGCCAGAGTCTCACCCAGACAAACTCTCGGACCTGCAGAAGAACACACAAACAAATCTCAATGCTGATATTCACAATATTAGTTAATAACTTATTAATTAACCTCCAGAGTAGACACTCAGATAGACACTGGCAGCAGACTTACCCAGAGAAAAGGGTAGGAAGGAGTCATTTTTGCAGAACTGTCCTTTCTCATCTAGAAAGTTCTCTGGGTTGAATGTATTTGGGTACTTCCAATGGTCTTTGTCAGCCATGATAGCTGTAAGGTTGGGCATAACAATTGTTCCCTGCCACGAAAACAATCAATAGACATGTAGTTAGAATGGAAGATCATATTATGCATTTTTAATGAAAAGGCAAAAAAAGAAAGATCGGGTTCACTTCAGTAGTTACCTGTGGAAGGTGGTATCCTCTTAGCTTGGTTGCTTGTGTAGTCTCATGCAGCACACCAAGAGGAACGATGTTAGCATAGCGCTGGATCTCATGAACAGTGGCTAGAGTATAAGGAAGCTTTGCACGATCATCCATGGAGGGAAAACGGTCAAAACCCAAAACTCGAACAATCTCCTCGTGACAGCGCTCTGAGATGTGGTCAAGCAGGCACACAGGAAACCATGAGGAAAGAATAGAAAGGTTAATAACCAATTACATTAGAATACATTATGAGTCTTTATGGAAAAGATAAGTGCCCTAATCCTGATTTTGAGGACAAATGAACCTAGACACAAACTGATGTTAATTGGTAAAGAAGTAGAAGTACCTTGCACATCAGGGTGGTCCATCATGTAGATGAGGCCCCATCTAAGAGTGTTTGCTGTAGTTTCTGTTCCAGCGATGAACAGGTCAATGGTTGACCTCACCATGTTTTCCTCATGGAACGTGGAGTCTTCATTTGCCTCTTGCTGCTCAAAACAAGAAAAAATGTCATTTTGTAACTTATTAGCTTTAAAAAAGTGCAATACAGGACCACATACCTTGTTATATAACTGTGTCATCTTGTGTCATTCATAAACACTCCTGATTTGGCCACTTAACCAAAGGGCAAATCCTGACACAAGTGCTGGAGGACTGTAAAGAACCTTATAAAGTGTGCTACATTAAAGGGCCCCATTGTTCTCTTTTCCTTTCTGCCTGTTGTCAAATAAATGGTTGCCTTCCTGCTTCTCTTACCTTGATCATCTCAACCAGGTAGGCGTCGATAAAGTCCCGGAGGTTCTCTGGGTCCAGAGTCTTCTTGTGCTCTTCCATCTCTTCAAATATAAACTTTTTTAAAGAGTGTACATTGTGCCAGAACTTCTGGTGTGGCCCCCGGAAGTGTTTTATGAAAGGGATTAAGTTGAAGACCTGCATATATATAAAAACAAAATGTGGTAGCAGGGTTGCAGTGCACTGTTACAGTTGAAACATTTGAATCCAGCATTAACATATTAGAACCACAAGCCACATTTACTTTAAAGTTACAGGGACCTCAGTTGCTAGCTAGTAGTAGTTCCTAGTGTTTAAGGGGTTGGCTCCCCATACAAAAGCAATTCCAAAACATTGATTGTCAATTGAGTTTACTGTAAAGATTAGATGGTAACATGACATGCTGGTTATTACCTGTGAAACTGGTGATCCTAAAAAACGAATATTCTCATTTATAATTTCAAGAAGCTTAGCAAATCGCCTGTCATCATACTCAAAGCGGTCTCCAAAGACAATGGAGCAGATGATGTTGGAGACTGAGTTCATGATAGGGTGACTGGGGTAAAAAGCCTTCCCTTTAGGATAAATGACACAATAAGATGAAAAGATGAGATCAGGATGCCATGCAACTGGATAATTGGTGAATGCAACTTTAGCTATACTCATCTACCTTCTTGTTTCAGCATCTCCTTGATGAGGTATCGTGCCTCCTCAGCCACACGCTCCTCCACACTTTTCTTCCCCAGTCCAAAATCACGCAGAGTGTGCAGAGCAAACCGGCGCTGCTGTCTCCAAGAATTACCGTAAGTGGCCATCACAATACCTGAGAGAGGAAGAAAGAAAGAGATGATTGGAGTCAAAAAAGTAAAGGCAAGATCATTGACTGTCCACTGTAAGGTCAAATATAATTTAAGAACTTATACGATACCCACCATACCCTTTGTTGATCCATCGTGTTACAGGCATGATTGGCCTTCCAGAAAATATTGTTCCATTCTGAATAAAAGCTTCCTTTGCAATCTGCACGCTATTCAGCACAATCATAGGCTTCCTTCCCAGGTACACTGTGCACATCTCCCCATATTTTGGCATCTGTAAAAGTGCAAGAGAATTACTGTTCCTACAACATTTGGATGGATAATCATGCAGTCATTACCAAAACTGTTGGCACTCCTGAATTTGTTCCAGAAAATGAAGCATTTCCAGACAATTGTTGCAATTAAACATTTTGTTATACACATGTTTATTTTCTTTGTCTGTATTGGAACACCACAAAAAACAGAAACCAAAAATGCACCAGGCAAAATGATGGGCACCATATAATTTAATATATTGGTTGCACACCTTTAGACAAAATAACAAATCAATTACTTCTAATAACCATCAACAAGCTTCTTACACCTCTCAGAACTGGAATTCTGGACGACTCTTGTTTTGCAAACTGCTCCAGGTCTTTCATATTTAAAGGGTGCCTTCTCTCAACAACAATTTTAATATCTCTTCACAGGTGTTCAATGGGATTTAGGTCTGGACTCATTGCTGGCTACTCCAGATCTCACCAGCGCTTTATTTCTATCTATCTCTGGGCATTTTTTTAAGTATGTTTGGGGTCATTGTCCTGCTGCAAGACCCATGACCTAGGACGCAAACCCAGTATTTTGACACGGGGCCTTTCATTGTGACCCAAACCAACCTCATCTTTGAACCTCCACCATATTTGACTGTAGGTACTGTATTCTTTTTTTTGTAGGCCTCATTCTGTTTTCAGTAAGCAGTAGAATGATCTGCTTTACCAAAAAGCTCTATCTTGTTCTCATTTGTCCAGAAGATGTGTTCCAGAAGGATTTTTACTTACTCAAATATATTTTGGTAAACTGCAAAATGAGGCACTCAATAAACAAGAGTGAAATTAACCCTCTGTTTAACTATGTGTGTGGGTGCACTAGCTAGCTAGCTACATGTGTAGGTGCATTAGATAGCTATCTACATGTGTTGGGGCTTTAAATAGCTACCTACATGTGTTGGTGCATTAGCTAGCTAGCTACATGTGTTGGTGCATTAGCTAGCTAGCTACATGTGTTGGTGCATTAGCTAGCCAGCTACGTGTGTTGATGCATTAGCTAGCCAGCTACGCGTGTTGGTGCATTAGCCAGCTATCTACGTGTGTTGGTGCATGGATGCATTATCAGCTCATATGTGGATCATCTTTTGCAGCTGGTCTGAAGTACATTCTCAGGTCGAGGAGGTAAAAAAGGGCTAGGTTTGCTTTGTGTGGGTACGAAAGAAAAGCATGTAGAAAAGTTAAATTTGACCATTCACATTCATGTCACATGTCCACGGATTGGCTACGTATCCAGTTTAGGACCACATATGAAAATTACTCAAATCTGATTTGAAAAAGTTGGATTTGGCACATTTACACAGCCATAAAAAAAATCAGAATTGAGCAAAAAATCTGATTTGACCCACTTTAGCCTGGTAATGTGAATGTAGCCTGAAAGTCTAAGACATCGCCTATTAAATTGTTCCTTAACCTATGGTATTTCTCACATTGCGTCTACCGCCCTGTTGGCCATATTGTGTTTCTATCATCCTGAGCTGCCTAAAGATGCTAGAACCATTCTACAAACAATTGGAATTGTGGCAAGACTAAGTGGAAGAGCACATTAGCAAATGGAGCTTGCATGAAACCTCAGGTGAACATTGATTGGTTACCTCTGTTTGAGAGCTCAAAAATGTCCAATTTTGGGTCCGTTGGCCACTGTTCCTATTAAAGTGCCAGCTGTGATTGTTTTTTTTTTGTTTTTTTTTGGCATTAAAAACCTGATAGGGTTACATTTTTGGAGGATTTTGACAATGAATTTGCTGACCTAGACAAAGGATTTGACTTTAAGGACAAAAGGTTCACACTAACTCTTGATTCAGTCATATGTGATACACCTGCACATTTGTTCGTTAAAGAACACAAAGTCCTTTAATGGATATCATGGCTGGGACAAGTGCACACAGAATGTACATAAATAATCGGATGGCGTACCCACTTGTAAGCAAAACAGACAAGTCTTTTTTAATCCGAGCTGATGAAGAGCAACATCAAGGTCCACATCCCTTTACTGGTGTAAATACTGGCATGTTCTTTCAGTTCCCTCTACTGTAGATTATATGCACCTTGTTTGCTTGGGTGTGGTGAGATGATTAATTATTCTCTGGCTCAAGGGACCACTTTGTGGGCGTCTACCATCCAGACTTGGACAGAATCTCTGACAGTCTTCTAAGTGTTTGTGAACACATTCCTGATGAATTTGCTCAATAACCATGCTCAAGGAGGTTGATTGATGGAAGGCTGCAGAATTTAGGCAGTTTTTGCTCTTTTGTCTTTGGACCTTTAGAGTTAAGGGATACTTGTCATGGCATGGCCATACTAAGTCAGTCCTAAAATGTCAAATTGTTTACAACGTGCATGGTTTTAGTTCATCTAGCACAGGATGCCAAAAAGTTGGGTAACCATTAACCCTCATGTCCCCGTGCTGTGTGTGGTTATCTTTCTCAAGTTCAACTTTAGTTCAGTGCTTGTTTCAGTTCTACCACACTGGCTCGCCATCTAGTGTCCAAACAGGTGCACATCACATGCAGTCAGACGCAGAGAAGAGTAGAAACTGGCTGATTCTAATCCAATATAGCTTAAAATCGTTGTTGTAAATGTATTTCATCCAGTTTCACATTCGGCAGTGATTTTATTGATGCCTGTTTAACAGCGTATATTTCCCAAGATTTTCTGCTGTTAATGAACTCCAATGTTTTCTCTCTCTTCTGTTTTCTCAGCGTCTCCTCACACAACATCTGGAGCAGAGGAGCAGAGTGGCAGAGGTATTGCCTCCTTTGGAACTGATTGGCTAGCTATCAATCAGCTCAGGCCTTATCAAAGCAATTGGCGGATGTTTTAAGGCTAAATTTATTAACGCTCAGTAAATTTACATTAATTAATTTTAGTCACTATTTGTTTTTACTGTTATTTCTGTTATATTTTTGTTATATATGTTATATTTTTCTGTTATATTATTAGAATAATTAATGATTATTATTATTGTTATTTTTTTATATTTATATTTTACTTGGATCTGGTTATAATTTACTGGCATTTGAAACCTGGGTTACACTGTCATGTTTTATTTATTAAGAAGAATAATGTAAATGTTATTCCAAGCACTAGTTACTTCTAAAATTCATAAAATACTGTTTGCATCCTATGTATTATCAAGTGGCTGGCAGTACCTCACCCTCCCTACAAACTAGTAGTGTAAAGGATAACAGAATATATATGATTCCATACAGTACAACCCCACAGTTGGGGATTTAAAGATTATCCTGCAGTTCACATGAGGTTTGACCTGCTTTAAGTACAGTTTTACTGCAGTTGCTTTTTTGCATTAACAAATCCTGCAATTTGAGTTGCAGTGAAAAAAATACAAATTGAGCTGTTTATCCATATTATCCATTTATTTCTACAGGTAAGCTTTAGTGAGCTACTGAGAATTAGCACACATTAGCCAGTTAGTTACAGGTATTGATTGGGGCATTAGCTAGCTAGCTGTGTGTGTTGGTGCTTTAGCTAGATAGCTAAGTGTGTTTTGGTGCTTTAGCTAGCTACATGTGTTGGTGCTTTAGCTACCTAGGTGTTTTGGTGCTTTAGCTAGGTAGCTACATGTGTTGGTGCATTATGTAGGGTGACTAAATGTCCGTATTTCCCGGGACATGTCCGTATTTCGCGTCCTATCCCGGGCGTCCCGGGTTTTTTCAAAAAGTGAGGAAATGTCCTGGTTTTTAAATTACCTTCATTGGACCATTAAATGTACAGGCACTAGGGCACTGCGCACGGTGCTGCGTGTTACATAATCCCTGAGTCCTGTCAGTGAGAGCAGCCCTCTTCTTGAGGAGCCGCTCGCTGCAGCCTGTAGGAAGGCGGAGTTGGACATCCAACCCCGCCCACATCCAACTCCGCCCATGTCCAACTCCGCCTTACGTCTAAAGCAACACCCACCTTACGTCCGTCACGAACGCCTACATTTACTCCAGGTAAACAGGAATTGTAGCCGAGAAAGCAGCTAAAGCATCTATCTGATTTATATCTCCGGTTATGGCGGTAAGTACAAATATTGAGTTATTTTTTAAGTTAACAGAGCTATTTTTATAATGTCCTCTTGTTTTTCTATATTATATTTTATGAATAAACGGTGAGTCGTTGATACGCACATGAAGGTTCTACATCGGCGCGTGTACCATGTGGTTTGTTTGCTTCTAATCATATTGCCGTTTTTTTTTTTTGATGGATTCTAATGCAGAATTGCACCCAGTCTTGTCTAATTCAAACTTTAGTTATCTTACCTTCTGTTTTATGGGCTAAAATGCTACCAATTAATGGTATCACAGATAAACTCTCATAGCTAGTAGTGAGCTAGGCATCAGTTTTGTTTTAGGCATAGCTAGGGGTCATAGTCAGCTAACCTAAAAAACTGTTTAAACTGTCTATACAAGAAGTTAATTGGCTAACAAGATAGCAAGATAATCTAGCTAACTAAAATTGGTTCAAAGTCTTAGTCATACAAATAAATATTTGAAGATATCAATGCTTAATCCTCCTATTTAATTTGTCAGGAATAGCAATGGTATTCCCGGGTTAATTTGACCTGGTTCATTTTTAATTATCCAAAATATTTCTGAAACCAAAATAATCCTAACCAGAAGAGTAAATATTTAATAACTAACTCCATTGCTGATTGTTCTATCAACATTTAGTACAATAGTGTACAATAGAGGTAATAGTTCAATTAGGATAATTCACTTGTTTTTCCATTTTAAAAAATCTTACTTTTTTTTTTTGTTTTACTACTTTGTTACTTTTAAACGACCAACACAATATTTTTACATATAAATGAAACATAACATTACAATTTCGTTTTAGTTTTTGCAGGGGGTTGTTGCAAATATGAAATTAACCATTTTCATGTTATATGTTAATTATACAAATAAAGGCAATCTGAAGACGTTTCATACAGAAAAAATACTTTTACTATCTTACTAAATGGATCAATTTGACCCGTAACGTAACAGGAGGGTTAAGTCGATGCACATTTATTACCTTTGTACTGAATGTAGTTACAATTAATGTGCACCGATATAGTAATTGTAAGCTCATGTTGTGTTTTGTTGCTTTCTGTTTTACAGCATCCAACACATGTCCAGGCCACTCCTGACCCTTCACGGTTTGGCCAGTGTGGTGTTTTCAAATGCCCCTGCTTCAGTTTTGACACTGACCAGCGATTTAATAACAGCCTACATCTACAAAACCATATCAAACAAGCAGTCGAGAATAACGGTATGGGGAAGTATTTCTTTAAACAGAGAGAGAGATATTGATTTTATTGGCTATAACAAATAAACATGTAAATGTAATATCTTGAATCAACAAATGCACTTACATCTTACACTCAATTGATGGGCATAATGAGTTGAAGAATATTAATATTTATAGGCTTAATTGCATGTTGTGTGCATTTTGGTCTTACAGTTTCCTTCATCTCTAAACTGCACACCTACAGCACACTTTTATTGTGTCTATTGCAGCCATACAATACTATGCAAAGACCAGTTCAGACATCATGCATCTCTGTGCAGCAGTGCAACCAAGACCATTATAGCAGAAGTGTTTAATCCACAGACTGTTGCTACTTCTGATGCACGTCCAGCTCCCCCTCTGCCAGCTACTCCTGATACACCTTCTCCCAGTTCTGGTCTTGCTTCCTCTGTGCATGGTATTAATTATATTAATTATTATATTTTCTCTCAGGAAAGTTCAGCATGTTGAACGTGTGACTGATGAAGGAGATAGAATGGGCAACGTCTCCTTTGAACAGGTGTGAGGGTGTGGATGTGTGTTTTTTTTTATTTCGGGTTAATTTAACTGGGCCATTTAAAATGTTTTACTGTTGTGGTTTGTTTTCAAAAGTCTGAATTGGGCTGAAAAGATAAGTTGACATTATTTGAAATTTCAACTTGACCTAGTGTTGACTAGTCATTTCAAGGACATTTGAAGCCCATAAGCTATTGGAGTGCTATCATTTTAAAGGGATAGAAAAGCAGAGAGCTGTTTTGTTACGTTAAGGCAGAGATTAGTCAACAGAATGAGGCTGACTACAGTCTTCAGGCAAAAATGCTAGCCATTCCTACAGTAATCAGAGATTGGGGATATGATTGAAATAATAAGTGCCAACTCGGATTAATAGAATACCAAAATAGTAATTGGTTGCAGCCTTAGAATGTTATCTGGTCATTTTTTTCAATTACTATAATTTTCATGAATCAAAATCTACATGCTTCTATAATGTTTTTCACAGATGCCCCTTATTCTCATAGATACAGTTCTGGATGAGGGTGACAAAGCTTTTTTAAAGCTGTCACTGGTTTGTCGTCTCTTCCGGGACATTGTTTGGACAACAATCATTCCGGGCCCGGGCACATTTCGAGTGGCTTGACAGTAAGCATGATATTTCAGTACAGTTAAGATGTTTGTTTTCCCTTAGAAAAGGAATTACACTCACTGATTTTGAAATCATTTTAAAATTCTTGATTTTTTTAAACCTACAGGTGTAGTGCCATGAAAACATCACAGTGCTGCATGTAAAGACGAGTTTCGCAGGATGTACGAACTGCAGTGCTGCCAGAACTGTCAAGAAACTTATAAAGACTACATACTGGGTATGTTTGTTCTAAATAAATTTTGATAACTTTTTCCTGAGGTCAGAAATTGGTAAGTCAATATATTTAAGGTATTGGGGCTTGGGAGATTGTTACTTTGTGAAAGTGTGTGTTTTTACTTATATTACAGGCTACGTTGGGCATGGGAGACGAGGGGAGCTTGTGGCATTTTACAGCGAAAACGAGCACCCTGGATTCTGCAGCCAGCTTCATGAATGGCTGGGTGTGTGAGTGGCTGGGTGTGTGAGTGGCTGAGTGTGAGTGGCTGGGTGTTGCATTTTTAAATAAAGACTTCTGTATTTGTTTGACCAAAGCATGTAACCAAACAAGGCTAGTGTGCCAATAAATGCCAATAAAGATATTGTATTAGCTTGGACAAAGTGTTTGTAAATGGAGTTAATTTCCCTGGGAACTACTGTCAGCCATACAAAATTGGGAGAGGAGAAGCAGGAGAGGGATATCATTATTATTATTATTATTATTATTATTATTATTATTATTATTGACAAAATAGCTATGTATACATATATTTTAATTTCTGAAACCACAGCATTTGATATATTGTACTCTATCGTTATACACTATCCAGCATACCATTATTACCACCTGCTTGTTTCTGCTTCTATTATTCTTTTTTTTAGCTCCAATTAGCATCTAGGACACTTTAGTTGCATAATGGTTTACTGGTGTATAATATACAATAGGTATAAAACACTGTTCACTCTATTAGACACTTCTACCAACAGCTGCTTTACATTGTGAGTGAAAAGTCAGAGACAGAATCTTTAAATCTGTTGCTGCACAGTTTGTTGCAAATCTGCAAATTCTTCATCAGTGCCCATGGGATGCTGCCTACTTGATGCTGAATACAGGACGCTGCCCACATGATGCTGGTTGATGGAGCATTTCCTGTCCAGTAGTGACAATGAGGTGTTTAAATTCTCCAGAGGCACTACTTTGTCGGATCCACTCATACCAACACAGCTCTTAACACCACTATGTCAGTGTCACTGTAGTGTTGTGAATAACCAACAAGCCACATAATAGCTGCTCTGTGGTGGTCCTAAATTGTATGCTATACAGTGCAGCTGTGTCATTCTCATCTGTAATATTTTCAGCACCCTGTTGACAGTGAAGATGCAGAATTACTTCTAATATCATTATTATATATTAGCTATGCCTATGACACAAATAGCCTTCCCCCTGCTGAGTGGTGATAAGAAGCACTGTCTATCTGTAATATGAAGTATAGAGCATTACAGTACAGAGAACAGGTGTGATCTAACAATCAAACACTTTAATAATCAGATGCACCCTTTGACCAGCCTCTACCAGTGCAAAGCCATGATTGATAATGTGCTCTTTATTTCATATGGAACATAACCAAAAACTGTATATCGTAAGTTTTAACTTTATATAATAAGTAAATAATGATTCCTATGATAGCTAATCAATAATTCTGGAGATATTTACCAGTCTAAAATAAATTTATAAAATCTACACACTCTGGCAACTAGTTTAACAAATTTAAATGTAAGGATTAATGCAGTGAAATAATGGCTTACTCTGCTGGTGAGTGGGACAGATTAATGTATAATGTATTGTGATATACAGGACAGAGGCAATTGATCTTTTGGAAACAGCAAATCGTTGTATGCAATTATTTGCTTATTGTATAAAATAAAGGAGAAATGGCACACGTGATGAAAAAGAAGAGTTCCCTCTGTTACACAGAATGAGTTACCAGCCTCATAAACCACAAGTTAGCAGCATGCCATATAAGAAAAACAATAAAATCATACACTTTTAAGTTCACATGATTCCTTATGTATTACTTTATTTACAATGTTAAACCAAAAATGAATGAGAAAGTGTTTCCAAACTTTTGGCTGGTACTGTATATATAGCCTATTTTTTGTGATATCTGTGCATTACACTACAGCATGTGTAGTGCTGTAGCCAAGGCTACGTGGTGGAACTACTCACAAGATATGCGTAAATTTAGCGCAACATCGGCGTTATATGCGTATTTCACGTGGCACACAGTGCTTCTTGAACAAAAAAGTAGGGGGGTTGGCGTACAAGAGCACATGTGGGCGGAGTTGGATGTGGGCGGAGTTGGATGTCCAACTCCGCCTTCCTACAGGCTGCAGCGAGACGTACTTGCTCTTCTTAAGGGGGGGTATGCAGCCTAGAGGGGGCGCCAAATCAAAGCTCCACATAAATTTCCTCTCCGGAGAAACAACTTGCTGTTTTGCAACTTGCATTTAGCCAGGTGTCCTGGTTTACCCAAATAAAAATATGGTCACCCTAGCATTATCTAGCTAGCTAAAGTTGTTGGTGCTTTAGATAGCAAGCTAAGTGTGTTAGTTCAATAGCTATTTGTTTACGTGTGTTGATGCATTAGCTAGCTAGATACATGTCTTGGTTCAATAGCTAGCTAGCTACATGTGTTTTGGTGCAATAGCTAGCTGTTTACGTTCGTTGGTGCTTGAGCTAGCTAGCTACATGTGTTGGTGCTTTACCTAGCTAGCTGTGTGTGTTGCTTAATTAGCTTGCTAGCTACATGTGTTGGTGCATTAGCTAGCTATACTCATTAGGTGAAGCTCATTACCTATTTTAGTCTTGTATGGTTCTTGCATGTTTTCTATTTATTATTTTCTGTTGTTCGTTCAGGACTATTATTGTAGATTTACAAAATATAGAAGGCTTAGAATGTAACAATACCTAAAATACCAGACATAAAACAGTTTCTTCTTTTTTCAGTATTTAATTAATTTACTGTTTGCCATTTTAAAATGTAAAAATGAATGCAGAAATGTATTTTTCATTTGTTGTGATACAAATATAGCAGCCTATTACTGTGATAATAACAGCTACAGATCTGTGATTATTACTGTAAACATAAATATAGTTAGTGTTTTTAGATAGATAGTGTGTTTAGTATGCATATTGAAAAATTTACTAGTTACTTACTAGCTAATTGCTGCCAGTAATTTATGTAGTGGGTTCTGATTGAACAGTGATTACATTTTATATTGGCATGAATAGTGTGCTGCTCCAAGACGGAATCCAATTCTGTACATTTGATTTGCTTTAACATTCACAGCTTCATACAGTGGAATACAGTGCTGTTAAGCTGATCGCATTTTAATGATGTTTGTGTGCAATTCTGTGATGAAATTCAGCGTTTGTTTTGAAAATGTAAATTCTTGTATATTGTTTTTTAATAAGATCAAGTGCAGTAAAATGTAATTTAATAGTGGTTTTGCATTCCATTTTGGCACATATACAGTATATTAGTGAGGAAAAGCCATGTATCTTGTGCATTAAATTTACATTTGTCCACTGTGTTTGCTTTTTTAATTCGGCACTAAAAACAACAACAAAACTGGATACTTACCGATCTAATAAGGGCCATTCGATCCTTCATGAACTGAGGCATGTTTCCCACAAAGAGCAGTGGTTTGGGTCCAGGAGGGTTTCGGCTTCTCAAAGAGTTCAACCTGAAAATCTCCAGCAGAACCAGAGAGACCAGACCACCCAGCAGGGCCAAGCCCACAGACGTCCAGTCCAGATATCTCAGTATAGACTCCATTCCGACAGAACTGCTGAACACTACAGCTCCTCAAAGCTTTATACTGTAGAACTAAGTGGGAAGGGGAGACAAGTCATGACTGAGTTTCATGACAGTAATTTCATGTGTTAAAAGTTTCTTGTTATGAGGTCAAAGACCTTCCCGTATAGAAAGGCACTGCAGGCAAAGTTCAGGAAAACTGTAAACATTCAGTAGTTGCAACATATGCACATGTCAGCACAATAAAACTGAAAACTTAGCAAACTCTTCCAATGAGGTTTAATATTAAATGTCCTCACAGTCTGAATCAGGATGTGCACCTGAACATACAGCTCTAAAAAACATTAGAGACCACTTTGAGTTTCTTTGATTTCACCAAATTAAAAACCTCTAAAATGTAATCAAGAGGAAGATGATCACAAGCCATCAAATCAAGCTGAACTGCTTGAATTTTTGAACCAGGAGTGCCATAAAGTTATCCAAAAGCTGTGTGTAAGACTGGTGAAGGAGAACATGCCAAGATGCATTAAAACTGTGGTGGTTATTCACAAACTATTGATTTTTGAACAACTTTACGAATATGAACTTGTTTTTCTTTGCATTATTTGAGGGCTGAAAGCTCTGCATCTTTTTTGTTATTTCAGCAATTTCTTGTTTTCTGCAAATAAATGCTCTAAATTACAATATTTTATTTGGAAATTGGGAGAAATGGTTTCTGTAGTTTATAGAATAACTAAGTTTTGGGAGTTGATCCACGCCCTAACTCCTCCCACTTCCTTCCCTATTTAAATCGTCACTTCCTCTCTACATGCTCGTTGAACGACCACGTGATTGAACAGCCTCGCGATTGAACAGCCTCACCTACGACGTTAACTCCCGCTCCTTACCTGCTCCACGATGGTACTCCACCTCTATGTCTCCTGCGGCTGGCGTCCAACCTCGCACGACCGGCTGTTCTCCCACAGTGGCGCCCACGCCACTACTGCTGCCACTCCCGCGGCCTGTTTTTTTGCTGTTTTCCCTTCTAACCTGCGTTCTTCCGCCGGGCCCGCTGGCGGGTCGTGGCTCCGCCTCCTCGCAGTCTCGTAGGGCGGTGCTCCAGCGTGGCCACTCATCCTCTTCTCTCTCTCTTATTCCTCATTCTGTCTGTCCTCCCTACTTCTCTTCTGTCTCCCATCGCCCCCATCTTCCCACTCCATGGCCCCCCCATCTTCCCACTCCATCGCCCCCCCATCTTCCCACTCCATAAATTCAGCTCAGGCCAGGCTAATTGCAGGTTTTATTTAAAGTAAAAGGCGAGAACTCTTCATCTGATGGGTATTTGGTCTGGCCAAAGATGAAAGTCCATCAAAATCACACAAACATCAGCTTTATATCCATTTATGGCATGTATAATCTATTGCCAGTTCATTTCAAAGTATGAAATCAGCTCAGCCATGCTAATTTTAGGTTTTCCTTAAATTAGAAGACTAGAAATCTTCAAGTCATGTCTATTTGTTCTGGCCCAAGATGAAAAAGTCCTTCAAAATCACACTGGAACATCAGCTTTATATTCAATTTTTTTGTGCAAAATGGCTCGGTATGCCAAATAATTATTTATTATATATTAAATTATTAATTATACATTAAATAATTAAAATACATATTTTACTGTATAAAATCAGCTCAGGCCAGGCTAATGTCAGGTTTTCCTTAAAGTAGAAAGCTAGTTCTCTATTTAAGATATTTCTTACTTAGGAAATAAATGAATTAGGTCATTCTCCATGTGGAGTGGGAAACCATGTCACAAAGGTTGGAGGGTTATAAAAAAAAAGCCTAAAATATTAGGGACAATTTCAAGAGTCAGTATAGACATTTTCAAAGTTAACCTAAGATTAAAACCACATTTTCCTTATTTCTTTGATTTTCCTTTTTTAAATCATATTTCAGTCACACATGCACAATAGCTCATCACATAACCAATTTTCAACAGTTGAGCAAACGTTTTTAGTGTAAAGAAATATTTTAAAAGGTTTAACTTTTGAGATTTTATAAAACAAATCCAGATTTACTATATGCATGATTAACATCATACTACATTTAATAAAATATGTATGTTATTTAAAAAAAACAATTTGCACAAAGATTTTGGTCACTGGTCTTATCAGGACCCTTATATTATATTTTATCAAAGATGTTAGCTCTGTTAAACTGCTTCCCTGGGTCACATCATAAAAGAATAAGCATCTCAAGGCATGAGAAGATAAGTCCATACTTGCTCATTTTATTTTATTTTATTTTATATATTTTTTAAATAGTATAAGAAGATGCCTCCAAGTATAATTAATGATGTTATTTTCAGTGCTTGTGTATGAACACACTTTGGTAACATGTTAAGTTAAATGAAATTTCTTCATCACATTCAGCCACATTTTAATTTTAATTAAAAATAAAGAAATTGATGACAAAATAAATTCTTCAAGATGGGATAACACCAGTGACAAATTGACCAAAACTTTGCATTTTTTGTTAAAATATATAAATGTCTATTATGCTCTGAATTTGGCATATTTGGTAAGTGGAGTTGTTAATAGACATTTTATGGTTGTTTGTTTTTGGGACAAATTAAATAGATTTTTAAAAATGTATCCACTTGAATTCCCACTCCAAATGGAGAATGAACCAATTACACTAGAACAGCAAATTCATGTTTTAAGAGAAAATAAGTAATGTAACATCGTATATAAAACATTACATTTAATACATATTATATATTTACATTGTTAATAAACAGCTGTACTGCTTTTCTTCATTATATCCCCTTCAGTGTTAGTCTATAGTCTATTAGTCTAAAGATCTGCCGGATATCTGACCCGATACCGATGGATGTTGGACCCTCAGGCTCTCGCGTCTCCTGTCCGGCCAGACTGATGGAAGTTTCTGAAATCAGCTCTTCTCCACCACCACCACAGATCAGCTGCTCATCATCCATCTTACTCTCCACTACTGATTACATCCAAGCCATTAGTGGCGCTATTATACTCCTGAATATATAAAACCTATGTGGATGTATAAAAGACTTTTTAAATTTTAATTCAAAAGCCGTTTGACCAGTGGTAGGATGGTCCCCCCTTAAATGTGAGTCTTGGTCCTCCCAAGGTTTCTTCCTCCTCCTGCAGCTCTGAGGGAGTTTTTCCTTGCCTCCGCGCTCACTGGGGGTTCTGTATTCTGTATTTTCTATGTTTAATGTTTTGCCTGATTCTTTGTCTTGTGATCATGTTTCTGTAAAGCTGCTTTTTGCCAACACCCGTTGTAAAAAGCGCTATACAAATAAATGTCATTTGATTTGATTATTAGCAGTGTGTGTTTGTGAACGATCCTTTTAGTTCACGGTGGTGTGAACGCTGCTTTTGAGCCCAGGCGTATCAGTGCAGAGTAAAAATGTCCGGCCGGTTCGGTGGAGCGGACTGCGCCAGATGTCGAAGCTATCTGGGGTGGTGTGGGGGTGTTCTGATCATTTTTATCGTGAGACTACCCCTTATGGATTATAGTCTGACTGGTTCCTAAACCCTGCCCCAATTTCAGTAGTGGGTTCTGATTGGACAGTGAATTCATTTTTGCAAGAATTCTGTGCTGCTCCTGTATGAAATGCAATCCTGTGCATTGTGATTTGCTTTTGAACATTCTGGAATACAATGCAGTTGAGGTAATTGCATTTTAAGTGCACTTCTGACACAAATTCATCGTTGGGTTGTAAAAATGTAAATTATTGTGTTGTTTTTCCATTGAGTGCAGTGAAATGTAAAGTAATGTAACAGTGCAGAGGTCACTAATAGGCGGACCGCGGTCCGGGTCCAGACCCAGACGTTGTCCAATGCGGACCCAAATCGATAAACTACTGAGAATTATTTAATTCTGACCGTGTTTATTTAAAGCGGCGGAACGCTTATTGTCTTTACGGTAAACCTGCTTTACAGCACAGTAAACTCACAGACCGTGAACTAAAAGATCACAAAACGCTCTAATCTGTCAATCAGATCTGTGCAGTAGAGGTGGGCGATACCGGGAATTTTGGTATCGATCCGATACCAAGTAAATGCAGGGCCAGTATTGCCGATATCAATACTGATACCGATACTTTTTAATATTTAAGCTTTATAGATCCAAATGATCCAAAAACCTAGGATATAATTTCACCAAACATTGTGATGTTTGTGATAAGTGATAACAAAATACTTTAGTATCACAATCAACATTTTTTTTTAGAAACAATGGAACAGTAACAAAACAAAGTTTAAATATAAAATAAAAAATATAAAAAAATAAAATAAAAATTCTCCCCTCACTAGACATCTTTTCTAGTTCTTTGTTTCTTTTTTTAATAGAATTGTCATTTGGAAAAACAATAAAAAATAAGGAATTGTCTTCCTTTCAGTGCAATTCAAATGCAAGTTTTTCTTAAATAAACAGAGTGTAAAAAAATATCACTCAACACTAATCTCCTGAGGTAGAGGCGTGTCGACTCGAGGAGAGCGCTGAGTGGGCGGGGCCAGGCTGAGCCTACCTGCTGGCTTTGCTGAGCCATGTGACGCATGTGCAAAAACAAGAGACCAGAGAGTAGACTGTGGTGAATCTCGTGCGAAGCAGTCAGTGCGTGCGGCAGAGAAAAAAGCTTGAATATCGATATTTTTACACGATTAATGCTCAATACCAATACCAGCGTTGGTATCGTTATTATCGATATTTGGATCGATCCGCCCACCTCTACTGTGCAGATGCGAGCGCGCGGAGGAGCACACACAGGCGAAGCAGCCGGTGAGAAGCAGCAGTCGGAGAATAAAGCGAGAAAGGCTAATACAGATGGTGCGCACCAGAAAAAGAAATAAAAATACTACCTTTATAAAACATACTCACAGTAATATAACCGAGCGGTGTTACTTGGATGAATGAAAGAGAAACAACCGAGACAAGAGTCCAAAATATTCCACTTTACTCCACCTGATCACAGAACTCCTCAGCAAGAAAAAAAAACCCTCTCGCGCTCGCTCGCAGGCGCGCGCTCTTTGCTCCCAAAACAACCCTGCCTTAAAACTAAGGCAGTGGACAAAAATGCATTGGTAACTCCCCCATCAGTTTTTCCCACAACATAATAAAGTCTGCTACAGAAATAATATTAAACAAAATAAAACTGCTGTTTTCAAACTAAGCTGATATTTTGGCCAAGTTCAGCAAACACTTCTCCATATATGGTATGATTTATCATTCATAATTATCATGACAGACAGGCCTAAATCTAATATTAATAAAATCAGATGAAATAAATAAAGCAGTTTAAAACAAAGTTGACATACAGATTCACATCAATAGATTCGATAAGTTAAATTATTGAGGGTGTTTCCAAATATTTTATGATAAGTTGATAATGTAATTATTGTGACAGGCCTATTTAAAACATATTGTTAAAATATACTGAATAGTATGTGTAATTTGTTTTGTCTTTCACTTTTTGATGTCATAAAACACAGATCTACTGGGCTTCTTTAGTATACAGGATATAATACTGAATCATAACACAAGTTAAAAATGACCAAAAAATGACGACGGTCCGGACCTTGGTCTGGCGAATTTTTCTTTAAATGGACCGCACTGAATTCTAATTAAATACCCCTGTAATAGTGGTTTGTATTTCATTTAGCCACTCTTCAGCAGTCAAGGGGTTAAGTTTTAGTTGCTCTATGCACAAGAAAAGACAAAAACAAATGAAACTAGAGGATGTGTTTAATTTATTTACATAAAGGAACGATTTTCATCATAATCAGTTTTCATCACCTTGAAGACTGAAATGAAGATTCCTTACACAGTCTAATGATATACCTTAAAAAGAGTCATGACAAGCAAAATGAATCATTATTTTGACAAAAAATTCTGAAAGAAAAATGTAAAGTCACATATTATACAAGTATTCCAGGTCAGTCCTGGAGTAAACCAATGTGCTTTGATTGATCTTTAACATATGGGTCAGGGACAACCAAATAAAGTCCTCCACGGTTGATAACATAAAAGCTGAACAAGGTCTGAATCAGTGAGTGGTTCCCCTGCAGTGGCAGATTGTATTGAAGGGTAAATTTGAGCGGACAATTCCCACAACACCATCCATGTTTGGTGGTGGAGCTCCTGCAGGCCATGAGAACTTCAGCCGCTGGATCAGAGAGGTGAAGAAGATGAAGAGCTCTGTTCTTGCCAGAGTTTCACCCAGACAAACTCTCGGACCTGCAGAAGAACACACACAAATTTAGCCAATGCTAATATTAACATACACTATATTTCCAAAAGCCTTTATTCATCTGCTATTACATGCGAATGAACTTGAATGGGATAAATCACATTCCTAATCCATTGGGTTTCATATGATGCCAGCCCACTTTTAACTCTTCTAAGAAAGCTTACCACAAGATTCAGGAGTGTGTTTATAGAATGTTATGACCATTCTTCCAGAAGCGCCTTTGTAAGGTCAGACACTGATTTTGGAATTTGCTGTAATTCATCCCAAATGGTTTTATGGGGTTTTGGTCAAGACTGGTGCAGGTCAGTCCAGTTATTCCATTCCAAACTTGCTCATCATTCATGGAGCTTGTAGTGTTGGAACAGCTCTTCCCCCAAAATTGACATGATAGGCATAACATTAAACAAAATATATTGGTATGCTGAAGCATTAAGAGTTTATTGCGCTGAACCTAAGGGGCTAAGCTGAACTCCTGAAAAAAAACTCTACACCATAATCCCCCCTCCACCAAACTTTACACCTTGCACATTGCATCGAGACTGTTGCATCGAGTGCTGTTCCATTAAATCCAGACTCATCCAACAGATTGCCAGACAGAGCTGCGTGATTAGTCACTCCAAAGAACATGTCTCTTCTGCTCTAGAGTCCGGAGGCAGCATGCTTTATACCACTAAATCTGACACTCTGCATTGCACTCGGTGATGCTTGGATGCAGTGGCAGCAGACTTACCAAGAGAAAAGGGCAGGAAGGAGTCATTTTTGCAGAACTGTCCTTTCTCATCCAGAAAGTTCTCTGGGTTAAATGTTTTCGGGTACTTCCAGTGCTCTTTGTCAGTTAAGATGGCTGTTAGGTTGGGCATGATATCTGTTCCCTGTCATGAGAACAATCAATGAACATATATTTAAAAAGAACGTTTCATTTCATGCAATTTTAATAAGAAACAAAACAGAAAGATCTGGTAAGCTTCAGTGGTTACCGCTGGGATGTTGTATCCTCGCAGCTTGGTTGGTTGTGTGGTTGTGTGCACCACACCCAGAGGAACGATGTCAGCACAGCGCTGGATCTCGTGAACAGTGGCGTGAGTGAACGGGAGCTGTGCACGATCATCCATGGAGGGAAAGCGGTCGAAACCCAACACTCGAACAATCTCCTCATGACAGCGCTCTGAGATATGGCCAACCAGACATATTAAAAAACATGGAAAAATAAAATGATATTTTGTTTAGTTTGTTTATTACATCACACTTGAGAGGACAAATGAGACTAGACACAAACAAAGAGTAATTGGGGACCTGTAGCAGTACCTTGGACATCAGGGTGCTCCATCATGTAAATGAGGCCCCATCTAAGAGTGTTTGCCGTAGTTTCTGTTCCAGCGATGAACAAGTCAGAGGTCGATCTTAACATAGTGTTGTTGTGGAATGAGGAATCTTCATTTGATTGTTGCTGCTCAAAACAAGAAAATATTACTTTCTGTAACATAGTGGCTTTAAAAATGTGCAGACCGCAGACCTGGTAACTTTGCTTGTCATACCTTAATCATCTCAACCAGGTAGGCGTCAATAAAGTCCCGGGGATTCTCCGGGTCCAGAGTCTTCCTGTGCTCCTCCACCATATCCAAGATAAAGCCTTGTAAGGACATTGCATTGTTTCGGATTTTATGGTGAGGCCCCGGGAAGTGTTTTATAATGGGGACCAAGTTGAAGATCTGCAAGAACAGTATACTCTTGAGTCCACTATTCACACATTGGAACCACAAACTAGATATTCTTTAAATTTACAAGAGACCTCCGTACAAGTTGCTCTTCTTTATTTAGATGTTACTAGTGATTTATGGTTTCACTGTCTGGACAAAGTTTGACATAATGGTTGTTACCTGTGCTACTGGTGATCCTGCAAACCGAATATTCTCATTTATAATTTCCAGAAGCTTAGCAAAGCGCTTGTCATCATAATCAAAGCGGTCTCCAAAGACGATGGAGCAGATGATGTTGGAGACCGCATTCATGATAGGATGGATGAGGTAAAAAGGCTTCCCTTCAAGACAAATGGAGAAAAAAAAAACAATAAGATGAGACCAGAATATCCTGTAGTGTCTTAGTTGGTCTTAGACATACTCATCTACCTTCTTGTTTGAGCATCTCCTTTATAAGGTAACGTGCTTCTTCAGCCACACGCTCCTCCACACTTTTCTTTCCCAGACCAAAGTCACGCATAGTGTGCAGAGCAAACCGGCGCTGCTGTCTCCAAGAATGACCATAAGGGGCCATTATGATACCTGAGAAATGCAGCAAGAAATTTTTGATTGAAAAAGGTAGAAGGTCTACTACAAGTCAAGAAATTTTACAATACTCACCATGTCCTTTGTTGTTGACCCATTGTATTATAGGGATGTCTGGTCTTCCAGAAAAAAATGTCCCATTCTGAACAAAAACTTCCTTCGCAATCTGCGCAGTATTCAGCACAATCGTTGGCTTCCTTCCTAGATATAAAGAGCACATCTCCCCATATTTTGGCATCTATAAAAGCACAAAATATTCAATGTTCCTAAATCATTTTACCAACAACTCCAGCAGAACAGTTTCAATTCATTACCAATTCTAATACATTTTTGACTTGAGGTTAAACTCATTACAGGGTCAACAACAATAGACTGCAGGCTAATCCAATTTGTTTTCTCAAATCAGATCTGCTAAAATTACTTTGCAAGTGATTAGACCTGATTGACATCACAAATGTATCTGGATTGGTTGCCTTGGTAAAAGGGATCATGTCAGCAACTAAACTTTTCATGATCTTTTTTAACCAATGGTCTTCTGACTTAGAATTTGCTTGTCATCTTGTAAATAATGCAAAAGAAACATAATGCAAAAGTATCCAAATACAGCTATTAAAAATCTGATTGTATTCACAATTCAAACCACCTTCAAATGTGGTTTGGATACAGTTTGCAAAAGTCAGATTTCATGTGGTTTTTGACTGTACAGTCTGTTAAAAATCAAAATTTTAATTTGAACTGGCAGTGTGAACATAGCCAACAATGTACACCTTAGAGAAAGACAATTCTTCAAACCTTATGAACATGTCTAGGTATAATTCCCAACACTCTATTTTTTTGGTAGATTCAAAGTTTGATAAATAATTTAAAGCTAAAACAGAATTACAGAGCAATTTGTTTTTTATTCAGAGTAAAACTGTCAATCTCAAGAAAAACTCAAAACTGACCGATCTAATGAAGTTCATTTTCTCCTTCATGAACTGAGGCAGGTTCCCCACGAACAGCATTGGTTTGGGTCCAGGAGGGCTTCGGCTGATGAAAGAGTTCAACCTGAAGATCTCCAGCAGAACCAGAGAGACCAGACCACCCACCAGGGCCAAACCCACAGACGTCCAGTCCAGATATCTTAGTATAGACTCCATTCTGAAAGAACTGCTGAACACTACAGATCCTCAAAGCTTTATACTGTAGAACTGGGGCAGGGGGGTGTGATTTCACGATTGTCATTCCAAATGTGATAAATGTTACCTGTAAAGCAGGTCAAAGAGCTTTCAGTATGTAAAGGCACTGCACACAAAGTTCAGGAACACCATAAACTTTTTGTTGTTGCAAAACAGTCATCAACCTTGCACAATGAACCTAACAGTTAAGTAACCTATTCCTCCATATAGTTGAGCTAAACTAATTCACTAAAGAGCTCATGACAGAAGAAAGAAGAAAAAAATAAAAAAATATAATAAATTCCACTTATTTCCCTGAATACCCACTTTTTCTTTTTTTCTTTTTTTTAAATACAAAGCAAGTGCCACAACGGAGCTTAACCAACTCACTAAAGAGCTCATGACAAACGTGATTGAAAGTAGGAAGGACATTGTAAAATAAGTAAACTTTTGTAAAAGATATTAAAAAGTAAACAGAAGAAAAAAATAATAATAACAAATTCCACTTATTTCCCTGAATACCCACTTTTTCCCATTAGATTTCCCTTGTGTTTTTGATATTACATGCTTAAGACAAGTACCAGTTTCCCAGTGCTCAATAATGACCACAGAGCCAATACATTAGGGCTTGGGAGACGGGGGCCTTTTAAAGCACGGTCCAAGCACGCTTTACTTCTTCATGGTGACTGCTCAGAATTACCCAAAAACACCAAAAAAACAAAACAACAACCCACAAACATCTATTTCACCACAAACTAACACCACAATACCTCAGAAAAAATCTTCCATACACAATTCCTTAATTTTTAATCAAATTTAAAATTCAACTGCACCCCAATGCATCATGGGAAAGCTCTATGTCACAGGTCACATGACACTGTGTGGGTCAGTGTGAGTTCCTATTTTATATATTAAAAAGACCACAGCAAATACAAAGCAAATGCCACAACGGAGCTTAACCAACTCACTAAAGAGCTCATGACAAACTTGATTGAAAGTAGGAAGGACATTGTAAAATAAGTAAACTTTTGTAAAAGATATTAAAAAGTAAAGAGAAGAAAAAAATAATAATAAATTCCACTTATTTTCCTGAATACCCACTTCTTCGAGTAGGGTAAAGCTGCAGACCCGGAGACTGCAGTTTTAGGACCGCTGCAGATTCAGGACCGCTGCAGTTCTAGGACCCTACTCTGCCGCCTAGCGACATGAGTGATTATTACACAGTAGGCGGGACCAGCGAGAGAGGGAGTGAGTGGGGTGCAGGTGTATGCTAAAGGCTTTTCTCCTCATAGCTGTTGTCGTCGTCGAATTGTGTGGCACAGTTTGGTGCACGATGGAGTACAGTCGGAATGTGAGTTCGGAATTTGAATCAAGTTTTATAGCCTAAATGTATTAAAATATTCCGATGTTTTGAATTAGATATCAATGTAATCTACACAGGATGTGAGTGTATATGTAGCCTAAATCAATTACAAGCACCTAACACTACGTGTTAGTCTAGGACAGCTTGCTACAAAACATCTATTAGCCTGTCAGCGTAGTTCTATTTTTTCTTTTTTCTTTATTGAAAGCATCGTTTGATATGATCATTAGTTCTGCTTAGTGTAGCGGCTCAGTGGTTTAATACCTGGTGCTAATTGAGATGTTGAAATAATTTTTAATTGGGCGCCAGTTATTAAATTAATTTAATTAGATTAATTAATTAATTAATTAATTAATCAAATTAATTAATAACACAAGACATCTCAGGGTGTGGTTTCTACAGGTGACAGAAATTTTCATAACCAAGTTATCCAGAAAAACACACTGAAATGACAGGTTTTGTAAAATAAAAGTATTTATTAAATCACACAGATATGAGTAAATAATTCATTAAAAAGTCATAAATGTAGCCATTAGCTATCAAATCATAGTGTAGAATGATAAATGAGAAATAAAAGACAAACACGTTATAATGCTGATATGAAAGGAATAAAGATTAATATAACTATTAAGTGAGTATTTCTAAATAAGGGTCTAAGGCATTTTAAGTCTACGAAACCAATTCTTATTTCCAACCAAGCCACTCAAAATGAGTCATCTATACTAAAGACGCTCTATTAAAGACCCGACCAAACCATGACCAACAGACACCATCTGCCGAAAGATTAAACCCAGCTCTGCCTTACTCTGAGTTGTTGAAGTGAGCCTTGGTGACGTCCGCCTGGGTTGGTCGTCTGCTGCTTCACCCCGAAAAAGGATCACGTGAGCCTGTCTGCAGGGTGGGTGGACTTCCTGTGTCAGCACGGAGCCCCAGTAGAACCCACAGGGAAATCCCTTCGCTCTCAGGTGGCTTGCTGGTGGCCTCCGGACCGCAGGTTTCTGGGTTGGATCTGGCGGATCTCCTTTTCAGCTGTACTTTAGCTAAACTTAGATGGAATAATGCTTGGCTTCGTAGATTGTAAAATAACCTTAGATATTTTAACTAGGATAGCTAATATTAATATACTTGAAGATTAAATGCACTAGTCTAAGAAAACTAACTTAAGATGACTAAACTAACGGTCTATCCTTTCTCCATCTCTGGCTCCCTAACCTCTCTCCTCTAACTGTTTTCCTCAACTCATCTTCTCCAACTCCTTCTCTTCAACTCCCAACTGAACTGGCCTGAACTCCCAAAACTCAACTGGAAACTCTAAAACTGGAAAACTGAACTGTGTCTGCCCAGTTTAAACTATTAGTCCCTGTGGCCTGTTTGGCCCCTGAGCTATGATTGGCCCTGTGGCCCAAATGTCTGTGTTTTGATTGGTCTAGGAGCAATTTCAAACTTTGGTGGGGATTCACAAAGGGCCATAAACCCCCCCCTCACATGGTCAGCATGCATCAGCTAGTGGTCTATTTGTCTAATAGACCCAACCAAAAGAAAACTCAACTAAACAGTGGATCAAAATACATTTTTCAGCATATCAGTTTGTGAGGATAAATTCAGGAAACACAATCTTACAATTGAATCACAATAAATGTAATATATATATATTGCCCACAAACAGTTTTGTAATACTCAAGATAATCTTAGAAATACAATGATGGATGGTACTCTGTCAGAAAGAGATCAAGAGTCATGATATTATTTAAACCCAATTAAATCACTTAAAAGAAAATACATGATTAAACCACTGATAACCAAATAAAGCTATATTATCAAATGCTAATTAAACCTTGTTGATTCAGACTTGAATGTGTAGGAGAATTCAATCAGGACACATCCAAACACATATACCATATACCAGACACATATACCATTATTTAGTAAACATTCTATAAAACACCTTTTTTATATAGTCAATATATATGTATTTTAAGCAAAATCTTCTTAGTGAGAAATTCCTCCCCTCTGCTGTGTTTAGATAAGCGGCTGTCGTCGGAATTTACGACCGTGGGGGAAGTTGGTGAAGTTGGTGTTGGGAATGTAATTTCCAAGCTAAGAGCATTCATTTTAACTTCATGAATCTTATTTCTAAGTGGTTGCAGAAAGCACAAACCCCTAAATTGGTATAATATATTTGGTGAATTTACAATTTCCAAGGCATTCATTAAGTTTTGAACCCTCTCTCAAGTCCCGTAGTCCCGTCCTTGTCTTGGTGATTGTGCTGTTGGCAAAACCACAATTGTGCACAGTTCCAGATGTTTAAACATTAACGGTCCTAAATCCAGATTTACGACTGACAGCGTCTGAAGGAATGTCAAAAAAGAATTTAAAAATGTTTACCCTGACTTGCATTTAGGGTTCTCGAGCGAGGCTGAGTGAAGAAATAGTCAGGAAATGTCATTTTGAAATTTAAGGCTGTTTGAAAAAGATAACTCCAAGGCTTTTAGAGTGTTCTGGGGGTTGAAGTTCCTTATAGACCATAAAGTGGGGGTAGTATGTGTGTGTGTGTATGTGTGTGTGTGTGTGTGTGTCCAAGCGATGCAGGAATCCTCTGTTTAATCCACTACATTCCCCCCCCATCGATCGATGGGCCACTGGACGTTGGGTCATCGGTCGATGTCAACGTGGATTTCTGTAGACAGAGCACGTTAGGGTACATCTTTCATGCAATTGGTGTCTTGTTGGTCATGCTTTCTTAAGACAATCTACTACAAGGTCGCTGACAGAGTTTTTGGTCTAATGGATATACAATTTCTCTTTTGAGGTATCTATCAGTTTGTTTGTTTTTTGTAGCTATTGGCTTTTGGTTCTGAATAAAATAGTTAATTTAATGTGATAGTGTGGCAACAAGCATAGGAAAGGGTCACAAATAGTTTGCTAGCTATTTGTTCCTTTATAACTTTATCAAGACAACCTACCCATAAGGTATGCTTCAATAATTAGCCACTACTTAGTCAACAATTGAGAACAATATAGCGGAGCAAACGTAGTCAGAAGGGAAACAAAATATGTTTTGGGCACCTGAAGAAAGGAGAAAAAAAAATATTGGCACCCCCCCTTCTCCACGTATTTATTATACTGCTATGCTAATGGTTTGAAATGGTGATTCAAACTCTAGGTTTAACAAAATATCCAATTTGTTGTGGGTTATGCTACTCGGATAGGTGAGTTCCAGACAATGAATGTGTGGTACGTTCTCAATTTAACAATTGCGTCAGGCCAGAAAATGGTGGACAATGAACACTCAGTGTGTCTAAGTATTTGGCCCAGTATTATGATTTAACCTAGGGCATTATTGGTCCCGACTTGTCCCATGGGGCTTTTGCATAGTTTAATTGGGTTACAGTGAACTTGTTTGAGAATCGGTTTAATAAAACACTGACGATGCGGGATTTGGTTCCAGATGCGAGGCAGTTTGTCTGCCCCTGCATGAGGACCAAACCAATGAGACCTGAGCTCGCGAATTGTTTTGCCAGTGCTGTGCTGGGACCTCACCAGTAGCTTGTCAGCAGTGTAGCACAATGGTTGGTATCCAAGCGTGCTTTTTCCCAGTTTTGGGTGTTTCCGCAGTTCTCCGCTAGAACGGTGAGATATACCAACACCTGAGAAAGTGTGGTTCAGCGAAAAAGTTGTGGCCTGAGCCATTTCAATAGGGTCTGGGGGACGTCCCCTCCATCTGGCAAATGCACCTGCCACAGTGATGAGATGTTTGTTCCTTCGAACAAATTTCATGAGTCTTTCGACCCAATCCATTTGTGGAATTGGCCATATACCCCACAGATCTTCTGAAGATTGGGGCTGAAAACACACTAGCCTTTTTCCAACAAGTGGCAGATATGTCAATTGTGGGAATGCTTGGTGTGTTTCCCCCATCATTTTGTGGTCCACCCATGGGTGATCGAGGGCCTGGGCTAGGCTCTCCCCCCCATGGCTCTGAGGCACCACGAATGAAGATGAAGCGTGTGTATCTGGGGCATAAACAAACAGGCCCTTGAGCATCCTGAAAGACGCACAGTAAGTGGCAAGTGGATCAAGGTGAAATGCCAGTGTTCTGAAAGAAGTGTTGTCACATGCACCAATTGTCATGTTAACTTTCCATTTGATCTGAGCATTCCGAAAAGCACATCCATCTGTGTAGATGGTGGGAATGTTTTTACATTCATAAGAATCCAAGGGACTGTGTTTGTCTGGAACCACTGGTGCAGGAACAAGAAGAGAACAATCCTTTTGGTGCACGAACAGAGGATCACAGTTAGTCCGTGGCAAGGAACCTGCAGGTGGTCTGTGAACAGCTGACTTGTCAGCCCATGGAACAAAGATTTCACCGTTGACCGTTGTGTTAAGAGTGAATGACTTTCCAGCTTTTGGGTTGTACTCATTTACAGCCGTAGAGGGAGTCAATGCCCATGAACAGGTGTTTTGTTTTAGAATCATGGTAGGGGATTCTGAGGATGGTGGTTTCAGAACCCTGACAGTGAGCTTCTCATTGATTCCCGTGGAATTTGAAGGTTCAATGAGCTTGTGTGGCTCAATGTTGCTAGCAACATGATAGCATTGAACTCTATCCTGTGCCTTAGGACAGGGCAGGGGTTCGCAAACCTGTGCCCAGATTCTATGATGCTGAAAGTCAATCAATGGTTTGAACCGGTCAAGGAGGTCATTGCCAAAGAGCAATGGGACGTTCTCCAATGGAGAAATGTGAATTGGATGGGTGAGGCTCATTGGACCGATGGCAACGTGCACCAGGGCTGCAGAATGCAGAGTGATACCAGTGTGCGAATATGGTTGAAGGTGAAGAGCACACTTTTTCAGAGGTATCTCTTTGTTGTTTCGGCGGGCTGTCGCCCTCACCTGGTCAAAAAGTGAATTTGACATCAAAGAAATGTCTGACCCCGTGTCCAAAAGAGCTTCATACCCGAACACATCTTCCAGCCAGGTGGCTAGGTAGAATTTTGGTGTTGAACCTTTCTTGGTTAAGAAACCCAAGAATTGTTTAGGTGGTGGATCCTCCAGGCTGAGGGAAGGAGCTTCCTCAGTGTGGTTGTCTTCAGCGTCTGGCTGTACAACCAAGGCTGCATTGGAGTGGATGGATTTCGCACCCCCCCAAGCAGGTTGATCTGGAGCATGGACAATTGGCAAGAATTCAGATTCAGCATTGTCCTGCTTGCGTTTTTCGTTACGAAATTGTCTGAGCAGACTGCCGTCTTTAGTGCTCAGGTTAGTTGGATATGTCTCATCCTTGTGCCCTTTAGGTGGACACCAACGTTTGTGGTGCTTTGGGCTCTTTCTCCTGAGCGGAGATTGAAGTTTGCTGGAGCTCTGTGCTCGAGCATGGTGCTGTGAGTGTTTGCCATTCCAACTGCGTTTTATCCTACCTTTCCTTCGATAGGAGGGCTTTTGGTCACTTTGCTGGGCCCAATGTAGGGACGAGCGACGCCAAGAGTGGAACACTCTCTGGTTTTTGTGGTTTAACTGGGTCTTAGGTGGCATTGGAGCCTTGTGTGCCCCTTTTTGCTTGACGTGGGAGGACTGCTCATTAATTATCAGGACGTCATTTGACTCTGATTTTCTATTAATGTTTTGTTGGAACTTAGCAAATCCTCTGAGAGCCAAATCACGCAGCTGCCGGCTTGTTAGCGTACGAGGGCAGGCTGCGACTCCAAAAGAGCGACTGGTGGAGGGATGGAGGTTTCTCACGAACAATGTTTTGAAAACTTCCTCTTCCTCCATTCCAGGCTCATTTCTATAGCCGAAATAAGCTAGCCTGAGGCGGTGATAGTACTGTAGGGGTGTTTCCTGGCGTCTCTGCTTAATTGCAAGAGCTGCAGCAAGGCCGGTTTGAACAAGGTGGTTGGAGAACTCATTCTCCAAAGCCTTGCAAAGAGCAGGATAATCTCTCTTAACCTGGGGTGGTTGGCGCTCAATGAAACGTCCAACTTCCCGACTAGAGGACACCTTAATGAGGTAGATTTTATCATGTACCGTGGCCTTGGGGAAACGGCGTAAGAAGAAGTCAATGTCGCGAAGATACTGGTGGACATCATTAGAACCGTCCGGTTCTGGTTCAAAGCGTGGGATGTTACGCGCAATTTTGTCCAAATCTCTATCAGAGGGTGCTTGAGGTTGCACAGAGGTCCCATGTGGCTGGGAACGCTGAGTGAACCTTGGTTCTACTGGCGCTTCAGCACCTTTAAGGGAGACTAGAGGGATTGTATTTGTGGATGGTTGTTGCTTAGGATCCGGAACCCCAGGGGTTCCTGATTTACCAGCTGGATTGATGGGGGAGTCTCCCTCCATCATCAGCTCAAATGTTAACTCTGTTTGGTCTCGAGTTAATTTGACTGCATTGTTAGCATGTGCTAATTCAGTTTGTAGCTCAACCTGTCTTGCAATAGCATGTTTTAGTTTTTCCTGTGACTGAGCTGCAAGTTGGGTAGCTATGTTGGCTTCCTTTTGAAGCAGCTGCACTTCGGTTTTGAGGTCTCTTTGGTTAATTTCAGACTGTACAGTTTTGTTCTCTAGGTCTGCAACTCTATCATTTAAAGTCACAATCTCTGCTTGGAGATTTTGAATGGTTTTGGAGGAAGCAGCAAGTTGATCCTGTGACAACAGCAGTTGTTTCCACAGTATTAGGGAAATCGGATCCACTTGTTGCTTGCCCTCAAGGATTTTAGATACACACTCATTGAGGCTTTTGGCAATTAGTGCATGGAGACCCCCACTGTCCATTTGTTGGACTGGGACGGTAAGTCCTGGGGGTAAACCAGCTGTAAGCTCTAAAAGAGCTTTTTCGGTGGCACACATTTTGATTTACGTAAAGCACGTGGAATCAAACAATTTTGATGACAAACAAGTTTATTTTATGTTCGAGTCAATTAGCATTGTGCCTTTTCTAAGAAGAAAATCTGTTAAAAGTGGGCGACCTAAGGTTACAATTAGTAGATTAATTTTAAAAGAATAGTTAGATTTGTTGTCAGTGATGCTAGTGAACAGTTTAATAACTGTAGGGCACTATACACAATGTCTAAATCTAAATATGGGTATAGTTATTAACTATGTACAGGATGGGAGAATTTAACTATGTATTAAGCACAGGTGTGCTGGGTATATGGTTGAGTAACTGATAACTGGATAGGTTTTTTTTTTTTTTTTTTTTAATGGTTAATTAATTAATTAATTTCAATTAGTTATTAATAATTGATCTTAATCGATCAATAATTAATCTTAATTTATTTGAAGATGGTTTAATTAAATTGAAAATAATTAATTAACAAAAATGTAATTAACTTTACTTAATCAAATTGATTAAAATGACCAGTTAATTATTTTATGTTGTGATTAGTTACTCAATGGAGATAGCTATTTAGCTTGGTTCAATGTAACATAAAGAGTAATGTTTGAGAGAGCAGACCTGAAACTTAAATTTAACTATTTAATATTAACCGATTAAATGAATGCAGTTATTTGTTTACTTATTTACAAACCATTTAACCCAACCACAATGCAAATTCCCTTTATTAACTTAACGAAAAGTTTGTTTGAAATTGGCACCCTCTGGCGACAGAAACTCTAAATGCACTCTACAGGATGATAGCAATTACACAAGTACAACACCAGGTGGCGACACAGCTATGTGGCTAAGTGGCTCCCTCTGGTGGTCAAACAAATGAGATGCACCTTTCTGCACTGTATGCAGTTACCCAAATCAAACACCAGATGGCGATGTGGCAGTGTACCCCCCCTAGTGGTGAGGGGTAGTAAAACACCCTTTGAGTTTGAGTGTAAATAGTCTGGCTGTCCACCAGATGGTGGCAGAGGCCGACTGGTGGGCGTGGTCACGCCCACCGATGATGCCACGTTAAGGACCGCCCCTTGGGTCTGGGACCTGGTCAGCAGATTTGACTGACTCAGTCGACTGTGAATAGCAGAGGAGAAGGACTCGGCTGTCCTAAAGTTTAACACAGCAGCAACACACTTCACAAGATGAGCAAAGAGGATTTACATCCTGGCGTGGTTAGTTTAATCACGCACACAATAGACTTCCTGCCACTCAGGGTGGTGTTACGTAAAAGTTAGCTACTCTTTTACGCACGTGGAAGTGTCCAGTACTGCAGGATTTTACGGATTTCGCGCAAAAACCGGCAGTTTTAACTGGAGCGCGGAGTCGATGAGCCGGAGATCCGCGACTCAGGGCTGCGCGAAGGCCTTATCAGATCAACACTGGCAAAATATGTCTATTTTACCGGAAACAGTTCGAACTTTATGTAAGTACACACGTATATACACGTATATACACCCGGGTTTAAGGTTACCCACACACGGCGGTGTGTCAACCAAGCTTATTTTACAAATAAGCGTAATGTTTTCAAGAGCGCTCGCATACCACACACACACACAGGGGACTGGCCAGTCCTGAATTGTAAACAAAAACACGTGTAGAACATGTGCGTGTGTTTCTAACACGCTGGGTTTATGCAGTTAACTCCAACTAGGCCAGCTAGCCAGCAGCTAACGCATTTAATAATAACAACAAAATACACTTTATTCTGCAACTTACAGCGCTATTTTCTGGAACTGGTTATGAAATGTGTATATATTCTGGTCTCGCGGCGGAGAGCCAATAATAATCCTGCCCCACGTTGGCGAGCCAATTATGTAGCGGCTCAGTGGTTTAATACCTGGTGCTAATTGAGATGTTGAAATAATTTTTAATTGGGCGCCAGTTATTAAATTAATTTAATTAGATTAATTAATTAATTAATTAATTAATCAAATTAATTAATAACACAAGACATCTCAGGGTGTGGTTTCTACAGGTGACAGAAATTTTCATAACCAAGTTATCCAGAAAAACACACTGAAATGACAGGTTTTGTAAAATAAAAGTATTTATTAAATCACACAGATATGAGTAAATAATTCATTAAAAAGTCATAAATGTAGCCATTAGCTATCAAATCATAGTGTAGAATGATAAATGAGAAATAAAAGACAAACACGTTATAATGCTGATATGAAAGGAATAAAGATTAATATAACTATTAAGTGAGTATTTCTAAATAAGGGTCTAAGGCATTTTAAGTCTACGAAACCAATTCTTATTTCCAACCAAGCCACTCAAAATGAGTCATCTATACTAAAGACGCTCTATTAAAGACCCGACCAAACCATGACCAACAGACACCATCTGCCGAAAGATTAAACCCAGCTCTGCCTTACTCTGAGTTGTTGAAGTGAGCCTTGGTGACGTCCGCCTGGGTTGGTCGTCTGCTGCTTCACCCCGAAAAAGGATCACGTGAGCCTGTCTGCAGGGTGGGTGGACTTCCTGTGTCAGCACGGAGCCCCAGTAGAACCCACAGGGAAATCCCTTCGCTCTCAGGTGGCTTGCTGGTGGCCTCCGGACCGCAGGTTTCTGGGTTGGATCTGGCGGATCTCCTTTTCAGCTGTACTTTAGCTAAACTTAGATGGAATAATGCTTGGCTTCGTAGATTGTAAAATAACCTTAGATATTTTAACTAGGATAGCTAATATTAATATACTTGAAGATTAAATGCACTAGTCTAAGAAAACTAACTTAAGATGACTAAACTAACGGTCTATCCTTTCTCCATCTCTGGCTCCCTAACCTCTCTCCTCTAACTGTTTTCCTCAACTCATCTTCTCCAACTCCTTCTCTTCAACTCCCAACTGAACTGGCCTGAACTCCCAAAACTCAACTGGAAACTCTAAAACTGGAAAACTGAACTGTGTCTGCCCAGTTTAAACTATTAGTCCCTGTGGCCTGTTTGGCCCCTGAGCTATGATTGGCCCTGTGGCCCAAATGTCTGTGTTTTGATTGGTCTAGGAGCAATTTCAAACTTTGGTGGGGATTCACAAAGGGCCATAAACCCCCCCCTCACATGGTCAGCATGCATCAGCTAGTGGTCTATTTGTCTAATAGACCCAACCAAAAGAAAACTCAACTAAACAGTGGATCAAAATACATTTTTCAGCATATCAGTTTGTGAGGATAAATTCAGGAAACACAATCTTACAATTGAATCACAATAAATGTAATATATATATATTGCCCACAAACAGTTTTGTAATACTCAAGATAATCTTAGAAATACAATGATGGATGGTACTCTGTCAGAAAGAGATCAAGAGTCATGATATTATTTAAACCCAATTAAATCACTTAAAAGAAAATACATGATTAAACCACTGATAACCAAATAAAGCTATATTATCAAATGCTAATTAAACCTTGTTGATTCAGACTTGAATGTGTAGGAGAATTCAATCAGGACACATCCAAACACATATACCATATACCAGACACATATACCATTATTTAGTAAACATTCTATAAAACACCTTTTTTATATAGTCAATATATATGTATTTTAAGCAAAATCTTCTTAGTGAGAAATTCCTCCCCTCTGCTGTGTTTAGATAAGCGGCTGTCGTCGGAATTTACGACCGTGGGGGAAGTTGGTGAAGTTGGTGTTGGGAATGTAATTTCCAAGCTAAGAGCATTCATTTTAACTTCATGAATCTTATTTCTAAGTGGTTGCAGAAAGCACAAACCCCTAAATTGGTATAATATATTTGGTGAATTTACAATTTCCAAGGCATTCATTAAGTTTTGAACCCTCTCTCAAGTCCCGTAGTCCCGTCCTTGTCTTGGTGATTGTGCTGTTGGCAAAACCACAATTGTGCACAGTTCCAGATGTTTAAACATTAACGGTCCTAAATCCAGATTTACGACTGACAGCGTCTGAAGGAATGTCAAAAAAGAATTTAAAAATGTTTACCCTGACTTGCATTTAGGGTTCTCGAGCGAGGCTGAGTGAAGAAATAGTCAGGAAATGTCATTTTGAAATTTAAGGCTGTTTGAAAAAGATAACTCCAAGGCTTTTAGAGTGTTCTGGGGGTTGAAGTTCCTTATAGACCATAAAGTGGGGGTAGTATGTGTGTGTGTGTATGTGTGTGTGTGTGTGTGTGTCCAAGCGATGCAGGAATCCTCTGTTTAATCCACTACATTAGCACATTGATTGAAATATAAACGATGACAAAAATCTGTATCAAATGTTCACTACGTTTCAGTACATTAAATCAGTGAACAATACGTGTTGTCATTTGTAACAGTAATTTTATGAAATTTTTAAATTTTACTGATTATCCTGTCTGCTTTTCAAGATGCATATAACAATTCAAGAGGGTCGAGCTATGCCTAAACTGGAAAGATGCACCACATGCTGCAAAAAGTTCCACTGCCCATTTTGCTCTTCATCTTTGTTCAACCCAACAAAGTTAAGCAAAGTCAAAACCCATTTAGAAAGCCATTTCAGCCGAGCTGTTTTCCAAAAAGGTAGTTTGTCAACATTCTCTTGTGAAATGCATTTGGAATTATGTTTATGAATGTTATTTTTCATTTAATTATAATTTTCCCACTTATCCCCCCGTGCGTTGTTTGTGGTAAATAAATTGTAAATTTGAGAAATCATAATTTACTCTTTTAAATATTATGATGCTATAATTTTCTGTTCTTATGGTTTAGAGTACACCATTCACAGATGTGGATTAAAGTGCAGACCACAATTGCATTACCATTGTATCCACTGCCAGTCAACGCTGTCACGTAAAGCAGACTTCATTAAACATGTGTCCTTGTGCAAGGAGAAGGACTCTTCTGTACCCCACATCCCAGCTAAAACTAACCCCACCACCCCTGCTCCAAAAACCACCACCACCCCTGCTCCAAATACGACCACCACCCCTGCTCCAACAACCACCACCACCCCTGCTCCAAATACGACCACCACCCCTGCTCCAACAACCACCACCACCCCTGCTCCAATAACCACCACCATTCCTGCTCGAATAACCACCACCACCCCTGCTCCAATAACCACCACCACCCCTGCTCCAGCAACCATCACCACCCCTGCTCCAATAACCACCCCCACCCCTGCTCCAGCAACCATCACCACCCCTGCTCCAATAACCACCCCCACCCCTGCTCCAGCAACCATCACCACCCCTGCTCCAATAACCACCCCCACCCCTGCTCCAATAACCACCACCACCCCTGCTCCAACAACCACCACCACCCCTGCTCCAAATACGACCACCACCCCTGCTCCAACAACCACCACCACCCCTGCTCCAATAACCACCACCATTCCTGCTCGAATAACCACCACCACCCCTGCTCCAATAACCACCACCACCCCTGCTCCAGCAACCATCACCACCCCTGCTCCAATAACCACCCCCACCCCTGCTCCAATAACCACCACCACCCCTGCTCCAACAACTTCCACCAGCTCAATTTCAGCAACCTCCACCACTGTCAATGTGACAACCATGCCAAAAACACAGGTGAAAAGCATCTGTGCAAAGCACAAATGTCCCAAATGCCAGGTTGTCATGAACAAAAAAAATTTAAAAAGGCACCTTGAAAGGAAACATACACACCAATATAAGGACATAACAGCAAGTTCAAATCTCCAGAGTGAATGCATAGATCCAGAGAATGGAATTTATACGGTCTACAAAGCTTTTCATGGTACAAGTGTTCCTCTGCATGTTCAAAATAAAGTATGGGGGGAAAATCAACATGTATCCTGTGAATCCACTGAGTGTCAAGTGAACATGGAGTTGGCATGGAGGAGTGGGATTAAGGCATATCAGTGCATACACCTCAAATCAATAACATACTGTGCATTGTATGCCTCCTCCCCTGTACTTAATGAAGAAACACTTACTGAGATGGTGAATAGCAAGTGGTTTGGTGATGATAAAAAGAAGCTCTGCCTTGATCGCCAAAACAAGGCCAAAAACAGCCATGTACCTCTGTCTGTGTGCTCTAGAATTGGAACCCCTCAGACCAAAAAATACATATCGATTTATGAGCCCACAGTTTCATACTACAGTCGATTGGGAAGAGTCATGGTGACGTACGACACCAAAAAAAATTCATGGCACTGTCCTTGTGCCAGGACAAAAAGATCATGCCCACATAAATACGTAGCCAAATGGCACTTGTTCCAAACACACCGTGAACTGTTCAGGAAAGTTCGGAGCACTGAGGAGGGGAAACACCTGAGTACAGCAACAGAGGACAAAGACAGTAATGATGAGGCTGAGCTGGGTAGCCAGTTATACCCACCAAAAGATATACAAAAATTGAAGGACATCACCATGTATATTTACAAGTACAAAAAGTTACCTGCTGTTCTGCCAGAACATTTGCGGCTTCCATCAATGGAAAAAGAATACCCAAGACACCTCATACCAGAGGAGTTGATGTGCCAGCACTGCCCAGGCAATGTGCCATTGAGTGATCCAGTTCTCATTACACAGAAGGCCAAAATCCTCACAAACTTGTGTATTGTTCAAGGTAGTGTGGTAGATATAATTCAGTAATTGTTCATAATTTAATGGGCTGTACTGTGATTGTTGTTGAACCATTGGCTTTGCAGATGTGTCTACCTACTGTAAGTCTTGCCATCAGTGTGGAGCCCAGTATCGGTACCAGGAATGGAAAGATGGCCTACATAATTTTAATGATCACGTTCTCCTTTCCCTTCCATTATGCCTAACCATAAGGAACATGCTACAGGTATACAAAAATATTTAATTATAATCTGTAAAAGAGTAATGCTTACTGATTTGCGGAGATGTATAGTATCTAAGTTGAACTACTTCACTACTGTACTTAAGTACTAAAATGCAGTATCTGTACTTTACTGGAGTTTTATTTAGTTCTACTACTTCTACTTTTACTCCACTACTTTTTATGTATAATTACTTGTTATAATTATAAAATGTTATGAAAATGTTATGCCAGAGCAGTCGATGGCGCTGTCACCGTGATTTGATGAAGCTGCCTCATCAAGCTCTATTATGAAAAGGCCGCACACTCCTGGTCTGCCTTTCCTTCTGCTGCCTGCCTCCACATAATACTTCAGCTTCTTTGTTAGCTACTATGTTAGTTACTACACAACACAATACTTGTACTTTTTACTTTCAGTACTTGAGTAGCACATTTTGGAATAAACTAAGTACAAAAAATGTTGAATACTTTAGTTCTTCTACTTAAGTATGGAGCTTAAAGAACACTTCTGCTTCTAGTCAAGTCACTTTTTTGATAGAGCACTTAATAGAGTAATTTTACAGCACATTTGTGTTTTTATTATGTTTCTCTCTTAGGTTCATACTGCAGTGAGCAGGGTCATAGAGTATTTAGAACTCACTACAGGTCAAAGATTTCCCTCAGCTGATACAGTTCTCCAAGGCTATCTTCATTTTGAGGCACTTACAGAACATGATTATCAGTACTCTTGTATGACCTGTGGTGATCACCCACCTGTTGTCATTATGGACCTGCATAAGAAGGGAGCTTTCCATTTGTCAGGTATCAACTTTTATGAAATTAACTGGTTTAGATATTAGGTACAGATCAGATTATTCTTACATTTTACTTTTTTGTGTTATGTTTTCACATTGTTTCTTCAGTTAGTGACCTGCCACAACCTCCAGTGGACTTCAATGGAGAAGTTGATGTGGAACATTTTTGGGAGGCACTTTCAATGGAAAAAATTGGTCGAGGATTTGTATCAAGTAAGTGAAAAAAATGTAACAAACGTTTGTGATTGCAGAATTGTGTGTGGAACAAATGCACATGTTGAGCTATGTATCATGTTTATATATCTCAATATGTCTAGTCTAAAATGTATTCTCATGTTGTAATGTTTCCAAAGGTCAACATAACAATCCATTTGCAGTTCCACCAAGTTTCAACTTCTGGGCACCATGGATAGGGAAAAAGACTCGCAGATCAAACCTTGTCCTTAACACAGAATTTGAAAAAGTCCGTCCACAAAAACTGGCAGAGGTGTGTGAAATAACAGTCTCTGAAGACCGGCTGAGAGAAGAACTGTACAAGCAGAAGGTAAAAACATTATTAATTTCCTTTATTTAACATGACAGATTGTAGCACCTTACACATATTTTGAATTTTATTTAATAGGTTCAACTTGTTAGAAAATTATGTAGGGAGTGTGGATTGGATTCCTCTGGATCGCGGACTGACCTCCTCCTCAGACTGTCCAAAGAAATGCAGTCAAGGCAGACATATGACAAGGTTTTTCAAAAGATTTGGGCTGCCTCAGGTGAGATAAATTTTGTAGTATGTGAGGGAACTGCTGTTAGAGACATTTTAGCCTAAGGTGGAATGACTTCCACATATATTGCTTAAAAATGATTATTATATTATTCTTTCTTTATATATGTAAGTACAAAAAACATTTTAGGAGGTGACACAATTTCTCACTTTCATATATTGCTTTTTTCTTTTCAGGTGGTTGGGCTGTGGTTATGTGCCCATGTGGCATTGTTTACAGTATTAAATGTAACATCCTAGCAGAAAGCCCACGTGACTTTGCAGACATCTTGTTGTCTTGGAAACACATGCCAAATATTGTTATATATGACTTTGCACGTGGATTGGCAACACACCTTAATCTCAGAGAGCCAGAAAGATTACCCTTCACACCACATGAAGGACGGTTAAGGGCCCCAACTGCAGACAACATAGCCCAAGCCAAGGATGGAAAACTTAAGGTGTCACTACCTTGGCTGAACTGCAAGAAACAGATTCCAGACCGTGATGGTCATCCAATAACTGGTTCAGCAGAGCATTATGCGCTCTATGATAAATGTCATGAAGATAACACAAAAGATGCCCGTGATTCCTTGCGGAGAATTAGTCTGGTCCCACAACTTGCCGGAAAAGTCAACAGTCAAGTCGCTGAACAGTTGTTTGCAAGATTGAGTAAAAACAATTACTTCCTTAATATGGCATTACCATCAACTCATCTTTTTCTCACGAGAAACATCATACAGCATTATAATAATCATAAAAACAAACAACGAATGGACAACATCAAAAAGGTTTTTGAAGCTGAGGTAGCAATGAACAGCTACAGCCAGGCAGTGTTAGGTAATTTTTTTATATATATATATACATTTTATATATACATTTCTATTATAACCACAGTGTTACTTACTGTATTGTGTTTTTGAAATATTTATGTTTTTAGGAAATATGGTATCCTCACAGGTGTTCACAACTGATCCAATGGACACTGGTGTACCAAGTGGTGAGTAACGTCTGCAGAAGGTGGGGGAAACTCAAAGTGCTTTTGTCATATTCTTAATTTTGATTTTGAACTTCTTTCAGTGGTTGGTTAAACTTATTTAAATGGGTTACCTGTGGTGTTTTTTTTCTATAGTTTCAGCGGAAGTAGTGCCCCCAAAACCACCTCTCGCCATGCCCCCAACAGTGACTCCGGCCCTCACAGTGCCCCTGACAGGAACCATGGCCCCCCCTGTGCACCTAACAATGATGCCATCTACAATGTCACCAAGTGTTGTACACCCTGCCGTGCCTCTTTCTGCTATGCCAGCCCTCACCTTGCCACCAACAGCAAAACTGGCCCCTGCTATGCCTTCACCAGCAATGGTGGCCCTTGGCTATTTAGAGGCAATAAAGCCCTGGGAAAAAGACTGGAATTCAATCCAGAGCCAACTGGTGAGCTAATTAACTGGTAAGCAAATAATAACTTTTTGTCATGGCACACATTATTAACTGACCAGTGGCTGTTATTTGCAGCTCAATTATGTGCTGGACACAGGACGACCAGGAGCAGAAATAATTGTGAAAGAAGGGTCCATGTGTCTCACACGAGAAGAATTCTGGAGTTTAGGTTTACTTAGAGACATGGATTCTAATGTGAGTAGTAGAAATTCAGTAAACAAAAAAGGGAAAAACAATGGAGTCTTTTCTTTCATACTTGTTTAGTAATGAGTTTTGTTTGTTTCTCGCAGATTGGGAATGCCTGCATGAAACTGATCAGTGAAGCAGCTTCTCTGGTGGTATGTATAAATGTAATATACCATTCTAAAGCCTTAAACTGAAGTGTTACAACATTCTGATTTTTCTGCAAGTGATTCTTTTGTGTACTAATTTTTTTCCCACAGGGCAAAGACGTTTATATCGAAGATATGTACGTTGTTCCTACATGGAAACACAATCCAACCAACATAGTTGCCAATTTTCCAGTGAGTATATGTACAGAAACCAAATTTGTATGTGGTCGAAATGTGGATTTCTGTATTGACAAATTTTTTTTATGTTAGGAGGATGTCGACATGAAAGACGTTTTAGTCTTTCCGGCTTGGACCAAAGCAAATGGACCAGAGCACTATGTTCTATGTGTAAGAGAGTGTTACTGTTAACAAAGCATATGGTTAAGGTTATTAATGTGTGTTGCACTTGATACAACTTCTTGTCTAAGCTCTGCTAATAATTTTGAAATTCTATTACGACATTTTAGATCATGAAGCCACTCCTGAGAGAGCTGATCTTTTTAGACTCCCAGTACCCAATGCATGAGTCTGGTTTTGGTGACGATGAGTATAGAGCCATATTTAGGTCCAGAAATGTTTGCAGTGTTTATGTAGCAAATTACATTGTTGCTATGTTCCATTAGCCTGTACTATTTTGTTTGGCTACGTTCCTTTAGCCTGTACTAATTTGTTTGGCTATGTTCCATTAGCCTGTACTATTTTTTTTTTGGCTACGTTCCTTTAGCCTGTACTATTTTTTTTGGCTACGTTCCTTTAGCCTGTACTATTTTGTTTGGCTGCATTTCTTTAGTCTGTACTTTTTTTTCCTACAGGAATATTGCTCAGCAAATTGATCCTGGGAGCTGGATTGAGAAGACTGGCCATGATATTGTGGTAAATACTTAATGCATAGTTAGCTGCTCTGAAGTAATATTACTATTGCCTGTGATCTGTACTCCATATAGAAGTGTCATGTATCTTTATTTTATTTCAGGGCTTACCACATCAAAGCTGTGGAAATGACTGTGGAATTTTCATGCTAATGGTAAGGTCTCAAATGTTTTGGATAGTCTCTATAACGCTTTTGTCAACACTGAATAAAATGCCTTATTTTTCATCTTCTCTGTTCCAGTATACCCTTTCCATCATAACAAGCATGGGTTTTGAATTCCAGGAGGTTAGTTTATAAAATTAAAAGGACATTGGTTACTTAACATGTTGTTCATGTTACAACATACTATTCATCCTACTGAGAAATATAAATGATGAACTATAGATTCATCAAGATTCATCAACAAATTCTTCATCTTTCAGGTGGACATGCCTTTGATCCGAAAGTGGTGGTGTCTTCTACTCATGGAGCGCTTCAACATAGAAGGGTACAGTGGCTCTGAACAATATGTCCATATTTATTATGATTGTGTTTAACTTTAAAATCCACTGTATTAAACTACAACAAACTTTTTTTTACAAAGCACTTCGGTTTATTTCTGTGCAATAATCCTGTTGTTATTGTCCAACAGCCATGGCCAAAGGTTTGCCTTCTGGACTGATGAGGCCAGAAAATTGCTAAAGGGAATCATTCTACCAGTGTATAGAGTTGCAAAAAAGAGGGCTATCACTGAGGAGGTTCCAGTCCACGTGCAGGCTGTCGCTGACCGTGACGAAGAAGAAAAAAAGAATATCAAAAACAAGTATATGGGTTTGTGTCTTTCTTTGTAATATATAAATTTAATGTAACAGACATTTAATGTCAGTGACATAATAATAATAATAATAATAATAATAATAATAATAATAATAATAATAATAAAAACTTCATTTGTCTGTAGGGTGTACTCAATGGGAAGCCTTCTAAGTGGTTTCCCCAAAGGCCGTCTTCCAAGGTGCCTGTCTATCTTGACAGTGAGGAACAGCAAAACACCCTATTTGCCCATCTGAAGTCAGTGCTGCAGAGAATGTCTATACAGCTGAGCTTCACAGATGAAGTGGAGTTCATCCTCAGTGTTCTATTTCCAGAGGTAGGCCTAACCATGTCACACGATTGCGATTGTTCCTGTTCCTGCACCTTCAAACCATGACCTTAATAAACAGATTTCTCTGAAATGTTAAGTGCATTATAAATAAAATGTATTATTATGTTTTATGTTTGAAGACATGTTTATAATGGCTTTTTGTTCTATATTTTGTTTGGTAGGCCATCACATATGGCCTGGCTGCGCTGAGGAATTTATCCCTGAAACAGGCTGAGCAGGTCTTCATCTGCGGTCCAGTTTATCATCACAGGTAAAAGTTGAGATGTGATTGTGTGTTACGTTCCATAAAATCTTTATTAGTAATATTGTAGTAATTATGTTGTTTCTTTACTCTTTCAGTGAAGTAGAGGACTTCAATCAAAAAATAAACAAACAACTGAAGAAAGAAGGAAGGCCATTTAGTTGGTAGGTAGTGTGGAAATTTAATTCACAATGTGGAGTTTGAATATTAAAAAAGAAATGTCAAATATTAATATATTTTTTTGTATCTCTTTCTCTATCTCTTCTTTCTTTCTCTCTCTTACAGAAGTCGTTGCGATCCAAGTCCCTGGATAAAAAAAAACAACGTTAATGTGTGAATTTTAATATTTGAATTTTGTTATTATTTCAAATACATTTTATAACCCCAAGTCTTCCTTGTGTCTCTGATATGTGGTTGGGAGTTCTAGGACACATTCTAAGACAAAGTAATATTTAGGTGATGATATTTGGGTGAAATACACATTAAAAGGTGTAATTAGTTAGTTAAATTGGTGATATTTGGGTGAAATAAACATTAAAAATTGCAAGTAGTTAGCTGAATTGGTGATATTTGGGTGAAATAAACATTATAAAGTGTAAATAGCTGAATTGGTGATATTTGGGTGAAATAAACATTATAAAGTGTAATTAGCTGAATTGGTGATATTTGGGTGAAATAAACATTGAAATAAGCCTTTAAGTCATTCATTTCGCTATGAGGAGAAAAGCCTTTAGCATACACCTGCACCCCACTCACTCCCTCTCTCGCTGGTCCCGCCTACTGTGTAATAATCACTTATGTCGCTAGGCAGCAGAGTAGGGTCCTAGAACTGCAGCGGTCTCCGGGTCTGCAGCTTTATACTATTGGACTTCTTCCCATTAGATTTCCCTTGTGTTTTTGATATTACATGCTTTAGACAAGTACCAGTTTCCCAGTGCTCAGTAATGACTACAGAGCCAATACATTAGGGCTTGGGAGACGGGGGCCTTTTAAAGCCATGTCCAAGCACGCTTTACTTCTTCATGGTGACTGCTCAGAATTACCCAAAAACACCAAAAAAACAAAACAACAACCCACAAACATCTATTTCACCACAAACTAACACCACAATACCTCAGAAAAAATCTTCCATACACAATTCCTTAACTATTAATCAAATTTAAAATTCAACTGCACCCCAATGCATCATGGGAAAGCTCTATGTCACAGGTCACATGACACTGTGTGGGTCAGTGTGAGTTCCTATTTTATATATTAAAAAGGCCACAGCAAATACAAAGCAAATGCCACAACGGAGCTTAACCAACTCACTAAAGAGCTCATGACAAACTTGATTGAAAGTAGGAAGGACATTGTAAAATAAGTAAACTTTTGTAAAAGATATTAAAAAGTAAAGAGAAGAAAAAAAAATAATAATAAATTCCACTTATTTCCCTGAATACCCACTTTTTCCCATTAGATTTCCCTTGTGTTTTTGATATGACATGCTTTAGACAAGTACCAGTTTCCCAGTGCTCAGTAATGACTACAGAGCCAATACATTGGGACTTGGGAGACGGGGGCCTTTTAAAGCACGGTCCAAGCACGCTTTACTTCTTCATGGTGACTGCTCAGAATTACCCAAAAACACCAAAAAAACAAAACAACAACCCACAAACATCTATTTCACCACAAACTAACACCACAATACCTCAGAAAAAATCTTCCATACACAATTCCTTAATTATTAATCAAATTTAAAATTCAACTGCACCCCAATGCATCATGGGAAAGCTCTATGTCACAGGTCACATGACACTGTGTGGGTCAGTGTGAGTTCCTATTTTATATATTAAAAAGGCCACAGCAAATACAAAGCAAATGCCACAACGGAGCTTAACCAACTCACTAAAGAGCTCATGACAAACTTGATTGAAAGTAGGAAGGACATTGTAAAATAAGTAAACTTTTGTAAAAGATATTAAAAAGTAAAGAGAAGAAAAAAAAAATAATAATAAATTCCACTTATTTCCCTGAATACCCACTTTTTCCCATTAGATTTCCCTTGTGTTTTTGATATGACATGCTTTAGACAAGTACCAGTTTCCCAGTGCTCAGTAATGACTAGAGAGCCAATACATTAGGGCTTGGGAGACGGGGGCCTTTTAAAGCACGGTCTAAGCATGCTTTACTTCTTCATGGTGACTGCTCAGAATTACCAAAAAAAACACCAAAAAAACAAAACAACAACCCACAAACATCTATTTCACCACAAACTAACACCACAATACCTCAGAAAAAATCTTCCATACACAATTCCTTAATTATTAATCAAATTTAAAATTCAACTGCACCCCAATGCATCATGGGAAAGCTCTATGTCACAGGTCACATGACACTGTGTGGGTCAGTGTGAGTTCCTATTTTATATATTAAAAAGGCCACAGCAAATACAAAGCAAATGCCACAACAGAGCTTAACCAACTCACTAAAGAGCTCATGACAAACTTGATTGAAAGTAGGAAGGACATTGTAAAATAAGTAAACTTTTGTAAAAGATATTAAAAAGTAAAGAGAAGAAAAAAAAATAATAATAAATTCAACTTATTTCCCTGAATACCCACTTTTTCCCATTAGATTTCCCATGTGTTTTTGATATTACATGCTTTAGACAAGTACCAGTTTCCCAGTGCTCAGTAATGACTACAGAGCCAATACATTAGGGCTTGGGAGACGGGGGCCTTTTAAAGCACGGTCTAAGCATGCTTTACTTCTTCATGGTGACTGCTCAGAATTACCCAAAAACACCAAAAAAACAAAACAACAACCCACAAACATCTATTTCACCACAAACTAACACCACAATACCTCAGAAAAAATCTTCCATACACAATTCCTTAATTATTAATCAAATTTAAAATTCAACTGCACCCCAATGCATCATGGGAAAGCTCTATGTCACAGGTCACATGACACTGTGTGGGTCAGTGTGAGTTCCTATTTTATATATTAAAAAGGCCACAGCAAATACAAAGCAAATGCCACAACGGAGCTTAACCAACTCACTAAAGAGCTCATGACAAACTTGATTGAAAGTAGGAAGGACATTGTAAAATAAGTAAACTTTTGTAAAAGATATTAAAAAGTAAACAGAAGAAAAAAAAATAATAATAAATTCCACTTATTTCCCTGAATACCCACTTTTTCCCATTAGATTTCCCTTGTGTTTTTGATATTACATGCTTTAGACAAGTACCAGTTTCCCAGTGCTCAGTAATGACTACAGAGCCAATACATTAGGGCTTGGGAGACGGGGGCCTTTTAAAGCCATGTCCAAGCACGCTTTACTTCTTCATGGTGACTGCTCAGAATTACCCAAAAAACACCAAAAAACACAAAACAACAACCCACAAACATCTATTTCACCACAAACTAACACCACAATACCTCAGAAAAAATCTTCCATACACAATTCCTTAATTTTTAATCAAATTTAAAATTCAACTGCACCCCAATGCATCATGGGAAAGCTCTATGTCACAGGTCACATGACACTGTGTGGGTCAGTGTGAGTTCCTATTTTATATATTAAAAAGGCCACAGCAAATACAAAGCAAATGCCACAACGGAGCTTAACCAACTCACTAAAGAGCTCATGACAAACTTGATTGAAAGTAGGAAGGACATTGTAAAATAAGTAAACTTTTGTAAAAGATATTAAAAAGTAAACAGAAGAAAAAAAAATAATAATAAATTCCACATATTTCCCTGAATACCCACTTTTTCCCATTAGATTTCCCTTGTGTTTTTGATATGACATGCTTTAGACAAGTACCAGTTTCCCAGTGCTCAGTAATGACTAGAGAGCCAATACATTAGGGCTTGGGAGACGGGGGCCTTTTAAAGCCATGTCCAAGCACGCTTTACTTCTTCATGGTGACTGCTCAGAATTACCCAAAAACACCAAAAAACACAAAACAACAACCCACAAACATCTATTTCACCACAAACTAACACCACAATACCTCAGAAAAAATCTTCCATACACAATTCCTTAATTATTAATCAAATTTAAAATTCAACTGCACCCCAATGCATCATGGGAAAGCTCTATGTCACAGGTCACATGACACTGTGTGGGTCAGTGTGAGTTCCTATTTTATATATTAAAAAGGCCACAGCAAATACAAAGCAAATGCCACAACGGAGCTTAACCTACTCACTAAAGAGCTCATGACAAACTTGATTGAAAGTAGGAAGGACATTGTAAAATAAGTAAACTTTTGTAAAAGATATTAAAAAGTAAAGAGAAGAAAAAAAAAATAATAATAAATTCCACTTATTTCCCTGAATACCCACTTTTTCCCATTAGATTTCCCTTGTGTTTTTGATATTACATGCTTTAGACAAGTACCAGTTTCTCAGTGCTCAGTAATGACTACAGAGCCAATACATTAGGGCTTGGGAGACGGGGGCCTTTTAAAGCACGGTCTAAGCACGCTTTACTTCTTCATGGTGACTGCTCAGAATTACCCAAAAACACCAAAAAAACAAAACAACAACCCACAAACATCTATTTCACCACAAACTAACACCACAATACCTCAGAAAAAATCTTCCATACACAATTCCTTAATTTTTAATCAAATTTAAAATTCAACTGCACCCCAATGCATCATGGGAAAGCTCTATGTCACAGGTCACATGACACTGTGTGGGTCAGTGTGAGTTCCTATTTTATATATTAAAAAGGCCACAGCAAATACAAAGCAAATGCCACAACGGAGCTTAACCAACTCACTAAAGAGCTCATGACAAACTTGATTGAATGTAGGAAGGACATTGTAAAATAAGTAAACTTTTGTAAAAGATATTAAAAAGTAAAGAGAAGAAAAAAAAAATAATAAATTCCACTTATTTCCCTGAATACCCACTTTTTCCCATTAGATTTCCCTTGTGTTTTTGATATGACATGCTTTAGACAAGTACCAGTTTCCCAGTGCTCAGTAATGACTAGAGAGCCAATACATTAGGGCTTGGGAGACGGGGGCCTTTTAAAGCACGGTCTAAGCACGCTTTACTTCTTCATGGTGACTGCTCAGAATTACCCAAAAACACCAAAAAAACAAAACAACAACCCACAAACATCTATTTCACCACAAACTAACACCACAATACCTCAGAAAAAATCTTCCATACACAATTCCTTAATTATTAATCAAATTTAAAATTCAACTGCACCCCAATGCATCATGGGAAAGCTCTATGTCACAGGTCACATGACACTGTGTGGGTCAGTGTGAGTTCCTATTTTATATATTAAAAAGGCCACAGCAAATACAAAGCAAATGCCACAACGGAGCTTAACCAACTCACTAAAGAGCTCATGACAAACTTGATTGAAAGTAGGAAGGACATTGTAAAATAAGTAAACTTTTGTAAAAGATATTAAAAAGTAAACAGAAGAAAAAAAAATAATAATAAATTCCACTTATTTCCCTGAATACCCACTTTTTCCCATTAGATTTCCCTTGTGTTTTTGATATTACATGCTTTAGACAAGTACCAGTTTCCCAGTGCTCAGTAATGACTACAGAGCCAATACATTAGGGCTTGGGAGACGGGGGCCTTTTAAAGCACGGTCCAAGCACGCTTTACTTCTTCATGGTGACTGCTCAGAATTACCAAAAAACACCAAAAAACACAAAACAACAACCCACAAACATCTATTTCACCACAAACTAACACCACAATACCTCAGAAAAAATCTTCCATACACAATTCCTTAATTTTTAATCAAATTTAAAATTCAACTGCACCCCAATGCATCATGGGAAAGCTCTATGTCACAGGTCACATGACACTGTGTGGGTCAGTGTGAGTTCCTATTTTATATATTAAAAAGGCCGCAGCAAATACAAAGCAAATGCCACAACGGAGCTTAACCAACTCACTAAAGAGCTCATGACAAACTTGATTGAAAGTAGGAAGGACATTGTAAAATAAGTAAACTTTTGTAAAAGATATTAAAAAGTAAAGAGAAGAAAAAAAAATAATAATAAATTCCACTTATTTCCCTGAATACCCACTTTTTCCCATTAGATTTCCCTTGTGTTTTTGATATTACATGCTTTAGACAAGTACCAGTTTCCCAGTGCTCAGTAATGACTAGAGAGCCAATACATTAGGGCTTGGGAGACGGGGGCCTTTTAAAGCACGGTCCAAGCACGCTTTACTTCTTCATGGTGACTGCTCAGAATTACCAAAAAAAACAAAAAACACAAAACAACAACCCACAAACATCTATTTCACCACAAACTAACACCACAATACCTCAGAAAAAATCTTCCATACACAATTCCTTAATTTTTAATCAAATTTAAAATTCAACTGCACCCCAATGCATCATGGGAAAGCTCTATGTCACAGGTCACATGACACTGTGTGGGTCAGTGTGAGTTCCTATTTTATATATTAAAAAGGCCGCAGCAAATACAAAGCAAATGCCACAACGGAGCTTAACCAACTCACTAAAGAGCTCATGACAAACTTGATTGAAAGTAGGAAGGACATTGTAAAATAAGTAAACTTTTGTAAAAGATATTAAAAAGTAAAGAGAAGAAAAAAAATAATAATAAATTCCACTTATTTCCCTGAATACCCACTTTTTCCCATTAGATTTCCCTTGTGTTTTTGATATTACATGCTTTAGACAAGTACCAGTTTCCCAGTGCTCAGTAATGACTAGAGAGCCAACACATTAGGGCTTGGGAGACGGGGGCCTTTTAAAGCACGGTCCAAGCACGCTTTACTTCTTCATGGTGACTGCTCAGAATTACCAAAAAACACCAAAAAACACAAAACAACAACCCACAAACATCTATTTCACCACAAACTAACACCACAATACCTCAGAAAAAATCTTCCATACACAATTCCTTAATTTTTAATCAAATTTAAAATTCAACTGCACCCCAATGCATCATGGGAAAGCTCTATGTCACAGGTCACATGACACTGTGTGGGTCAGTGTGAGTTCCTATTTTATATATTAAAAAGGCCACAGCAAATACAAAGCAAATGCCACAACGGAGCTTAACCAACTCACTAAAGAGCTCATGACAAACTTGATTGAAAGTAGGAAGGACATTGTAAAATAAGTAAACTTTTGTAAAAGATATTAAAAAGTAAAGAGAAGAAAAAAAAATAATAATAAATTCCACTTATTTCCCTGAATACCCACTTTTTCCCATTAGATTTCCCTTGTGTTTTTGATATTACATGCTTTAGACAAGTACCAGTTTCCCAGTGCTCAGTAATGACTAGAGAGCCAATACATTAAGGCTTGGGAGACGGGGGCCTTTTAAAGCACGGTCCAAGCACGCTTTACTTCTTCATGGTGACTGCTCAGAATTACCAAAAAAAACAAAAAACACAAAACAACAACCCACAAACATCTATTTCACCACAAACTAACACCACAATACCTCAGAAAAAATCTTCCATACACAATTCCTTAATTTTTAATCAAATTTAAAATTCAACTGCACCCCAATGCATCATGGGAAAGCTCTATGTCACAGGTCACATGACACTGTGTGGGTCAGTGTGAGTTCCTATTTTATATATTAAAAAGGCCGCAGCAAATACAAAGCAAATGCCACAACGGAGCTTAACCAACTCACTAAAGAGCTCATGACAAACTTGATTGAAAGTAGGAAGGACATTGTAAAATAAGTAAACTTTTGTAAAAGATATTAAAAAGTAAAGAGAAGAAAAAAAATAATAATAAATTCCACTTGTTTCCCTGAATACCCACTTTTTCCCATTAGATTTCCCTTGTGTTTTTGATATTACATGCTTTAGACAAGTACCAGTCTCCCAGTGCTCAGTAATGACTACAGAGCCAATACATTAGGGCTTGGGAGACGGGGGCCTTTTAAAGCACGGTCCAAGCACGCTTTACTTCTTCATGGTGACTGCTCAGAATTACCCAAAAACACCAAAAAAAACACAAAACAACAACCCACAAACATCTATTTCACCACAAACTAACAGCACAATACCTCAGAAAAAATCTTCCATACACAATTCCTTAATTTTTAATCAAATTTAAAATTCAACTGCACCCCAATGCATCATGGGAAAGCTCTATGTCACAGGTCACATGACACTGTGTGGGTCAGTGTGAGTTCCTATTTTATATATTAAAAAGGCCACAGCAAATACAAAGCAAATGCCACAACGGAGCTTAACCAACTCACTAAAGAGCTCATGACAAACTTGATTGAAAGTAGGAAGGACATTGTAAAATAAGTAAACTTTTGTAAAAGATATTAAAAAGTAAAGAGAAGAAAAAAAAATAATAATAAATTCCACTTATTTCCCTGAATACCCACTTTTTCCCATTAGATTTCCCTTGTGTTTTTGATATGACATGCTTTAGACAAGTACCAGTTTCCCAGTGCTCAGTAATGACTAGAGAGCCAATACATTAGGGCTTGGGAGACGGGGGCCTTTTAAAGCACGGTCTAAGCACGCTTTACTTCTTCATGGTGACTGCTCAGAATTACCCAAAAACACCAAAAAAACAAAACAACAACTCACAAACATCTATTTCACCACAAACTAACACCACAATACCTCAGAAAAAATCTTCCATACACAATTCCTTAATTATTAATCAAATTTAAAATTCAACTGCACCCCAATGCATCATGGGAAAGCTCTATGTCACAGGTCACATGACACTGTGTGGGTCAGTGTGAGTTCCTATTTTATATATTAAAAAGGCCACAGCAAATACAAAGCAAATGCCACAACGGAGCTTAACCAACTCACTAAAGAGCTCATGACAAACTTGATTGAAAGTAGGAAGGACATTGTAAAATAAGTAAACTTTTGTAAAAGATATTAAAAAGTAAAGAGAAGAAAAAAAAATAATAATAAATTCCACTTATTTCCCTGAATACCCACTTTTTCCCATTAGATTTCCCTTGTGTTTTTGATATGACATGCTTTAGACAAGTACCAGTTTCCCAGTGCTCAGTAATGACTAGACAGCCAATACATTAGGGCTTGGGAGACGGGGGCCTTTTAAAGCCATGTCCAAGCACGCTTTACTTCTTCATGGTGACTGCTCAGAATTACCCAAAAAACACCAAAAAACACAAAACAACAACCCACAAACATCTATTTCACCACAAACTAACACCACAATACCTCAGAAAAAATCTTCCATACACAATTCCTTAATTTTTAATCAAATTTAAAATTCAACTGCACCCCAATGCATCATGGGAAAGCTCTATGTCACAGGTCACATGACACTGTGTGGGTCAGTGTGAGTTCCTATTTTATATATTAAAAAGGCCACAGCAAATACAAAGCAAATGCCACAACGGAGCTTAACCAACTCACTAAAGAGCTCATGACAAACTTGATTGAAAGTAGGAAGGACATTGTAAAATAAGTAAACTTTTGTAAAAGATATTAAAAAGTAAACAGAAGAAAAAAAAATAATAATAAATTCCACTTATTTCCCTGAATACCCACTTTTTCCCATTAGATTTCCCTTGTGTTTTTGATATTACATGCTTTAGACAAGTACCAGTTTCCCAGTGCTCAGTAATGACTACAGAGCCAATACATTAGGGCTTGGGAGACGGGGGCCTTTTAAAGCACGGTCCAAGCACGCTTTACTTCTTCATGGTGACTGCTCAGAATTACCAAAAAACACCAAAAAACACAAAACAACAACCCACAAACATCTATTTCACCACAAACTAACACCACAATACCTCAGAAAAAATCTTCCATACACAATTCCTTAATTTTTAATCAAATTTAAAATTCAACTGCACCCCAATGCATCATGGGAAAGCTCTATGTCACAGGTCACATGACACTGTGTGGGTCAGTGTGAGTTCCTATTTTATATATTAAAAAGGCCGCAGCAAATACAAAGCAAATGCCACAACGGAGCTTAACCAACTCACTAAAGAGCTCATGACAAACTTGATTGAAAGTAGGAAGGACATTGTAAAATAAGTAAACTTTTGTAAAAGATATTAAAAAGTAAAGAGAAGAAAAAAAAATAATAATAAATTCCACTTATTTCCCTGAATACCCACTTTTTCCCATTAGATTTCCCTTGTGTTTTTGATATTACATGCTTTAGACAAGTACCAGTTTCCCAGTGCTCAGTAATGACTAGAGAGCCAATACATTAGGGCTTGGGAGACGGGGGCCTTTTAAAGCACGGTCCAAGCACGCTTTACTTCTTCATGGTGACTGCTCAGAATTACCAAAAAAAACAAAAAACACAAAACAACAACCCACAAACATCTATTTCACCACAAACTAACACCACAATACCTCAGAAAAAATCTTCCATACACAATTCCTTAATTTTTAATCAAATTTAAAATTCAACTGCACCCCAATGCATCATGGGAAAGCTCTATGTCACAGGTCACATGACACTGTGTGGGTCAGTGTGAGTTCCTATTTTATATATTAAAAAGGCCGCAGCAAATACAAAGCAAATGCCACAACGGAGCTTAACCAACTCACTAAAGAGCTCATGACAAACTTGATTGAAAGTAGGAAGGACATTGTAAAATAAGTAAACTTTTGTAAAAGATATTAAAAAGTAAAGAGAAGAAAAAAAATAATAATAAATTCCACTTATTTCCCTGAATACCCACTTTTTCCCATTAGATTTCCCTTGTGTTTTTGATATTACATGCTTTAGACAAGTACCAGTCTCCCAGTGCTCAGTAATGACTACAGAGCCAATACATTAGGGCTTGGGAGACGGGGGCCTTTTAAAGCACGGTCCAAGCACGCTTTACTTCTTCATGGTGACTGCTCAGAATTACCAAAAAACACCAAAAAACACAAAACAACAACCCACAAACATCTATTTCACCACAAACTAACACCACAATACCTCAGAAAAAATCTTCCATACACAATTCCTTAATTTTTAATCAAATTTAAAATTCAACTGCACCCCAATGCATCATGGGAAAGCTCTATGTCACAGGTCACATGACACTGTGTGGGTCAGTGTGAGTTCCTATTTTATATATTAAAAAGGCCGCAGCAAATACAAAGCAAATGCCACAACGGAGCTTAACCAACTCACTAAAGAGCTCATGACAAACTTGATTGAAAGTAGGAAGGACATTGTAAAATAAGTAAACTTTTGTAAAAGATATTAAAAAGTAAAGAGAAGAAAAAAAAATAATAATAAATTCCACTTATTTCCCTGAATACCCACTTTTTCCCATTAGATTTCCCTTGTGTTTTTGATATTACATGCTTTAGACAAGTACCAGTTTCCCAGTGCTCAGTAATGACTAGAGAGCCAATACATTAAGGCTTGGGAGACGGGGGCCTTTTAAAGCACGGTCCAAGCACGCTTTACTTCTTCATGGTGACTGCTCAGAATTACCAAAAAAAACAAAAAACACAAAACAACAACCCACAAACATCTATTTCACCACAAACTAACACCACAATACCTCAGAAAAAATCTTCCATACACAATTCCTTAATTTTTAATCAAATTTAAAATTCAACTGCACCCCAATGCATCATGGGAAAGCTCTATGTCACAGGTCACATGACACTGTGTGGGTCAGTGTGAGTTCCTATTTTATATATTAAAAAGGCCACAGCAAATACAAAGCAAATGCCACAATGGAGCTTAACCAACTCACTAAAGAGCTCATGACAAACTTGATTGAAAGTAGGAAGGACATTGTAAAATAAGTAAACTTTTGTAAAAGATATTAAAAAGTAAAGAGAAGAAAAAAAAATAATAATAAATTCCACTTATTTCCCTGAATACCCACTTTTTCCCATTAGATTTCCCTTGTGTTTTTGATATTACATGCTTTAGACAAGTACCAGTTTCCCAGTGCTCAGTAATGACTACAGAGCCAATACATTAGGGCTTGGGAGACGGGGGCCTTTTAAAGCACGGTCCAAGCACGCTTTACTTCTTCATGGTGACTGCTCAGAATTACCCAAAAACACCAAAAAACACAAAACAACAACCCACAAACATCTATTTCACCACAAACTAACACCACAATACCTCAGAAAAAATCTTCCATACACAATTCCTTAATTTTTAATCAAATTTAAAATTCAACTGCACCCCAATGCATCATGGGAAAGCTCTATGTCACAGGTCACATGACACTGTGTGGGTCAGTGTGAGTTCCTATTTTATATATTAAAAAGGCCACAGCAAATACAAAGCAAATGCCACAACGGAGCTTAACCAACTCACTAAAGAGCTCATGACAAACTTGATTGAAAGTAGGAAGGACATTGTAAAATAAGTAAACTTTTGTAAAAGATATTAAAAAGTAAAGAGAAGAAAAAAAAATAATAATAAATTCCACTTATTTCCCTGAATACCCACTTTTTCCCATTAGATTTCCCTTGTGTTTTTGATATTACATGCTTTAGACAAGTACCAGTTTCCCAGTGCTCAGTAATGACTACAGAGACAATACATTAGGGCTTGGGAGACGGGGGCCTTTTAAAGCACGGTCCAAGCACGCTTTACTTCTTCATGGTGACTGCTCAGAATTACCCAAAAACACCAAAAAACACAAAACAACAACCCACAAACATCTATTTCACCACAAACTAACACCACAATACCTCAGAAAAAATCTTCCATACACAATTCCTTAATTTTTAATCAAATTTAAAATTCAACTGCACCCCAATGAATCATGGGAAAGCTCTATGTCACAGGTCACATGACACTGTGTGGGTCAGTGTGAGTTCCTATTTTATATATTAAAAAGGCCGCAGCAAATACAAAGCAAATGCCACAACGGAGCTTAACCAACTCACTAAAGAGCTCATGACAAACTTGATTGAAAGTAGGAAGGACATTGTAAAATAAGTAAACTTTTGTAAAAGATATTAAAAAGTAAAGAGAAGAAAAAAAAATAATAATAAATTCCACTTATTTCCCTGAATACCCACTTTTTCCCATTAGATTTCCCTTGTGTTTTTGATATTACATGCTTTAGACAAGTACCAGTTTCCCAGTGCTCAGTAATGACTACAGAGCCAATACATTAGGGCTTGGGAGACGGGGGCCTTTTAAAGCACGGTCCAAGCACGCTTTACTTCTTCATGGTGACTGCTCAGAATTACCCAAAAACACCAAAAAACACAAAACAACAACCCACAAACATCTATTTCACCACAAACTAACACCACAATACCTCAGAAAAAATCTTCCATACACAATTCCTTAATTTTTAATCAAATTTAAAATTCAACTGCACCCCAATGCATCATGGGAAAGCTCTATGTCACAGGTCACATGACACTGTGTGGGTCAGTGTGAGTTCCTATTTTATATATTAAAAAGGCCACAGCAAATACAAAGCAAATGCCACAACGGAGCTTAACCAACTCTATAAAGAGCTAATGACAAACTTGATTGAAAGTAGGAAGGACATTGTAAAAAAAGTAAACTTTTGTAAAAGATATTAAAAAGTAAAGAGAAGAAAAAAAAATAATAATAAATTCCACTTATTTCCCTGAATACCCACTTTTTCCCATTAGATTTCCCTTGTGTTTTTGATATTACATGCTTTAGACAAGTACCAGTTTCCCAGTGCTCAGTAATGACTACAGAGCCAATACATTAGGGCTTGGGAGACGGGGGCCTTTTAAAGCCATGTCCAAGCACGCTTTACTTCTTCATGGTGACTGCTCAGAATTACCCAAAAACACCAAAAAACACAAAACAACAACCCACAAACATCTATTTCACCACAAACTAACACCACAATACCTCAGAAAAAATCTTCCATACACAATTCCTTAATTTTTTATCAAATTTAAAATTCAACTGCACCCCAATGCATCATGGGAAAGCTCTATGTCACAGGTCACATGACACTGTGTGGGTCAGTGTGAGTTCCTATTTTATATATTAAAAAGGCCACAGCAAATACAAAGCAAATGCCACAACGGAGCTTAACCAACTCACTAAAGAGCTCATGACAAACTTGATTGAATGTAGGAAGGACATTGTAAAATAAGTAAACTTTTGTAAAAGATATTGTCAAGTTTCTGGTGTTTTGCTTTGATTTTCCTTCAGTTATGCTCCAACTTGAAAGAGCCCAGTCACGCAAGGAACAACTCGAAGGCGTCTTTGATTGGTTTGACTTTATTGATGAAAGGTATCAGCCAGGCAGATAGTTAGGTTGATAACCAGTAGCGTTTGACCGGTGAACTGAAGGATTTTCTTGTTTTCTTTAGTTTGTCTTTTTCCAAGCTTTTGCTCCAAACAAACATTTGCTTCTTTGTCCCCTGCAGCATGTGTTGATCTGAGGGTAAAGATGGCCGCCTTACAGGAAATCCCTCAGACCTGACAGGAAGTCCATCAGAGTGCAGTGGTGTGGTTGTTTCAAAGCTTGTCTGCCCCCTGCAGGTCCGGATGGAGACTAGTTGATTGTTGTTTTGAATGTGGATGAAGATGTTTGGTTATTTTAGTGTTTTGACAGTTGGCGTGACACCTCCCACTTGACCTCTCAGTTCTGGAACCTAGAGAGGTCACAAGAGTTGTGGATGGTCAGGGTTTGTCTTCTTTTTCCTTGGTGGGTGGTTACTTTTGTTCTTCGATGGGTAGTAGGACAACGAGCCGTCGTACATCTCTGTGCAGAATTGTAGAGGGAATTTTAGTTGAAAGGTTCTTTGTTGACCTTTGGTCAGATTTCATGGTTGAGACTGGGTAGCTGGGGAAGGTTCGGACATGAACATCTCTGACAACACCCTTCTTGTCAGGGTTGACACTGACGACTCTGGCAAGTTTGTACTGACTTCTCAATGCATTTTGGTCAGCAAGCCAGACAATGTCTCCTGTGGCTACATTTCTGTGTGTTGTGTGCCACTTGCTCCTGATGAATAGATTGGGCCCCGCCAACTGACTCCACTTCCTCCAGAACCGGTCAACTTCTGTTTGGATTGCTCTTAGCCTTTTGTAGGGGTAGCCATCAAAGTCAAAGCTTCCGAGGTCTCCTCTGGGTCCTGTTCTCCCGAGCAGTAGAGAATTTGGGCTGATGTATTCTATACAACCCTCTCGACTTTGAGTTCTGGCATCTATGGGTCCCTCGTTGGCGAGGTTCGCAGCCATGTAGAGGAAGGTTTGGAACTCACTCCAGGTAAAACATCCATCTCCTCCCAGGTTGTGTAGAGCGCGTTTCACTGTTCGCACAGCAGCCTCCGCAGCTCCATTTCTGTGAGGGGAATCAGCGGGGTGAAGTTTCCAGCTCCATTCTGTCCCATGCTTGGAGGCTTCATTTTCAACCTCTGACGATTGTAGCTGGTCCAGAAAGGTGTACAGCTGATTGAGGGCAGGTCTGGCACCTACAAAGTTTTTTCCAGGATCTGACCACAGCTTCTTTGGATGTCCTCTTAGTGCTGTGAATCTTTTGTAGGCCAGCAGGAAACTTTCAGAAGACTGACCACTTACGACATCTGTGTGTAGAGCTCGGGATGCCATACAGCAGAAGACTAACCCCCATACCTTGAGCCTTGATTTCTTCTTAACTTCATCCTTCACTTCATAAGGTCCAAATAGATCCACTGTTGTGAACTCGAAAGGTCTGGCTGGTGTTATCCGTTCGGATGGGAGGTCACTCATGATTTGTCGGCACTTTTTAGCTCTAGCCTTTCTGCATGTCACACAGCTGTCCACAGTCATCTGAACCAGTTTCCGGCCTCTTATGACCCATGCTTTCTTTCTCATTCGCAGAAGTGTACCTGCTATTTCTTCGTGGTTTGCATTGTGAGCTTCTTGTGCCAGAAGAGAGGATATCCATGCATCACAAGGTAAGATTGGTACCGTAGTTTTTTCATCATTGAAGATCTGAAATCTTCCTCCGCAGACCAAGAGTCCAGTTTCTGCATCTTTGTACACAGCCAGTCGGTTGAGGGTAGTGTCTTGGAAGGATGCACCCTCTTGTGCTGCGAGGAAGAGGTCTCTCTGTGCATCTTCACATTCACTGACAGTGAGTACAGCTTGTTTGGCTCTGGACTTAAGCTCTTCTGGCGAAAGCCCCTCCCACTTTGGCTTACTAGTGAATTGGGTTTTGTCCAGCAATTTTTTCCATCTAACTGCAGCTCTCCACACCCAGGCAACAACTCTGATGACCTTGGTTAGGCTGCTGAATTTTCTGACATTGATCAGTTCTTTCACTGCAGAACCAGCTGGTGGTCTTCGGAGTGGAGTTTTGGATTCTTTTCCATCTGCAGTGCCTTGCTGAGCAACGGTGTCTCTTCTGCCTGTGACTTTCACTGGGCTGCTTGTACCACCAGACGGAACATCGTGTGTTTTCTTGAGCTGTGCTCTGGTCAGTGCTGCTGAGAAGGACTTCCTTTGAAGCTTCTTTATCCCTTCCCTGGCGTGGGCTGCAACTTCTTTGGCAGACTTTTTCGGCCACTCTTCCACAGGTAGCTTCAGGAAGTCTGGTCCATTCTGCCACACAGAATCCTCTTTGAGATCTTCTGGCGCTGCACCTCTTGTTATGATGTCTGCCACATTGAGGTCTCCCTGGATCCACCACCAGTCATCAGGGGATGTGGTCTTCTGGATCTCTCCAACCCTGTTCGCAAAGAATGTCTGATACCCATAGCTGTCTCTTTGGATTGCTCCCAACACAGTTTGACTGTCCAGCAGGTGGAGCCATTTTTCAACCTCCATCCGACCGTGTTTCTCAATGTATCTTCTGAGGCGGACTGCATAGACAGCACCACAGATTTCAGCTTTGACTGGTTCTCCCTTTTGGTCGAGTGGTGTAAGCTTTGCTTTTGACTCAACGAGTCTGACTTCAACGCCCTGCGCAGTCTCCCACCTGAAGTACACCACGGCTCCGTAGCTCTGGTCACTCCCATCAGAGAATGTTACTCCCCATGTTTTTTTGGTCCAGTTGCATGGTGTGAGGCTCCTGTGGAAGGTTATTTGGCTGAGGCGGATGTAGTCTTCAAACAGCTGGATTGCTTCTTCCCTCAGTTGTTCTGACAGTGGCTTGTCCCAAGTGTCTCGGGCTGTGCTGGTTCCAGCCTCTTGGAAGGCTCTCCTGACTAGTATGGCACCCCTCTGTTTTACAGGAGTGACAAGACCTATTGGGTCATACAGGCTAGCTACTTGGCTCAACAAATATCTTCTGGTGAGTGGCTTAGGAGTTTTTTCTCTCACCTCTTCTTTTATGAGATTTGGACCCACTCTCATTTTCTTCCTCCTCTTTGAGAAGTTGACTGAGGTCATTGGGTACAGTTTGTCACTTTCGACAAGGTAGCCGACTCCCAGGGCTTTGTCATCTTCTTCTCTTCTTTGATTTGGGAGAATAAGGATTTTGTTTGCTGGTCTGAGTGTGCCCCTCCCACTCTGACCTGACCGGACCCAGGGTTTCAGGTGGAATCCACCTGCTTTCAGGATTTCATCAACTCCTCTGGTGATTTTGTCCAGCTTTTCCAAGTCATTGTGAGAAGTCAGTACATCATCAACATAAAAGTCTTCCTCCAGGATCCTGCGCTCCTCCTCCAGGTGAGCAAACATGGGTAATTTTGCAGTCTCTCTCATGGCCAGCTGTGCGATGCACCCTGCTGGTCGGTCACCAATGTTGACTCGGGTGATGGCATACTCTTCCAGTTCACTGTCTTCGGTGTCTCTCCAGAGAAATCTGTGAAGATGCATTTCCAAGTCTTCCAACCACACTGAATTATACATCTTCTTGATGTCACCGAGTGCTGCATGCACACCTCTTCTGAACCTGAGTAGCACTGCTCGAACCGGATTGAGGACGTCAGGTCCTTTTAGCAGAAGATCGTTCATGCTGAGTCCCTTGAACTTCTGGCTGCTGTTCCAGACCAGGCGTATGGGTGTTGTGACAGAGTGTGGGTTTGGCGCCACCAAGTGGCTGACGTACCATACTGGTCCTGTCCAGTTGGCCATTGTCTCTTTGGTGAGTTTCCTTGCTGCTCCTCTCTCCACCATTTCGTGGACTTGAGCTGCATATACTACTTTCCACTCTGGTTCCTTTTTGAGTTGTTCCTCTATCCTCCGAAACGTGGCTTCCACTCCACTTCTGTTGTTGGGCAGGGAATTTGGATCTTCAATCCATGGGTACTTTGTGTCCCAGTGTGGTTCACTGCTGTGATTGTCAGCGGTGATGTAGGTGAGGCCTGTCCTGATGATTTCGAGCTCTTTTTCTTCACTCAGTGTCATTTCCTTGCCTCCTGGTTGGCAGTTGCCGCATCTGCATCCTCCACACTTCGGTTCACAGGCTGCTCCAATACTGTCCCATTTCCACCAGTTGAGGAATTCTTTGTTGGTTACAGTGGTTCTTGTTTCAGCTTTGATTCCATGCGTGTCACAGAGTTCTTGGTACTTTACAGCTGTGGCCCTCATGGATCGTGCAAAGTGGGGTTTTGATGTGTGCGCTGCCAAGTCCACCTTTTCAAAGAGGTCTGGGTGGGTTCCGCCGACTGTCTTTCCTAGTGGGCCATCCCAGAGCACGAGGTCACCGACCACCTTCACCCTCTGTGGTGCAAGTCGTCCCTCTCGATGGCTGATGAGCAGTTCTATTTGCTCCGGTCTGTGAAGGTCATCCAAGCTGGCATTTGGAAAGAACCTTTCCAGTTGTTGGGGTGTGACTGGGTTTTGTACCTTGGCTATGTCTTTCAAGCCATAGCAGAGGAGCTCATGGGCTCGTTCGCTTCCTCTGGGGGTCTTCACTCTCACTCTGAGGTGGTATCTCCTTGTCTTTACTTTTAGGGCCATTCCTCCAACCCCTTGGATGACTAGTGTGATTTTTTCACTCTTCAGATCGAGTCTCCTGGCTGCACGGTGGGTAATGTAATTTGTGTCGGATGCCAAGTCGATTAGAGTACCGATCTTCTGACCTGCATTGGTGGTGACTTCAAGGAGCATGAGGATCACTGGGAGTTCTTGAACTACACTTACTTTCATGCCTGCAGGTTCGTCGGTGTAGTGAGATCTTGCAGAGACATTTGTAAAGGCTCTCTTGAACTTTTCTGCCATTTCAGGGGACAGTTCTGACACGAATTGTTGTTGCTCTTCTGTCAGTTGAAGCCTCCTCGTGTTTGGCTTTGATGTCTCCGTCTCTACCCTTTTAGGGTCTCCTTTCTGGCACAGGAAGAAGTGATGGCCTCTCCTACAGCCCGGCTTTCTACACAGGTAAGTGTCTTTGCAGGTTGTATCGTCTTCTTCATGACACTCCAGACATTTTGTGCAGGCTCCCAGTCTCTCCACAGCACTCAGTTTGTCTCTCAGCTTCAGTTCTTTAAACTTCCTGCAGAAGAAGAGCTTTTCTGTGTGCCGCTCATCACCACAGACGACGCATCCCCCTTTGCTTGTGGACCTAGTCAAGGCATATCTCTTGGTGTCAGACAGCCTCTTGTCTGGCTTCTCACCTAGTCCGAGCTGCTCAAGCCTCTCTAAAACTTCCTCCTGAGTTTTCAGGTAGGTCAGGAGGCTGTCGAAATGGTTTTCTGGAGTGACTGCATTTGTTGGGTTCACCATGAAGACTAGCCAGTCCCTCTTCATCGTGTTAGGCAGTTTGCTCTCAATCGTTTTGACTACAAGAGGATTTTTAATGGCTCCGGTGTTTCCGAGCTCTGTGAGGTCGTTCAAGGCCTTTTCAACAGACTGGATCAGTTCGATCATCTTCCTGGGCTGGTAGGATTTCAGAGGTGGGATTCTCTCCAGGTCTTCGATGATCTCCAGGGCGATGGTGGTTTTATTCCCGAATCGGTTTTCCAGGACCTTGAACATATCCTCAGCAGTTTTGTAGGTGGGGAGCCGTAGGTCTCTGCGGATTTTGTCGTCAACACTGTCAAGGAGCTGCATCTTCTTTGCCTCCGCCGAGCCGGTTGGTTCACCTTGCCGCTGCAGACTCTCCCAGTCCTTTTTCCATTGATAGAACTCTCTTTTTGAGCCATGGAATCTGGGTAGGCTGGTGGGTTTTATTTTCAGGATAGACTGCTGGACTGGCTGCTGTGCTGACTGAGTCTGAAGAGTTGTTCCACGCCTTTCCTCCTCTGCAGTTCTCTGCAAGATCAGGTATTCAGCCTTTTTTGCCTCAAGGTTATTTTTCATCTTTCTTAAACCCTTTGTCCTGCCATCCCAGTCATCTTTTTCTTTGTTGGGTATCCACTCTTGCCACTGCTTGAATACAGCCATTGCATCTGCGACAAGTTGCTTTGCACTTTCCACCTGGTGCTCATATCCATTTTTGTTGACTAGGGCCACAGGGGTTCCACGAGCTTGTTCGCAGGCCGACTCTGCCTCCTCAATGGCGAAGGTCAACTCCCCCTCAGCGTACCTTGACCAGAGACTGGATTGCACACTTGTTCTGACTTCTTCCAGTCTATTTTTACAGTCTCCTGTGGTCTTTGAAAGGTCTGCTTGTTCTTTGGGATTCAGCTTCACCTCCTCTTCCTCTTCTTCAACCTCCGCTAGTAGACCAAGCTCATACTCGTCGTTCGCGTCGTTGACTTTCCTGGAGAGTGAGCAGAGTTCCCTGTATTCCTTCTGTATCTCTGATTTCGTCAGGTGTTCAATTCCTCTTGTGAGGTAATTGGCCTGTTTTGTGAAGGCCATCTTTGCTGAAGTCCTCTCCATCTTCAGCTGTTTGATGGTTTTTCCAGTGGCTTCTTCCGCCATACTTGAAGTTGCCCTTTGCGTAGACAAAGTTGACTGGAGGCCGTTGATCCTCCGTCTCTGTTGCCACGGTGGTTATCAACTGTCAAGTTTCTGGTGTTTTGCTTTGATTTTCCCTCAGTTATGCTCCAACTTGAAAGAGCCCAGTCACGCAAGGAACAACTCGAAGGCGTCTTTGATTGGTTTGACTTGATTGATGAAAGGTATCAGCCAGGCAGATAGTTAGGTTGATAACCAGTAGCGTTTGACCGGTGAACTGAAGGATTTTCTTGTTTTCTTTAGTTTGTCTTTTTCCAAGCTTTTGCTCCAAACAAACATTTGCTTCTTTGTCCCCTGCAGCATGTGTTGATCTGAGGGTAAAGATGGCCGCCTTACAGGAAATCCCTCAGACCTGACAGGAAGTCCATCAGAGTGCAGTGGTGTGGTTGTTTCAAAGCTTGTCTGCCCCCTGCAGGTCCGGATGGAGACTAGTTGATTGTTGTTTTGAATGTGGATGAAGATGTTTGGTTATTTTAGTGTTTTGACAGTTGGCGTGACAGATATTAAAAAGTAAAGAGAAGAAAAAAAAAATAATAATAAATTCCACTTATTTCCCTGAATACCCACTTTTTCCCATTAGATTTCCCTTGTGTTTTTGATATGACATGCTTTAGACAAGTACCAGTTTCCCAGTGCTCAGTAATGATTAGAGAGCCAATACATTAGGGCTTGGGAGACGGGGGCCTTTTAAAGCCATGTCCAAGCACGCTTTACTTCTTCATGGTGACTGCTCAGAATTACCCAAAAACACCAAAAAACACAAAACAACAACCCACAAACATCTATTTCACCACAAACTAACACCACAATACCTCAGAAAAAATCTTCCATACACAATTCCTTAATTTTTAATCAAATTTAAAATTCAACTGCACCCCAATGCATCATGGGAAAGCTCTATGTCACAGGTCACATGACACTGTGTGGGTCAGTGTGAGTTCCTATTTTATATATTAAAAAGGCCACAGCAAATACAAAGCAAATGCCACAACGGAGCTTAACCAACTCACTAAAGAGCTCATGACAAACTTGATTGAAAGTAGGAAGGACATTGTAAAATAAGTAAACTTTTGTAAAAGATATTAAAAAGTAAAGAGAAGAAAAAAAAATAATAATAAATTCCACTTATTTCCCTGAATACCCACTTTTTCCCATTAGATTTCCCTTGTGTTTTTGATATTACATGCTTTAGACAAGTACCAGTTTCCCAGTGCTCAGTAATGACTACAGAGCCAATACATTAGGGCTTGGGAGACGGGGGCCTTTTAAAGCACGGTCCAAGCACGCTTTACTTCTTCATGGTGACTGCTCAGAATTACCCAAAAACACCAAAAAACACAAAACAACAACCCACAAACATCTATTTCACCACAAACTAACACCACAATACCTCAGAAAAAATCTTCCATACACAATTCCTTAATTTTTAATCAAATTTAAAATTCAACTGCACCCCAATGCATCATGGGAAAGCTCTATGTCACAGGTCACATGACACTGTGTGGGTCAGTGTGAGTTCCTATTTTATATATTAAAAAGGCCACAGCAAATACAAAGCAAATGCCACAACGGAGCTTAACCAACTCACTAAAGAGCTCATGACAAACTTGATTGAATGTAGGAAGGACATTGTAAAATAAGTAAACTTTTGTAAAAGATATTAAAAAATAAAGAGAAGAAAAAAAAAAAAATAATAAATTCCACTTATTTCCCTGAATACCCACTTTTTCCCATTAGATTTCCCTTGTGTTTTTGATATGACATGCTTTAGACAAGTACCAGTTTCCCAGTGCTCAGTAATGACTAGAGAGCCAATACATTAGGGCTTGGGAGACGGGGGCCTTTTAAAGCCATGTCCAAGCACGCTTTACTTCTTCATGGTGACTGCTCAGAATTACCCAAAAACACCAAAAAACACAAAACAACAACCCACAAACATCTATTTCACCACAAACTAACACCACAATACCTCAGAAAAAATCTTCCATACACAATTCCTTAATTTTTAATCAAATTTAAAATTCAACTGCACCCCAATGCATCATGGGAAAGCTCTATGTCACAGGTCACATGACACTGTGTGGGTCAGTGTGAGTTCCTATTTTATATATTAAAAAGGCCACAGCAAATACAAAGCAAATGCCACAACGGAGCTTAACCAACTCACTAAAGAGCTCATGACAAACTTGATTGAATGTAGGAAGGACATTGTAAAATAAGTAAACTTTTGTAAAAGATAATAAAAAGTAAAGAGAAGAAAAAAAAATAATAATAAATTCCACTTATTTCCCTGAATACCCACTTTTTCCCATTAGATTTCCCTTGTGTTTTTGATATGACATGCTTTAGACAAGTACCAGTTTCCCCCCACTAAACATTAGACGTCTTATGGACGTGCAGATCATGTCTATATTGCGTCGGTCGGTCCAAGACCAATTCTGTACGTCTACACGACGTGCAAACTAGGTCCGCTATTTGGACGTCTAACTATGACCCCACTTGGACGTCAATATGCAGTTAAACATTTGAACGTCGGACTAGGTCACTTTTTTGGACGTCATGGGGACGTCTAATACAGGTGCAGGAAATTAACATTATTTAAGAATATATTTATTTTTAAATGTATGTCAAAATTGTTGTTCTCAATATTGTTAATCACTATGAATATAGATTATTTATGATTAAGCATCATTTATTTCTAATTATTTATTTGAGTATTATATTTTTTATCTATTTAATTAATTAACGAATGTAGGTATTTATTTACGTATGTTTTTATTTTTATTTGGAAATGCAATTTATGTGGAAAATTGTTAAGTTGATTTCAACCAGTCAACGCCACTCTGATTTGCTGAGACCGCACGTCATCATAAACTCCACTCTGATATGCCGAGGCAAAACACGCTAAACATTTTTTGGCTGCTGCAGTAGCTCAGCTCAGCTCAGCTCATTCAGTTCAGCTCGCTCAGCTCAGCTCCGCTCCGGACCGGACTCAGCTGCCAAGCTATAAGGTAAGACGATATGTATAAGTTAATGTATTTGTAGTGTTAGTTGTTTTAGCTCTGTGGTCTTAACCTGAACCTGCTGGCGTTGCCTCTCTTCCCAGGCAGTTAGCTAACTAGCTAGCTAGCTAACGATAGCTAAACAGTGGCCATAGTTAAAATGGAATTGGAATTACTTTTGAGAACGACCGTAATGCAAATAATATTTACTGTAACCGAAGCTTTAACGTAGAAGCATTGTCCGGTCATTAAGTCAATGCACTAACCAGAGCTAGGCTGATAAGCCAATCTAAGCTAAATCAAAGAACCGTCTTTGGCTAAATTCGCTAAGCTAGCGTTAAGTTATATAAGTTTGTGGCACCCACAATTAACCTAGGCAACTGGGGGCAATATCAAGTGCATTTTGAATAGCCTGAAGAAGTAAGTTTATGTTAATATTACATAAATAAGGCAATTTAAAATAGTTTGTTGTGGGAAAACATTTATTAAAATAGCTTAATATGATGTGTGAGAATTAAAACGGCACGATAATTCTGGTCAGGTGTTAAATGTGTTTTCCCGCCTTTAGCTTAGCATTAGCTTAGCGTTAGCTAAGCCATAGCATGAAGAAGTAAGTTTATGTTAATATTACATAAATAAGGCAATTTAAAATAGTTTGTTGTGGGAAAAAAAATATTAAAATAGCTTAATATGATGTGTGAGAATTAAAACGGCACGATAATTCTCGTCAGGTGTTAAATGTGTATTCCCGCCTTTAGCTTAGCGTTAGCTTATCGTTAGCTTAGCATTAGCTAAGCCATATGTAGCGCCCCCTGGGGGTCGGCTGCAGGTATAAATTTAATCCCAAAGGATAGAGAGAGAAAATGGACCAGTCTAGGTTCGCTCGTGAAGCAGAAAGGATAAAGACACTCAATCTGACTTTAGAAATTTTCAGTAAATGTATTGACACTGTTAAAATAGAGGCAACTGATGTAGAAAGGTAAATAAAACAGTAGATAAAACAAAACAGAAAAATATAAGCAAGGTTTACAAATAAACAAATCAGGTAGTTACTCCCAAAAGTAAACAATCAGTATATAAAACAATATATTCACAAAAATATAGTTGGTTTTCCCTTTGTGGTATGTCTCAAGCTCTATTATATTCTAAAGGTTTCCTATTTTATAACTCAGTCCTGTGGAATAATTTTAGTACTTTAAGGATTACTATTATTTTAGGTTTAGTATTATTTAGTTATTATTAATGGTTATCTCGTTATCTTTCTTTTAGGTTTTGGTTTGACAATTAAGGTAAGTATAATTATTAAGGTAAGTATAATTATTAAGGTAAGTATAATTATTAAGGTAAGTATAATTATTAATTAGGGAATTAGGATAAGTATAATTATTAGAGTAAGTATAATTATTGATTAGAGGATTAATGTATTCGCTTGTCTATTTCAATTGGTTAAGAGGTGAGTATTGAACCTGTAGTTATAATTCTGGAATGGTCACACACCAAGGTACCTTTTCTCCCAACACAATATAAAACCCAATAATTCACAAATTCACCCAAATAATAAAATAAAATAACAAAACAGTGCAATATTCAGTATTCAGTAGCTTATTAGAATTAAACCCACAGTATTTTCGATGTAAATCAATTCAGTTCAATTCACATTAAATGTGACTGGACGAAGCAAAGTCTGTTCTTTAAGTGTTTCAGTCCGTCCAAGAATCAGTTTATCGGTTTCTGTTCGTTATGCAGGTAACGCAGTGTAACTCACTTGGAACGAGGAGGAAAGAAAAAAAAGGGTCCAACCGTAAAAAAAACAGAAGGGATACTCAAGATTTAAGGCTCAGGTACGAAGTTCCTTTGGGCTGAGGCTCGCCATCGCGTCTCCTACTCAACTGGGCTCTCGTGACCAGGCGGCAGATTCTTATCAGCAGTGTATCCCAATCAAAACTGGCCTGTTCATATAAAACAGGGCTTTTAGTACTTAATCTTTTACATTTCTTAACTATTTACATTACCCTAAGGTTCACATTACTATAATTACAAATATAACATTCACAGATTCTGGATAAATACAATCTCATATTACACCAGTACAACGTTACATCACAGTGGTAAACTCTCATCTAAACAGCAATTTAATACACTCAAAATAATCAGAACTAACTTAACCCACTGTTATCTTATTAGCTAAGCAATTATACCTTTAGTTACTAATATAATTTTAGTTAATACACCAGTTTTTTAAAACAAAACTCACCAAATCCGATCCGGAATCGTTTAGTTTCAGACTATCTGGCAACCAGCGGCGAAAACTCGGTTCCGCGCATGAGATGACTCCAAAAGTCCAATCCACTCGGCAGATTGGCAAGGCTAAACTAGCGTATTAGTTTCCCAGCTTTAACAAAAGCGGCTAATAGCTCCTGATCTGCGATATTCACTTGTTAGATCCAAAATTCTAAACGGCTCGCTCCGTCTCCTGGCTCAACCGCTGCGTCGCGATCCGGCTGACTCAGCTTCCAACTCGTAAGTGCGAGCGATCTTTGTCACGTAGCTCTGGACTAATCTGCTTACTAACTTGTGATTGGTGGCATTTTTCCGCAGTGGGTGGCTCTGGACTAACTTACTTGATAACTTTTTAATTGGTCATATTTTTCCGCAGTGGGTGGTTAACTTGCTTTTTACTGGTGAGGTTGTGGCGTAGTGGGCGGTTCTTTGTACCGTCGCTGCCTTTCTAATAATACCATTATTTTATATTATATATATATTTTCTTTTTACGTTTCCTTATTTTTATTAGGTTATTTTCAGAGATAAGTACTGTTTTTTTTTCTTTGAAATGTCTAATTTTATTATTTCTATAATAATTCATTATCTTATGTTTAACTTATTAAATTCTTATAATCAGTGGTAATTATTAGGAATAATTTAACCTGGGTTACATCCTCCCGCCTTAAACGGTATGCACGTCCCTGTGCATGCAAAGGGCATTTCTAGAAGGTGAGAATGAATTTATATAGGGGGCATCTGTGAGAGATTCAGTAAGGGCAGTGCTTAAGCCTTGGAATAGAGATTGCACTATGGAGACAAGGGGGTTTCCTAGTTCGGGGTATGTTAGCCTCTTAGCCCTTTCTCTGTGTCTTGTGGAATGCCTTACTGGGATCTCAACTTCATCATCTTCAGATGCATACTGGGACTGTGAATCTTGAATCTGAACATTCTCTTCCATGTTTCCTACAGGTTCAAGTGTTTCCTGTTTGGCAGTTGGGGTTACTACAGGTTCTGCAGGTGAGTAGATAGCATCTTGGGATCTTCCAGGTAAGTTTTTCTTTTCAGGGGATTCTTCAGAGGAGTTGTCTTTCTTAGGAGTTCTCTCAGGTAAGTTTTCAGGACTTTTCTCAGGTGAGTATTCCGCAGCTTTCTCAGGTGTGTTTTCAGGAAATTTCTCAGGTAAGTCTTTAGCAGTTTTCTCATGTAAGTTCTTGGCAGTCATCTCAAGTGAATTTTCAGGAAATTTCTCAGGTAAGTCTTTAGCAGTTTTCTCATGTAAGTTCTCGGCAGTCGTCTCAGGTGAATTTTCAGGAAATTTCTCAGGTAAGTCTGCAACAGTCGGCTGACTCGGTAACAGTTTAGACTGGAGTTCAGGTGTAGGTATAGTTACCAGGTTCCTGCTTTCGTGGAAACGAATGACTTCCACTGGTTCAGATACTAAGGGACCTTTGTAGTAGTGAACAGGATATTCGTCCAAATCCGAACAGGGCTCTGATTCACTTCCTTGCAAAACTGTGCGTGTTTTGGGCCTCCTTGCTTTGGCTTTAGGGGGTTCTTCATCAGGTATTGACAGAAAGTTGCAGGGTCGTAGTAAATCCCTGTGTAGTGTACGCAATGGGCCCTCTTTGTTTTCTGGCTTGACCTTGTACACAGGAAGCTCTCCAGCGCGTTCTACAATAACATGGACAGTGGACTCCCATCTGTCTGCCAGTTTGTGTTTACCTCTCAACTTCACATTTCTGACTAGTACTCGGTCATCTTTTTCTAGGATAGATTCAGTTACCCTTCGATCAAACCTGGTCTTGTTTCTCCCAGCCAACTTTGCTGCATTTTCCATAGCTAACTTGTAGCTTTCTTCTAGCTGTGTCTTTAAATGGTGTACGTACTGAGAGTGGGATTTTCCTTGTCGTTGGCCTGAGGTAACATCAAATGCAAGGTCAATTGGCAATCGAGGCTTCCTTCCAAACATGAGCTCATAGGGGGTAAATCCTGTGCTGTCATGCTTTGTGCAGTTATAGGCGTGCACTAAAGGTTTCACAAAGTCATGCCAATGTGACTTCTGTTCCTCTCTCAGGGTTCCGATCATGCTCAGCAAAGTCCTATTGAAGCGTTCCACAGGGTTTCCCCTTGGGTGATACGGTGTGGTACGAACTTTCCGTGTGCCTATAACATCACACAGCTCTTTGATGGTCTTCGACTCAAAGTCAGGGCCTTGGTCACTGTGTAGTCTTTCTGGGATTCCATAATGAACTATAAAGTTCTCCCATAGACATTTGGCAACTGTTCTAGCTTTCTGGTTGGGAGTCGGTACAGCCACTGCGTACTTAGTAAAGTAATCAGTGATGACTAAGACATCTTTAGTGTTACTCCGATCAGGCTCAATGGATAGAAAGTCCATGCAGACCAACTCTAAAGGTCTGGTGGCCTGAATATTTACTAAGGGGGCTGCTCTCTCTAATGGTGCTTTGCGGAGGACACAGCGACGACAGGTTCGGATCTTGTTTTCGATGTCATTTGCCATTCTTGGCCAATAGAACCGTGACCTTACTAGATCGAGGGTGCGTTCTACACCTAAGTGACCCATGTCATCGTGTAGACTTGTCATGACCATTTCTCTCCAATCTTCTGGAAGAACTAGCTGGTGCTGTACCTCATGTCCTTCTTGTCGTTTCCTGTACAGTATTCCGTTTCTCAGAAGCAATTTGTTCCATTCTCTGCACATAAGATGTAGTTGTGGCATCTCCTTCTTGGCAGAAGGAGAGGGTACCCCTCCCCCTTCTAGAGAGGAGATCACTTCCCGAATAACAGAATCAGATTTCTGTTTTTCACGTACTTCTATCTCAGACAATTTTGAAATGACGGGGAATCCTTTGAAATATTCCCCTTGTACAAAACCATCAGGCAGGGAATCTGGATGTGATGCCAGGGATTCCACCAATGGAACACTGGAAATTTGGGATGCAGAGTCAGATGGCTGGCGCACAAGACGGGCTTCACAAATGGCTTGAACTACTTCAGGGCCAACTTTGGTGTGATGAGCAAACTCAGGTAAGTGCTGCAATGTGAATTGGCGGATCCTGTCTTGCTCTTTTTGTGAGGCAGGGTCGTCTATACCAGTGTCATGAGGAAGTCGTGAAAGAGCATCTGCGTCCAGGTTGTGCTTTCCCGGGCGGTACTGGAGTTTGAATGAAAAGGTGGATAAGGCTGATAACCATCTATAGCTTGTGGCATCTAGTTTTGCTGAGGTAAGGATATATGTTAGGGGGTTACTGTCAGTGATGACTGTAAATGAGTTGCCATAAAGATAATCACTGAATTTTTCAGTTACTGCCCACTTAAGAGCTAAAAATTCAAGTTTATGGGCAGGGTAACGGGATTCGCTATGGGAAAGTCCACGGCTGGCGAAAGCAATTGCTCTTATCTGACCATTCTGCTCTTGGTAAAGTGCAGCTCCAAGACCTGTGGTGCTTGCATCAGTGTGCAAAATGTATGGGAGCTTAGGGTTAGCATAGGCCAGGACAGGGGCAGAAGTAAGCTTGTTGATGATGGTGTCGAATGCTTCTTGGCAGCTCTCTGTCCAGCGGCTTCCAAATGGCTCTTTAGGCTTGAAATAACGAGTCTTTACATCGTGAGCTTTGCACTTCTTCCTGGTAGGGCCGTACCCAGCGGTTAAGTCATTCAGGGGCTTTACGATCTTTGAAAAATCTTGAATAAATCTTCTATAGTACCCCGCAAATCCTAAAAATGAACGGAGCTCTTTAAGATTCTTTGGATTTGGCCAGTTTTTGAGGGCTTCAATCTTTTCTGGGTCAGTTTCAACACCATTCCTAGACACAATATGTCCGAGATATCTGACTGACGTCTGAAAGAACCTGCACTTCTCTGGGGACAGCTTCAATCCGTATTCTTTCAATCGCTGGAGGACTCTCAGCAGGCGATGTTCATGCTCCTCCAGCGTTTCAGAGAATACTATGAGGTCATCCAGAAAGACAATGACTTCCTTCAGGTTTAGGTCAGACATGCACTTTTCCATTAATCTTTGGAACGTGCTAGGAGCATTCGTGATCCCTTGCGGGAGTTTGTTAAATTCCCAGAATCCTAAGGGGCACACAAAGGCAGTCTTGTGTTTGTCTGCTTCATTTAGTTCAATTTGGTAATAACCGGATTTTAGGTCAAGTACTGAAAACCACTGTGATCCAGTTAGCACTGAGAATGTTTCCTCAAGGTTGGGTAGGGCATAAGCATCCTTTACTGTTTGTAAATTCAGCTTGCGGTAGTCAACACAAAGCCTTACGTCGCCATTCTTCTTACGGACCACAACAATTGGCGATGAGAATGAAGACTCAGATTCCCTAATTACTCCAGCTTCTAGCAACTCTTCCAAATGCCGCCGCACAGCATTGATGTCCTGTGGGTGTATAGGACGGGCTCTTTGCTTAAAAGGAGTCTCATCATTCAGCCTAATGTGGTGACTCACTTTGCTGGAGTGACCAAAATCAAGGTCGTGTTGGGCAAACACTTCAGGTATGGCATTAAGTTTACTGGTTATTCTTTCCTTCCATTCTGCAGGGATAGGGGAATCAGCGAAATCAAATTGCACTCCTGACATTGGAACTGGTGATGGTGGATTTGAGGCTGAACTTCTTGTGGAAGGAGCACTGGTAAGTATCTGTTGCACAGCATGCAGTTCGGCTATGACTCTCTTAGGAGTGAGTATTATGTCATGATCCGATTCGTTTTTTAGCAGCACTGGTAATTTTGTTTGGAGTTTGTTGGGCAAATTATGCAGACTACTGGTGACTATAAGACCTCCAGGAAGGGATGTTGAGGGTTGCTGTAAAACAAACAGCTTTTCTGGGCCTCTTGAGGTCACTAAGCCATCCAACACCAAGCTTTGACGTGCTAAGATGACTTGCGGTTCATCACTGTAGAGTCTTACGTTGCTCACCTTGCTGTCTTTAGTCTGCTTGTGTCTAACTTCAAGGGTTCTCTGCACCATCTTGTACCCATGATGCTGTGGTTGGTACTTTGCTGAACTCCCTTCACAGTAGCTGTCATAGAGAGCATCTAATGTGTTGGTGCCTATTAACAAGGGGGACTGAGTTGATCCACATGTGTCAGAAACCACTAGTGCTAAAGTGGGGACTTCAATAGAAGTGCCTAGGAAATCTTTAGGAAAAGTGATATTTAACTCAATGTAGCCAGAATAAGGCACAGGTTGTCCGTTGGCAGCTTCCACCTCCAGTAGGTCGTTAAGAGGTTTACAGTCTACGTGCGGCAAGTGGGTTTCATAAAATGACTGAGGGATGGTGGTTACCTGGGACCCTGTGTCAAGAAGACAGTTGTAACTTTGGCCATCGATAGTCACATGGGAGGTACATTTCGTTCCCACTAATCTATGCGGCAGTTGTTCATGGCATGTAGCATGGGCAGCTTTGTTGTTGATCTGCATCTTGTTGGAGTAGGGACTTCTTCTTGGTCCAGTCTCTGTCCGTCCCTTAACGGAGACTGAGGTCAGTTTAAAGGAGGTTGGGAGTCATGCTCAAGTTCCCAAGCTTGCTGCTTGTCTCGCAGTTGCTTTCTTTTAACAGCCACCAAGGATGGGTTTGGATCAGCATTGCACGAAGTAGCGATATGCCCATCTTCACCGCAACAAAAGCAGTACCAGGGCCTTGGCTTTCCACTGAGTGGTTTGGAGGAACTAGCCTGAGTTTCACGTGACACAGCTTTGGAAACCTGTTTGGTCTTTTCTCCAGAGTTCACCACCCTTGACCTTTGTGAGTGTGAAGCTTGCAGATGGGTGATTTGACTTTGAAGCTGAACAATTTGTTTCTTTAAATCAGATGCATCTTCTGGTGGATCAGGACTCTTTTGGGACTTTAAGGTCTTGATTTGCCCCTGAAGTTCACCCATTTGTTTCTTTAACCCTTTCACCATAGCTGTCAACGAGCCTTCTTTTTCTTCTGCATCACGAATTTCAGCCTGAATTGCATGAGAACCAACACGATGCCTGACGTTTCCTAGGTGCTTCTTCATTCGTTGTTCTTTTGCTGTGTGCTTTTCTTCTTCAATGCGAAGTAGAAGTAGCAATTCTGGGAATGCTGGGGGTCTGTTTTTCTTCTGTTCTAACTGAAGATCTGCTAATAATCCGTTGTCCCAACAACCACGACAGAATTGACGCAGCAGGTGCTTGTCAGTCTCAGTAGCAGGTATGACTCCTTGTTTTGTGACTCTACTCATCACAGCATGCAGCCTCTGCAAATACTCAGAGGGCCTCTCACTAGCATCTTGCAAGGTGTTCAGAAACTTGGCAAAAAGTTCATCACCCTCCTCCACTGTAGCAAAAGCAGAATCTAACAGGTCAAGATAGGCCTTTGGAGTAGCCAAAGGGCCTAAGTGTTTCACCAGGTTTGCAGCTGGGGGCAGAAGACTGTCAAGGATCTTGCGAGATCTGTGTAGATCGGACAGAGAGGGATCTTTTAACAAAAGCTCAACGTTGTTGCGCCAAGTGTCATAATCTACCTCGCTATTGTGATGTGGAGTTTTTCCTGAGAATGTTCGAAGCCTTGCTGATGCATGTGCGTGTGATGCGGCTTCTTCACTTCTGACAATGTGCTCAACAACAACACGTTGCACTGCAGGTGGGTTTACGTCACTCAACGAGATGACTGGATCAGTTGTGGGAAACCTTCTGGAATCAGCCATTGTGGCACTTGGGTGAGTCTGAGAAGGGTGTGCCTGACTGAATGCTGGAACATCGCTGACGCTTGTGGTCTCAACATCTCCCTGACTGGTGTGGTCACTTGCTTCGTTGGCAAGAATGGACTCGTGGCACAAGGAAAGATGTTCTTGTAGAAGCTCAGAGAATGATTTGTTGCTCTGTGCAGCAAGTCTTCGGAGTTCGTCTAAGAAACTGTGTGTGGCACTTCCAGCGGCTGGGGGCACATATACTTTTGCTAGGGCCTTCAAGTGATAAACATCTCTACTTGGGCTCGTATGAGTGTATGGAAGGAGTGGCCTAAGTGTGTCCATTGCGAAGGAACTCTTGAATTCAACGATCACATTTTTGTGGAATGTTGAATTAGGGTCATCAATACGAAGAACCCTGCTAATAGGACCATGTTGCTCTAGGTAGTTGGTCAGATCTGAATCTGCTTCAGTTTCAGTTAAACCGCTAACGAGGACTGAGTTAGCTATGTTAACTGTTTCACGCTCTACTATTTCCATGTTGACGGTTTCTGTTTTATCAGCTTAATTGACAAAGTACTCTAATTTGAATAATTATAGTAAGTTGGGCGGAAGCTTTTATTTAAGTGTCTTTTAGTGTTAACTGCTCCTGGCTGGCTCGCCAAGTTCTGTAGCGCCCCCTGGGGGTCGGCTGCAGGTATAAATTTAATCCCAAAGGATAGAGAGAGAAAATGGACCAGTCTAGGTTCGCTCGTGAAGCAGAAAGGATAAAGACACTCAATCTGACTTTAGAAATTTTCAGTAAATGTATTGACACTGTTAAAATAGAGGCAACTGATGTAGAAAGGTAAATAAAACAGTAGATAAAACAAAACAGAAAAATATAAGCAAGGTTTACAAATAAACAAATCAGGTAGTTACTCCCAAAAGTAAACAATCAGTATATAAAACAATATATTCACAAAAATATAGTTGGTTTTCCCTTTGTGGTATGTCTCAAGCTCTATTATATTCTAAAGGTTTCCTATTTTATAACTCAGTCCTGTGGAATAATTTTAGTACTTTAAGGATTACTATTATTTTAGGTTTAGTATTATTTAGTTATTATTAATGGTTATCTCGTTATCTTTCTTTTAGGTTTTGGTTTGACAATTAAGGTAAGTATAATTATTAAGGTAAGTATAATTATTAAGGTAAGTATAATTATTAAGGTAAGTATAATTATTAATTAGGGAATTAGGATAAGTATAATTATTAGAGTAAGTATAATTATTGATTAGAGGATTAATGTATTCGCTTGTCTATTTCAATTGGTTAAGAGGTGAGTATTGAACCTGTAGTTATAATTCTGGAATGGTCACACACCAAGGTACCTTTTCTCCCAACACAATATAAAACCCAATAATTCACAAATTCACCCAAATAATAAAATAAAATAACAAAACAGTGCAATATTCAGTATTCAGTAGCTTATTAGAATTAAACCCACAGTATTTTCGATGTAAATCAATTCAGTTCAATTCACATTAAATGTGACTGGACGAAGCAAAGTCTGTTCTTTAAGTGTTTCAGTCCGTCCAAGAATCAGTTTATCGGTTTCTGTTCGTTATGCAGGTAACGCAGTGTAACTCACTTGGAACGAGGAGGAAAGAAAAAAAAGGGTCCAACCGTAAAAAAAACAGAAGGGATACTCAAGATTTAAGGCTCAGGTACGAAGTTCCTTTGGGCTGAGGCTCGCCATCGCGTCTCCTACTCAACTGGGCTCTCGTGACCAGGCGGCAGATTCTTATCAGCAGTGTATCCCAATCAAAACTGGCCTGTTCATATAAAACAGGGCTTTTAGTACTTAATCTTTTACATTTCTTAACTATTTACATTACCCTAAGGTTCACATTACTATAATTACAAATATAACATTCACAGATTCTGGATAAATACAATCTCATATTACACCAGTACAACGTTACATCACAGTGGTAAACTCTCATCTAAACAGCAATTTAATACACTCAAAATAATCAGAACTAACTTAACCCACTGTTATCTTATTAGCTAAGCAATTATACCTTTAGTTACTAATATAATTTTAGTTAATACACCAGTTTTTTAAAACAAAACTCACCAAATCCGATCCGGAATCGTTTAGTTTCAGACTATCTGGCAACCAGCGGCGAAAACTCGGTTCCGCGCATGAGATGACTCCAAAAGTCCAATCCACTCGGCAGATTGGCAAGGCTAAACTAGCGTATTAGTTTCCCAGCTTTAACAAAAGCGGCTAATAGCTCCTGATCTGCGATATTCACTTGTTAGATCCAAAATTCTAAACGGCTCGCTCCGTCTCCTGGCTCAACCGCTGCGTCGCGATCCGGCTGACTCAGCTTCCAACTCGTAAGTGCGAGCGATCTTTGTCACGTAGCTCTGGACTAATCTGCTTACTAACTTGTGATTGGTGGCATTTTTCCGCAGTGGGTGGCTCTGGACTAACTTACTTGATAACTTTTTAATTGGTCATATTTTTCCGCAGTGGGTGGTTAACTTGCTTTTTACTGGTGAGGTTGTGGCGTAGTGGGCGGTTCTTTGTACCGTCGCTGCCTTTCTAATAATACCATTATTTTATATTATATATATATTTTCTTTTTACGTTTCCTTATTTTTATTAGGTTATTTTCAGAGATAAGTACTGTTTTTTTTTCTTTGAAATGTCTAATTTTATTATTTCTATAATAATTCATTATCTTATGTTTAACTTATTAAATTCTTATAATCAGTGGTAATTATTAGGAATAATTTAACCTGGGTTACACATAGCATGAAGAAGTAAGTTTATGTGAATATTACATAAATAAGGCAATTTAAAATAGTTTGTTGTGGGGAAAAAAATATTAAAATAGCTTAATATGATGTGTGAGAATTAAAACGGCATGATAATTCTCGTCAGGTGTTAAATGTGTATTCCCGACTTTAGCTTAGCGTTAGCTTATCGTTAGCTTAGCATTAGCTAAGCCATAGCATGAAGAAGTAAGTTTATGTGAATATTACATAAATAAGGCAATTTAAAATAGTTTGTTGTGGGAAAACATTTATTAAAATAGCTTAATATGATGTGTGAGAATTAAAACGGCACGATAATTCTGGTCAGGTGTTAAATGTGTTTTCCCGCCTTTAGCTTAGCATTAGCTTAGCGTTAGCTAAGCCATAGCATGAAGAAGTAAGTTTATGTGAATATTACATAAATAAGGCAATTTAAAATAGTTTGTTGTGGGAAAAAAATAATTAAAATAGCTTAATATGATGTGTGAGAATTAAAACGGCACGATAATTCTCGTCAGGTGTTAAATGTGTATTCCCGCCGTTAGCTTAGCGTTAGCTAAGCCATAGTGTGAAGAAGTAAGTTTATGTGAATATTACATAAATAAGGCAATTTAAAATAGTTTGTTGTGGGACAAAAATAAATGGCCATCTTCAACATTTTCTGAGATTTCTAATTTGTCTTTTTCTACTTGTGCAGATGGAGTCATGAAATGTGACGGGACAGCCACCGAGGACTTCATACTTCGGAGCATCTCAAACATGCACCACAAAGACGTGGAGGACACACCGCTGTCTCTCAGGACCTAGAATCTTAATGAAAGTATAATGATGTTAAGGGAAGGTGTAATGGAAAGGTGTAATGTAAAGTTGTAATGGTGTTAAGGGAAGGTGTAGTGGAAAGGTGTGATAGTGTTGAGGGAAGGTGTAATGTTAAAGGTGTGATAGTGTTGAGGGAAGGTGTAATAGTGTTGAGGGAAGGGGTAATGTTAAAGGTGTAATAGTGTTGAGGGAAGGGGTAATGTTAAAGGTGTAATAGTGTTAAGGGAAGGTATAATATTGTTAAGGGAAGGTGTAATGCAGGGGTCTCAAACTCATTTTTGCCGAGGGCCACATTGACATATTGGCTGTCCTCTGAGGGCCAGATGTAACTTACAAATATAAGAAAATGTAACCAGATGTAATATAAAATGAATGTAATTACTCCTTAATGTTAAATAACTCTCAATATACTATTTATTCAATCAAATATTACAGTTGCATGGAAAAATGTTTGCTTGTTGCTCTATTAACATAAATCCTTTTAATTTGTCATGTTATGAAATCCAAAAACTCCATCAATCAAGAACCAAACTATTCAAGTGAATAGAAATTACATCAAGTACAAGTTATATTAACTTTGATCAAAACGTTTGATACTGAAATAAGGCTTAATATATATAAAATAAAAAATTGTGAGCTGTGACAGATTTAGCATTTCCTCAGATTTAGCAGTTCCTCATCCAACCACTAGTCGGAGCTGCAGCTGCAGCACCACAAGCCCGCAGTCTTTGCTTAGTCAGAGCTACAGCCCAGCCACGGGCTACAGGACTCAGCTGAGCCTGTCTGGAGCGTTATGAAATTTGTTAAGTTCTTCTGTGTATGAAATAAAATAACCCCACTAACTGGATAATACAGCTCTCTACAGTTCATCTTTCAGCCCAAGCAGCTAACAGCAGCAGTTTAGAGCAGCGTCACGGAGGCACTGCTGGGATTACATTATAAACAGGTCAGTTAGCGCGCTGCTAACCTCAGGATGTTTATAACTACGGAGTTTAGTGGACACACCACGGCAGCAAGGTTAGACTGTTGAAGGCTACTGAAGACTACTAAAGCAGGCAACGCAGCGTAAGCAAAAAAAAAAAAAAAACCACACACACACACCAAAATACAAGTTAAGATAAAATATGAAAACGAACATAATAAAGCATAAATAATTAAACTGAATTGCGGGCCAGATGTATGTTTATTTTGTTAACCCGTGAGGGGCCGTATGAAACCGCGTGGGCCGGTACTGAGACCCCTGGTGTAATGTAAAGGTGTAATAGTGTTGAGGGAAGGTATAATATTGTTAAGGGAAGGTGTAATGTTAAAGGTGTAATAGTTTTGAGGGAAGGTGTAATAGTGTTAAGGGAAGGTATAATATTGTTAAGGGAAGGTGTAATGTAAAGGTGTAATAGTGTTGAGGGAAGGTATAATATTGTTAAGGGAAGGTGTAATGTAAAGCTGTAATAGTTTTAAGGGAAGGTAAATGTTTAGTGAAATTGTTATGGTGTGAATCTAAGGTGTATGTTATGTTGATGTAAAATAAAGGCATTAACCCCAAATGAGATTTACTCATTATGTTTATTATTATATTAATGTTTCCCCAAACAGAAAGGGTCAATTTAAAATCAACAGTGGTAAGATGGGGGTAATTAATTTATCCCTTGCTTTTACTGGTTCTTTGCAGGTTGACATGTTTTGAAAAAAGTGAGAGGGTTGAAATGCAATTTATTTGTAAAGCATATTGTGTATAACTAACGTGCATAACTAGTTCCAGAAGGTTGTGAACCTGTTCCAGTAATTGTTTGGCTTAGCTTTGTATGCGTTTCCAGTTAACTGCTGAAGCTGGAACAATGGAACAGTTGCCACCGTCTGAAATGGCACTACAGTTATGCAGGGAGCCTCAAAGTAGTTGGTCTATAAAACGTATACATGTAAATTTCACGTAGAAAAGACGTCCACAACGACTTAATTTAAACTAGAATTAGCCCTTATCCGGAGGTCTGGGGGACGTCAATACTGGACGTGCAGAAGACGTCAGAAAAAAGACGTCGTCTGGCGTCACAGTCTGCACCTTCAGGAGACCAAAATTGGACGTGCAAAAATGACCTAGAAAAGAAGTCGTTTCAACGTCTCTTTGTTTAGTGGGCCAGTGCTCAGTAATGACTACAGAGCCAATACATTAGGGCTTGGGAGACGGGGGCCTTTTAAAGCCATGTCCAAGCACGCTTTACTTCTTCATGGTGACTGCTCAGAATTACCAAAAAACACCAAAAAAACAAAACAACAACCCACAAACATCTATTTCACCACAAACTAACACCACAATACCTCAGAAAAAATCTTCCATACACAATTCCTTAATTATTAATCAAATTTAAAATTCAACTGCACCCCAATGCATCATGGGAAAGCTCTATGTCACAGGTCACATGACACTGTGTGGGTCAGTGTGAGTTCCTATTTTATATATTAAAAAGGCTACAGCAAATACAAAGCAAATGCCACAACGGAGCTTAACCAACTCACTAAAGAGCTCATGACAAACTTGATTGAAAGTAGGAAGGACATTGTAAAATAAGTAAACTTTTGTAAAAGATATTAAAAAGTAAAGAGAAGAAAAAAATAATAATAATAAATTCCACTTATTTCCCTGAATACCCACTTTTTCCCCATTAGATTTCCCTTGTGTTTTTGATATTACATGCTTTAGACAAGTACCAGTTTCCCAGTGCTCAGTAATGACTACAGAGGCAATACATTAGACTTGGGAGACGGGGGCCATTTAAAGCACGGTCCAAGCACGCTTTACTTCTTCATGGTGACTGCTCAGAATTACCCAAAAACACCAAAAAACACAAAACAACAACCCACAAACATCTATTTCACCACAAACTAACACCACAATACCTCAGAAAAAATCTTCCATACACAATTCCTTAATTTTTAATCAAATTTAAAATTCAACTGCACCCCAATGAATCATGGGAAAGCTCTATGTCACAGGTCACATGACACTGTGTGGGTCAGTGTGAGTTCCTATTTTATATATTAAAAAGGCCACAGCAAATACAAAGCAAATGCCACAACGGAGCTTAACCAACTCACTAAAGAGCTCATGACAAACTTGATTGAATGTAGGAAGGACATTGTAAAATAAGTAAACTTTTGTAAAAGATATTAAAAAGTAAAGAGAAGAAAAAAAAATAATAATAAATTCCACTTATTTCCCTGAATACCCACTTTTTCCCATTAGATTTCCCTTGTGTTTTTGATATGACATGCTTTAGACAAGTACCAGTTTCCCAGTGCTCAGTAATGACTAGAGAGCCAATACATTAAGGCTTGGGAGACGGGGGCCTTTTAAAGCCATGTCCAAGCACGCTTTACTTCTTCATGGTGACTGCTCAGAATTACCCAAAAACACCAAAAAAACAAAACAACAACCCACAAACATCTATTTCACCACAAACTAACACCACAATGCCTCAGAAAAAATCTTCCATACACAATTCCTTAATTTTTAATCAAATTTAAAATTCAACTGCACCCCAATGCATCATGGGAAAGCTCTATGTCACAGGTCACATGACACTGTGTGGGTCAGTGTGAGTTCCTATTTTATATATAAAAAAGGCCACAGCAAATACAAAGCAAATGCCACAACGGAGCTTAACCAACTCACTAAAGAGCTCATGACAAACTTGATTGAAAGTAGGAAGGACATTGTAAAATAAGTAAACTTTTGTAAAAGATATTAAAAAGTAAAGAGAAAAAAAAAAATAAATTCCACTTATTTCCCTGAAAACCCACTTTTTCCCATTAGATTTCCCTTGTGTTTTTGATATGACATGCTTTAGACAAGTACCAGTTTCCCAGTGCTCAGTAATGACTACAGAGCCAACACATTAGGGCTTGGGAGACGGGGGCCTTTTAAAGCCATGTCCAAGCACGCTTTACTTCTTCATGGTGACTGCTCAGAATTACCAAAAAACACCAAAAAACACAAAACAACAACCCACAAACATCTATTTCACCACAAACTAACACCACAATACCTCAGAAAAAATCTTCCATACACAATTCCTTAATTTTTAATCAAATTTAAAATTCAACTGCACCCCAATGCATCATGGGAAAGCTCTATGTCACAGGTCACATGACACTGTGTGGGTCAGTGTGAGTTCCTATTTTATATATTAAAAAGGCCACAGCAAATACAAAGCAAATGCCACAACGGAGCTTAACCAACTCACTAAAGAGCTCATGACAAACTTGATTGAAAGTAGGAAGGACATTGTAAAATAAGTAAACTTTTGTAAAAGATATTAAAAAGTAAAGAGAAGAAAAAAAAATAATAATAAATTCCACTTATTTCCCTGAATACCCACTTTTTCCCATTAGATTTCCCTTGTGTTTTTGATATGACATGCTTTAGACAAGTACCAGTTTCCCAGTGCTCAGTAATGACTACAGAGCCAATACATTATGGCTTGGGAGACGGGGGACTTTTAAAGCACGGTCCAAGCACGCTTTACTTCTTCATGGTGACTGCTCAGAATTACCCAATAACACCAAAAAACACAAAGCAACAACCCACAAACATCTATTTCACCACAAACTAACACCACAATACCTCAGAAAAAATCTTCCATACACAATTCCTTAATTATTAATCAAATTTAAAATTCAACTGCACCCCAATGCATCATGGGAAAGCTCTATGTCACAGGTCACATGACACTGTGTGGGTCAGTGTGAGTTCCTATTTTATATATTAAAAAGGCCACAGCAAATACAAAGCAAATGCCACAACGGAGCTTAACCAACTCACTAAAGAGCTCATGACAAACTTGATTGAAAGTAGGAAGGACATTGTAAAATAAGTAAACTTTTGTAAAAGATATTAAAAAGTAAAGAGAAGAAAAAAATAATAATAATAAATTCCACTTATTTCCCTGAATACCCACTTTTTCCCATTAGATTTCCCTTGTGTTTTTGATATGACATGCTTTAGACAAGTACCAGTTTCCCAGTGCTCAGTAATGACTACAGAGCCAATACATAAGGGCTTGGGAGACGGGGGCCTTTTAAAGCCATGTCCAAGCACGCTTTACTTCTTCATGGTGACTGCTCAGAATTACCCAAAAACACCAAAAAACACAAAACAACAACCCACAAACATCTATTTCACCACAAACTAACACCACAATACCTCAGAAAAAATCTTCCATACACAATTCCTTAATGATTAATCAAATTTAAAATTCAACTGCACCCCAATGCATCATGGGAAAGCTCTATGTCACAGGTCACATGACACTGTGTGGGTCAGTGTGAGTTCCTATTTTATATATTAAAAAGGCCACAGCAAATACAAAGCAAATGCCACAACGGAGCTTAACCAACTCACTAAAGAGCTCATGACAAACTTGATTGAAAGTAGGAAGGACATTGTAAAATAAGTAAACTTTTGTAAAAGATATTAAAAAGTAAAGAGAAGAAAAAAAAAATAATAAATTCCACTTATTTCCCTGAATACCCACTTTTTCCCATTAGATTTCCCTTGTGTTTTTGATATGACATGCTTTAGACAAGTACCAGTTTCCCAGTGCTCAGTAATGACTACAGAGCCAATACATTAGGGCTTGGGAGACGGGGGCCTTTTAAAGCACGGTCCAAGCACGCTTTACTTCTTCATGGTGACTGCTCAGAATTACCCAAAAACACCAAAAAAACAAAACAACAACCCACAAACATCTATTTCACCACAAACTAACACCACAATACCTCAGAAAAAATCTTCCATACACGATTCCTTAATTTTTAATCAAATTTAAAATTCAACTGCACCCCAATGCATCATGGGAAAGCTCTATGTCACAGGTCACATGACACTGTGTGGGTCAGTGTGAGTTCCTATTTTATATATTAAAAAGGCCACAGCAAATACAAAGCAAATGCCACAACGGAGCTTAACCAACTCACTAAAGAGCTCATGACAAACTTGATTGAAAGTAGGAAGGACATTGTAAAATAAGTAAACTTTTGTAAAATATATTAAAAAGTAAAGAGAAGAAAAAAAAAATAATAATAAATTCCACTTATTTCCCTGAATACCCACTTTTTCCCATTAGATTTCCCTTGTGTTTTTGATATGACATGCTTTAGACAAGTACCAGTTTCCCAGTGCTCAGTAATGACTAGAGAGCCAATACATTAGGGCTTGGGAGACGGGGGCCTTTTAAAGCCATGTCCAAGCACGCTTTACTTCTTCATGGTGACTGCTCAGAATTACCCAAAAACACCAAAAAACACAAAACAACAACCCACAAACATCTATTTCACCACAAACTAACACCACAATACCTCAGAAAAAATCTTCCATACACAATTCCTTAATTTTTAATCAAATTTAAAATTCAACTGCACCCCAATGCATCATGGGAAAGCTCTATGTCACAGGTCACATGACACTGTGTGGGTCAGTGTGAGTTCCTATTTTATATATTAAAAAGGCCACAGCAAATACAAAGCAAATGCCACAACGGAGCTTAACCAACTCACTAAAGAGCTCATGACAAACTTGATTGAAAGTAGGAAGGACATTGTAAAATAAGTAAACTTTTGTAAAAGATATTAAAAAGTAAAGAGAAGAAAAAAAAATAATAATAAATTCCACTTATTTCCCTGAATACCCACTTTTTCCCATTAGATTTCCCTTGTGTTTTTGATATGACATGCTTTAGACAAGTACCAGTTTCCCAGTGCTCAGTAATGACTAGAGAGCCAATACATTAGGGCTTGGGAGACGGGGGCCTTTTAAAGCCATGTCCAAGCACGCTTTACTTCTTCATGGTGACTGCTCAGAATTACCCAAAAACACCAAAAAAACAAAACAACAACCCACAAACATCTATTTCACCACAAACTAACACCACAATACCTCAGAAAAAATCTTCCATACACGATTCCTTAATTTTTAATCAAATTTAAAATTCAACTGCACCCCAATGCATCATGGGAAAGCTCTATGTCACAGGTCACATGACACTGTGTGGGTCAGTGTGAGTTCCTATTTTATATATTAAAAAGGCCACAGCAAATACAAAGCAAATGCCACAACGGAGCTTAACCAACTCACTAAAGAGCTCATGACAAACTTGATTGAAAGTAGGAAGGACATTGTAAAATAAGTAAACTTTTGTAAAAGATATTAAAAAGTAAAGAGAAGAAAAAAATAATAATAATAAATTCCACTTATTTCCCTGAATACCCACTTTTTCCCATTAGATTTCCCTTGTGTTTTTGATATGACATGCTTTAGACAAGTACCAGTTTCCCAGTGCTCAGTAATGACTACAGAGCCAACACATTAGGGCTTGGGAGACGGGGGCCTTTTAAAGCCATGTCCAAGCACGCTTTACTTCTTCATGGTGACTGCTCAGAATTACCCAAAAACACAAAACAACAACCCACAAACATCTATTTCACCACAAACTAACACCACAATACCTCAGAAAAAATCTTCCATACACAATTCCTTAATTTTTAATCAAATTTAAAATTCAACTGCACCCCAATGCATCATGGGAAAGCTCTATGTCACAGGTCACATGACACTGTGTGGGTCAGTGTGAGTTCCTATTTTATATATTAAAAAGGCCACAGCAAATACAAAGCAAATGCCACAACGGAGCTTAACCAACTCACTAAAGAGCTCATGACAAACTTGATTGAAAGTAGGAAGGACATTGTAAAATAAGTAAACTTTTGTAAAAGATATTAAAAAGTAAAGAGAAGAAAAAAAAAATAATAATAAATTCCACTTATTTCCCTGAATACCCACTTTTTCCCATTAGATTTCCCTTGTGTTTTTGATATGACATGCTTTAGACAAGTACCAGTTTCCCAGTGCTCAGTAATGACTAGAGAGCCAATACATTAGGGCTTGGGAGACGGGGGCCTTTTAAAGCCATGTCCAAGCACGCTTTACTTCTTCATGGTGACTGCTCAGAATTACCAAAAAACACCAAAAAACACAAAACAACAACCCACAAACATCTATTTCACCACAAACTAACACCACAATACCTCAGAAAAAATCTTCCATACACAATTCCTTAATTTTTAATCAAATTTAAAATTCAACTGCACCCCAATGCATCATGGGAAAGCTCTATGTCACAGGTCACATGACACTGTGTGGGTCAGTGTGAGTTCCTATTTTATATATTAAAAAGGCCACAGCAAATACAAAGCAAATGCCACAACGGAGCTTAACCAACTCACTAAAGAGCTCATGACAAACTTGATTGAAAGTAGGAAGGACATTGTAAAATAAGTAAACTTTTGTAAAAGATATTAAAAAGTAAAGAGAAGAAAAAAAAATAATAATAAATTCCACTTATTTCCCTGAATACCCACTTTTTCCCATTAGATTTCCCTTGTGTTTTTGATATGACATGCTTTAGACAAGTACCAGTTTCCCAGTGCTCAGTAATGACTAGAGAGCCAATACATTAGGGCTTGGGAGACGGGGGCCTTTTAAAGCCATGTCCAAGCACGCTTTACTTCTTCATGGTGACTGCTCAGAATTACCCAAAAAACACCAAAAAAAACAAAACAACAACCCACAAACATCTATTTCACCACAAACTAACACCACAATACCTCAGAAAAAATCTTCCATACACAATTCCTTAATTATTAATCAAATTTAAAATTCAACTGCACCCCAATGCATCATGGGAAAGCTCTATGTCACAGGTCACATGACACTGTGTGGGTCAGTGTGAGTTCCTATTTTATATATTAAAAAGGCCACAGCAAATACAAAGCAAATGCCACAACGGAGCTTAACCAACTCACTAAAGAGCTCATGACAAACTTGATTGAAAGTAGGAAGGACATTGTAAAATAAGTAAACTTTTGTAAAAGATATTAAAAAGTAAAGAGAAGAAAAAAATAATAATAATAAATTCCACTTATTTCCCTGAATACCCACTTTTTCCCATTAGATTTCCCTTGTGTTTTTGATATGACATGCTTTAGACAAGTACCAGTTTCCCAGTGCTCAGTAATGACTACAGAGCCAATACATTATGGCTTGGGAGACGGGGGCCTTTTAAAGCACGGTCCAAGCACGCTTTACTTCTTCATGGTGACTGCTCAGAATTACCCAAAAACACCAAAAAACACAAAACAACAACCCACAAACATCTATTTCACCACAAACTAACACCACAATACCTCAGAAAAAATCTTCCATACACAATTCCTTAATGATTAATCAAATTTAAAATTCAACTGCACCCCAATGCATCATGGGAAAGCTCTATGTCACAGGTCACATGACACTGTGTGGGTCAGTGTGAGTTCCTATTTTATATATTAAAAAGGCCACAGCAAATACAAAGCAAATGCCACAACGGAGCTTAACCAACTCACTAAAGAGCTCATGACAAACTTGATTGAAAGTAGGAAGGACATTGTAAAATAAGTAAACTTTTGTAAAAGATATTAAAAAGTAAAGAGAAGAAAAAAAAATAAATAAATTCCACTTATTTCCCTGAATACCCACTTTTTCCCATTAGATTTCCCTTGTGTTTTTGATATGACATGCTTTAGACAAGTACCCGTTTCCCAGTGCTCAGTAATGACTAGAGAGCCAATACATTAGGGCTTGGGAGACGGGGGCCTTTTAAAGCCATGTCCAAGCATGCTTTACTTCTTCATGGTGACTGCTCAGAATTACCAAAAAACACCAAAAAACAAAACAACAACCCACAAACATCTATTTCACCACAAACTAACACCACAATACCTCAGAAAAAATCTTCCATACACAATTCCTTAATGATTAATCAAATTTAAAATTCAACTGCACCCCAATGCATCATGGGAAAGCTCTATGTCACAGGTCACATGACACTGTGTGGGTCAGTGTGAGTTCCTATTTTATATATTAAAAAGGCCACAGCAAATACAAAGCAAATGCCACAACGGAGCTTAACCAACTCACTAAAGAGCTCATGACAAACTTGATTGAAAGTAGGAAGGACATTGTAAAATAAGTAAACTTTTGTAAAAGATATTAAAAAGTAAAGAGAAGAAAAAAAAATAATAATAAATTCCTCTTATTTCCCTGAATACCCACTTTTTCCCATTAGATTTCCCTTGTGTTTTTGATATGACATGCTTTAGACAAGTACCAGTTTCCCAGTGCTCAGTAATGACTAGAGAGCCAATACATTAGGGCTTGGGAGACGGGGGCCTTTTAAAGCCATGTCCAAGCACGCTTTACTTCTTCATGGTGACTGCTCAGAATTACCGAAAAACACCAAAAAAACAAAACAACAACCCACAAACATCTATTTCACCACAAACTAACACCACAATACCTCAGAAAAAATCTTCCATACACGATTCCTTAATTTTTAATCAAATTTAAAATTCAACTGCACCCCAATGCATCATGGGAAAGCTCTATGTCACAGGTCACATGACACTGTGTGGGTCAGTGTGAGTTCCTATTTTATATATTAAAAAGGCCACAGCAAATACAAAGCAAATGCCACAACGGAGCTTAACCAACTCACTAAAGAGCTCATGACAAACTTGATTGAAAGTAGGAAGGACATTGTAAAATAAGTAAACTTTTGTAAAAGATATTAAAAAGTAAAGAGAAGAAAAAAATAATAATAATAAATTCCATTTATTTCCCTGAATACCCACTTTTTCCCATTAGATTTCCCTTGTGTTTTTGATATGACATGCTTTAGACAAGTACCAGTTTCCCAGTGCTCAGTAATGACTACAGAGCCAATACATTAGGGCTTGGGAGACGGGGGCCTTTTAAAGCACGGTCCAAGCACGCTTTACTTCTTCATGGTGACTGCTCAGAATTACCCAAAAACACCAAAAAAACAAAACAACAACCCACAAACATCTATTTCACCACAAACTAACACCACAATACCTCAGAAAAAATCTTCCATACACAATTCCTTAATGATTAATCAAATTTAAAATTCAACTGCACCCCAATGCATCATGGGAAAGCTCTATGTCACAGGTCACATGACACTGTGTGGGTCAGTGTGAGTTCCTATTTTATATATTAAAAAGGCCACAGCAAATACAAAGCAAATGCCACAACGGAGCTTAACCAACTCACTAAAGAGCTCATGACAAACTTGATTGAAAGTAGGAAGGACATTGTAAAATAAGTAAACTTTTGTAAAAGATATTAAAAAGTAAAGAGAAGAAAAAAAAAAAAAATTCCACTTATTTCCCTGAATACCCACTTTTTCCCATTAGATTTCCCTTGTGTTTTTGATATGACATGCTTTAGACAAGTACCAGTTTCCCAGTGCTCAGTAATGACTAGAGAGCCAATACATTAGGGCTTGGGAGACGGGGGCCTTTTAAAGCCATGTCCAAGCACGCTTTACTTCTTCATGGTGACTGCTCAGAATTACCCAAAAACACCAAAAAACACAAAACAACAACCCACAAACATCTATTTCACCACAAACTAACACCACAATACCTCAGAAAAAATCTTCCATACACAATTCCTTAATTTTTAATCAAATTTAAAATTCAACTGCACCCCAATGCATCATGGGAAAGCTCTATGTCACAGGTCACATGACACTGTGTGGGTCAGTGTGAGTTCCTATTTTATATATTAAAAAGGCCACAGCAAATACAAAGCAAATGCCACAACGGAGCTTAACCAACTCACTAAAGAGCTCATGACAAACTTGATTGAAAGTAGGAAGGACATTGTAAAATAAGTAAACTTTTGTAAAAGATATTAAAAAGTAAAGAGAAGAAAAAAAAATAATAATAAATTCCACTTATTTCCCTGAATACCCACTTTTTCCCATTAGATTTCCCTTGTGTTTTTGATATGACATGCTTTAGACAAGTACCAGTTTCCCAGTGCTCAGTAATGACTAGAGAGCCAATACATTAGGGCTTGGGAGACGGGGGCCTTTTAAAGCCATGTCCAAGCACGCTTTACTTCTTCATGGTGACTGCTCAGAATTACCGAAAAACACCAAAAAAACAAAACAACAACCCACAAACATCTATTTCACCACAAACTAACACCACAATACCTCAGAAAAAATCTTCCATACACGATTCCTTAATTTTTAATCAAATTTAAAATTCAACTGCACCCCAATGCATCATGGGAAAGCTCTATGTCACAGGTCACATGACACTGTGTGGGTCAGTGTGAGTTCCTATTTTATATATTAAAAAGGCCACAGCAAATACAAAGCAAATGCCACAACGGAGCTTAACCAACTCACTAAAGAGCTCATGACAAACTTGATTGAAAGTAGGAAGGACATTGTAAAATAAGTAAACTTTTGTAAAAGATATTAAAAAGTAAAGAGAAGAAAAAAATAATAATAATAAATTCCACTTATTTCCCTGAATACCCACTTTTTCCCATTAGATTTCCCTTGTGTTTTTGATATTACATGCTTTAGACAAGTACCAGTTTCCCAGTGCTCAGTAATGACTACAGAGCCAATACATTAGGGCTTGGGAGACGGGGGCCTTTTAAAGCACGGTCCAAGCACGCTTTACTTCTTCATGGTGACTGCTCAGAATTACCCAAAAACACCAAAAAACACAAAACAACAACCCACAAACATCTATTTCACCACAAACTAACACCACAATACCTCAGAAAAAATCTTCCATACACAATTCCTTAATTTTTAATCAAATTTAAAATTCAACTGCACCCCAATGCATCATGGGAAAGCTCTATGTCACAGGTCACATGACACTGTGTGGGTCAGTGTGAGTTCCTATTTTATATATTAAAAAGGCCACAGCAAATACAAAGCAAATGCCACAACGGAGCTTAACCAACTCACTAAAGAGCTCATGACAAACTTGATTGAAAGTAGGAAGGACATTGTAAAATAAGTAAACTTTTGTAAAAGATATTAAAAAGTAAAGAGAAGAAAAAAAAATAATAATAAATTCCACTTATTTCCCTGAATACCCACTTTTTCCCATTAGATTTCCCTTGTGTTTTTGATATGACATGCTTTAGACAAGTACCAGTTTCCCAGTGCTCAGTAATGACTAGAGAGCCAATACATTAGGGCTTGGGAGACGGGGGCCTTTTAAAGCCATGTCCAAGCACGCTTTACTTCTTCATGGTGACTGCTCAGAATTACCCAAAAACACCAAAAAAACAAAACAACAACCCACAAACATCTATTTCACCACAAACTAACACCACAATACCTCAGAAAAAATCTTCCATACACGATTCCTTAATTTTTAATCAAATTTAAAATTCAACTGCACCCCAATGCATCATGGGAAAGCTCTATGTCACAGGTCACATGACACTGTGTGGGTCAGTGTGAGTTCCTATTTTATATATTAAAAAGGCCACAGCAAATACAAAGCAAATGCCACAACGGAGCTTAACCAACTCACTAAAGAGCTCATGACAAACTTGATTGAAAGTAGGAAGGACATTGTAAAATAAGTAAACTTTTGTAAAATATATTAAAAAGTAAAGAGAAGAAAAAAAAAATAATAATAAATTCCACTTATTTCCCTGAATACCCACTTTTTCCCATTAGATTTCCCTTGTGTTTTTGATATGACATGCTTTAGACAAGTACCAGTTTCCCAGTGCTCAGTAATGACTAGAGAGCCAATACATTAGGGCTTGGGAGACGGGGGCCTTTTAAAGCCATGTCCAAGCACGCTTTACTTCTTCATGGTGACTGCTCAGAATTACCCAAAAACACCAAAAAAACAAAACAACAACCCACAAACATCTATTTCACCACAAACTAACACCACAATACCTCAGAAAAAATCTTCCATACACGATTCCTTAATTTTTAATCAAATTTAAAATTCAACTGCACCCCAATGCATCATGGGAAAGCTCTATGTCACAGGTCACATGACACTGTGTGGGTCAGTGTGAGTTCCTATTTTATATATTAAAAAGGCCACAGCAAATACAAAGCAAATGCCACAACGGAGCTTAACCAACTCACTAAAGAGCTCATGACAAACTTGATTGAAAGTAGGAAGGACATTGTAAAATAAGTAAACTTTTGTAAAAGATATTAAAAAGTAAAGAGAAGAAAAAAAAATAATAATAAATTCCACTTATTTCCCTGAATACCCACTTTTTCCCATTAGATTTCCCTTGTGTTTTTGATATGACATGCTTTAGACAAGTACCAGTTTCCCAGTGCTCAGTAATGACTAGAGAGCCAATACATTAGGGCTTGGGAGACGGGGGCCTTTTAAAGCCATGTCCAAGCACGCTTTACTTCTTCATGGTGACTGCTCAGAATTACCGAAAAACACCAAAAAAACAAAACAACAACCCACAAACATCTATTTCACCACAAACTAACACCACAATACCTCAGAAAAAATCTTCCATACACGATTCCTTAATTTTTAATCAAATTTAAAATTCAACTGCACCCCAATGCATCATGGGAAAGCTCTATGTCACAGGTCACATGACACTGTGTGGGTCAGTGTGAGTTCCTATTTTATATATTAAAAAGGCCACAGCAAATACAAAGCAAATGCCACAACGGAGCTTAACCAACTCACTAAAGAGCTCATGACAAACTTGATTGAAAGTAGGAAGGACATTGTAAAATAAGTAAACTTTTGTAAAAGATATTAAAAAGTAAAGAGAAGAAAAAAATAATAATAATAAATTCCATTTATTTCCCTGAATACCCACTTTTTCCCATTAGATTTCCCTTGTGTTTTTGATATGACATGCTTTAGACAAGTACCAGTTTCCCAGTGCTCAGTAATGACTACAGAGCCAATACATTAGGGCTTGGGAGACGGGGGCCTTTTAAAGCACGGTCCAAGCACGCTTTACTTCTTCATGGTGACTGCTCAGAATTACCCAAAAACACCAAAAAACACAAAACAACAACCCACAAACATCTATTTCACCACAAACTAACACCACAATACCTCAGAAAAAATCTTCCATACACAATTCCTTAATGATTAATCAAATTTAAAATTCAACTGCACCCCAATGCATCATGGGAAAGCTCTATGTCACAGGTCACATGACACTGTGTGGGTCAGTGTGAGTTCCTATTTTATAAATTAAAAAGGCCACAGCAAATACAAAGCAAATGCCACAACGGAGCTTAACCAACTCACTAAAGAGCTCATGACAAACTTGATTGAAAGTAGGAAGGACATTGTAAAATAAGTAAACTTTTGTAAAAGATATTAAAAAGTAAAGAGAAGAAAAAAAAAAAAAAATTCCACTTATTTCCCTGAATACCCACTTTTTCCCATTAGATTTCCCTTGTGTTTTTGATATGACATGCTTTAGACAAGTACCAGTTTCCCAGTGCTCAGTAATGACTAGAGAGCCAATACATTAGGGCTTGGGAGACGGGGGCCTTTTAAAGCCATGTCCAAGCACGCTTTACTTCTTCATGGTGACTGCTCAGAATTACCCAAAAACACCAAAAAACACAAAACAACAACCCACAAACATCTATTTCACCACAAACTAACACCACAATACCTCAGAAAAAATCTTCCATACACAATTCCTTAATTTTTAATCAAATTTAAAATTCAACTGCACCCCAATGCATCATGGGAAAGCTCTATGTCACAGGTCACATGACACTGTGTGGGTCAGTGTGAGTTCCTATTTTATATATTAAAAAGGCCACAGCAAATACAAAGCAAATGCCACAACGGAGCTTAACCAACTCACTAAAGAGCTCATGACAAACTTGATTGAAAGTAGGAAGGACATTGTAAAATAAGTAAACTTTTGTAAAAGATATTAAAAAGTAAAGAGAAGAAAAAAAAATAATAATAAATTCCACTTATTTCCCTGAATACCCACTTTTTCCCATTAGATTTCCCTTGTGTTTTTGATATGACATGCTTTAGACAAGTACCAGTTTCCCAGTGCTCAGTAATGACTAGAGAGCCAATACATTAGGGCTTGGGAGACGGGGGCCTTTTAAAGCCATGTCCAAGCACGCTTTACTTCTTCATGGTGACTGCTCAGAATTACCGAAAAACACCAAAAAAACAAAACAACAACCCACAAACATCTATTTCACCACAAACTAACACCACAATACCTCAGAAAAAATCTTCCATACACGATTCCTTAATTTTTAATCAAATTTAAAATTCAACTGCACCCCAATGCATCATGGGAAAGCTCTATGTCACAGGTCACATGACACTGTGTGGGTCAGTGTGAGTTCCTATTTCATATATTAAAAAGGCCACAGCAAATACAAAGCAAATGCCACAACGGAGCTTAACCAACTCACTAAAGAGCTCATGACAAACTTGATTGAAAGTAGGAAGGACATTGTAAAATAAGTAAACTTTTGTAAAAGATATTAAAAAGTAAAGAGAAGAAAAAAATAATAATAATAAATTCCACTTATTTCCCTGAATACCCACTTTTTCCCATTAGATTTCCCTTGTGTTTTTGATATTACATGCTTTAGACAAGTACCAGTTTCCCAGTGCTCAGTAATGACTACAGAGCCAATACATTAGGGCTTGGGAGACGGGGGCCTTTTAAAGCACGGTCCAAGCACGCTTTACTTCTTCATGGTGACTGCTCAGAATTACCCAAAAACACCAAAAAACACAAAACAACAACCCACAAACATCTATTTCACCACAAACTAACACCACAATACCTCAGAAAAAATCTTCCATACACAATTCCTTAATGATTAATCAAATTTAAAATTCAACTGCACCCCAATGCATCATGGGAAAGCTCTATGTCACAGGTCACATGACACTGTGTGGGTCAGTGTGAGTTCCTATTTTATATATTAAAAAGGCCACAGCAAATACAAAGCAAATGCCACAACGGAGCTTAACCAACTCAGTAAAGAGCTCATGACAAACTTGATTGAAAGTAGGAAGGACATTGTAAAATAAGTAAACTTTTGTAAAAGATATTAAAAAGTAAAGAGAAGAAAAAAAAAAAAATTCCACTTATTTCCCTGAATACCCACTTTTTCCCATTAGATTTCCCTTGTGTTTTTGATATGACATGCTTTAGACAAGTACCAGTTTCCCAGTGCTCAGTAATGACTACAGAGCCAATACATTAGGGCTTGGGAGACGGGGGCCTTTTAAAGCACGGTCCAAGCACGCTTTACTTCTTCATGGTGACTGCTCAGAATTACCCAAAAACACCAAAAAAACAAAACAACAACCCACAAACATCTATTTCACCACAAACTAACACCACAATACCTCAGAAAAAATCTTCCATACACAATTCCTTAATGATTAATCAAATTTAAAATTCAACTGCACCCCAATGCATCATGGGAAAGCTCTATGTCACAGGTCACATGACACTGTGTGGGTCAGTGTGAGTTCCTATTTTATATATTAAAAAGGCCACAGCAAATACAAAGCAAATGCCACAACGGAGCTTAACCAACTCACTAAAGAGCTCATGACAAACTTGATTGAAAGTAGGAAGGACATTGTAAAATAAGTAAACTTTTGTAAAAGATATTAAAAAGTAAAGAGAAGAAAAAAAAAAAAAATTCCACTTATTTCCCTGAATACCCACTTTTTCCCATTAGATTTCCCTTGTGTTTTTGATATGACATGCTTTAGACAAGTACCAGTTTCCCAGTGCTCAGTAATGACTACAGAGCCAATACATTAGGGCTTGGGAGACGGGGGCCTTTTAAAGCACGGTCCAAGCACGCTTTACTTCTTCATGGTGACTGCTCAGAATTACCCAAAAACACCAAAAAAACAAAACAACAACCCACAAACATCTATTTCACCACAAACTAACACCACAATACCTCAGAAAAAATCTTCCATACACGATTCCTTAATTTTTAATCAAATTTAAAATTCAACTGCACCCCAATGCATCATGGGAAAGCTCTATGTCACAGGTCACATGACACTGTGTGGGTCAGTGTGAGTTCCTATTTTATATATTAAAAAGGCCACAGCAAATACAAAGCAAATGCCACAACGGAGCTTAACCAACTCACTAAAGAGCTCATGACAAACTTGATTGAAAGTAGGAAGGACATTGTAAAATAAGTAAACTTTTGTAAAAGATATTAAAAAGTAAAGAGAAGAAAAAAAAATAATAATAAATTCCACTTATTTCCCTGAATACCCACTTTTTCCCATTAGATTTCCCTTGTGTTTTTGATATTACATGCTTTAGACAAGTACCAGTTTCCCAGTGCTCAGTAATGACTACAGAGCCAACACATTAGGGCTTGGGAGACGGGGGCCTTTTAAAGCCATGTCCAAGCACGCTTTACTTCTTCATGGTGACTGCTCAGAATTACCCAAAAACACCAAAAAAACAAAACAACAACCCACAAACATCTATTTCACCACAAACTAACACCACAATACCTCAGAAAAAATCTTCCATACACAATTCCTTAATTATTAATCAA